>NC_133899.1:80774761-81074761 GCF_964199755.1 Larus michahellis | reverse complement strand
ACAGGAATTCCACAGCAGAAGCTTTTCCACGTTTAAAAGAATCCATTCACTGGAAGACGTGTTGAATAAACTAATTTAAAATGTCGATGTTTTTAAAACTGTTTATTTTTTAAGATATTTAACATTATTTTTTTAACCTCAAGGTAATATAATAAATGGGATAAATTATGTAATCTTTTGAAATGGTGTAGTGGTTTTTAGTGATATTTATCTGGTGATATCATGCCTTAATTCTTAAGATTGAGTCAATTAATGCAGAAAGTTTGTCTGCATACCCAAAAGATATATTTTCTTACCACTGACGAAAAAATGCATGCTTTAAAGGGCTTATGAGTCCTACAAGTAGCCTAACATATGTTAGATTATGCTTATAAACTGTAAAGTTATAAATTAGTCAATGGATTTAGGTCTGGGTAACTATGTAGGGAAAAAAATAAAGTTATAGTAGTAAGTAAAACTCTACTAAATCCATGTCAGAAATAATCAGGTGATACCCAATTAGTTAATCCATTCTATGGACAGTGAATACATACTCAGTCTTTTCTGAATTTGAATTATTTGTTGACTCAGCCCCTGAGGAATTGACCTCTGAGGTCACGTGCTTTACAGATCTGTCAAATAGTACTCCAAGTACAGCTAACTTAATTGTTAGAAATACTGGGCATGCACACATTCAGCTGAAGTTAGTGAAATTTGCATGTTCATCATATTTTCAAAAATCTGGCTTTTGTCTTAGGAGTCACGGTTTGCACGTGATGGGCAATTTTCTGGTTTTTCTGTTTTTTCTACCACCCACTGAAACCCTGATATCTTTCAAATATGGTACTCTTCAGCTATATGAAAGTGTGTAAATTGTAATACTACACTAATGATAGTAAGTGAAAAAATTGAGGCAGAAGTTGGATTTGAAGTTCATTGTCTTTAATTTCTCCATAGGTCATTCTTATCAATGTACAGAGTCTTTTTTCCTATCATTCCTGCAGTTGTGAACACATTGATGGAGACATGTTTATCTTGTATCATAATCCCTTCTTTAATATTGTAGGCTTTAAAATTGTTGGGTTGAAAACTTTGTTGGAGCAATTTGCGTTATATGTACATCTGAAAAGAAAACTGAAAAAAGCACTGAAACTGAAGTTTCAGAATAAAATCCATCATTTTTGATATTAATACAAATGGGTCTCCTTTTGAGAAATATACGTTTCTTTATATTCACATACGTGGGTATAAACTAATTATCATCCTTAATTAGTCATATCTGAATATACAACCAATTATTTGCTTTTGTGAATTACATGGGAAATGTGGTTAGTAGGAGGACACACAAAGTCTCAACAAGGAAGTTAGAGACGTGTGGCCATAGATATTTGTGATACCGCAGTAGTAGTACCACGTTCTTGGATAGTCACCCTTATTAATTCAACTTGTAGCTTGTAGCTCTTTAGTTGCCCATTTCATCGCTGGCCTCTAAACAGTATCCACTCTTAGATCTAACACGAGTTTTATGAAAATGCATGAGAAAGTTGGATTAAATGACACTCTTTTTATGTAAAACTTGCTTGGTTTTTTCAGTATTACTTTCAGGGAATGCCACATCATAAAGAACACTTTGTAACATGTAAATTCTCAGTTGTGGGCAGTTTTTGCAATTCCCAAGCCATAGGAGTCATGGAAAGTGGGGGGTTTTTTGTTTTATTTACCACTAGCAATTATACAGAGACTATCCACTCGCTGTCTCGGTAGCTGAATTGCTAGCAGTGTGGTTAATACCCCAGTCAGCAGGTGTTTGTTCGACAGTGGCTGAGGCAAGCCAAGCATTTCTCTGTGTTTGATGTCCATCTTCTGCACATTATTCCATCAGCTGCTGCAATTTAAGAATTTGCTTCCCTTCATAACTTTTGTGGTACCTCTGGCAACGACTCAGTAAAACATTTTGGAGCCAACATAATTTTAGATACTCGAGAAAAATATGTGAAAAATAAAGGAGAAAATTCCTATGAAGCAATGGGGACACTTCCTAGAAAGCACGTAGAAAGTTCCTAGAAAGCACAAGGTAATTTCCTGAAAAGCAGAAGAGAGATTTCCCGGAAAATGGAGGGGGTTTCCTGGAAAGCATGAAGGTAGCTCCTGGAGAGCAGTGGGGAGGGTTCCTACAAAGTAGAGGTGTGATTTCTTAGTAAGCATATGGAAAACTTCCTGGAAAAAGTCAATGGAAAATTTCCTAGAAAGCAGAGGGAGGTCTACACAGAGGAGTTTCCTAGAAAGCACTTTGGGAAATTCCTGGAAACCAGTAGAGGGAATGCATAGAAAGCAGAAATGGGAGTTACTAGAAAGCATTTGGGCGGTGGGAGTTTGCGTAAAGCAGGCAGGAAACCGGGAAGCCGCAGGGGAATTTCCTAGGAAGCACAAGGTAAGTTCCCAGAAAGCAGGGATAGAATTCCTAGAAAGCAGGGGGGAAGGGAAACACCTACAGAGCAGTGGGGAGATTTCCTGAAAAGTAAAGTGGGAATGCCTAGAAAGGGGAGAGGATGTTCTTGGAAAACACAGGGGAAATTCTAGAAAGTAGAAGGTAGAAAAAAGAGGAGGGTGAGCTGTGTAGGGAGAACACCTGCAAAGGTAGAAAGCACCCAGAGAATTTCTAGAAATCCAAGGGGGGCAATATTCTAGAAAGCACACTTGAAATTCCTAGAAAGCTGGGGTGTGAATTCCCAGAAAGCACGCGAGCAAGTCCTATAAAGCAAAGGGGGAATTGCCAGAAATTATGTGCAAAATTACGGACGTGTGCAAAATTTCCTAGAAAGCTGAAGGTTAACGCCTAGAAAGCAGAGAGATATTCCCGGAAAACAGTGGAGTGCGTTCCTAGAAAGAATAAGGTACATTTCTACAGAGCACATTTTGGGACGGAGACGGGCAGTCCTAGAAGGCAGAAGGGGAATTTCCCAGAAAGCATGTGGCAATTTCATGGAAAATAAAGAGAGGAATTCCTAGATGGCAATGACAGCTTCCCAGGGAGACACAAGCGGTAGGGCGAGATCACCGAGACGAGTGAGGTGACTGAGGCAGGTTGGGTGGGGGAGTCAGGGGTTCCACCTAACCCTGCCAGGGGTCTGGGTGCCAGCGGCAAAGTCACGGAGTGTTTGCTGTGGGTGTTGAATTGTGGCCAACGTGCTCCGTGTACAGCCGTTTGCACAGATAAGCAAAGGTCTGAACTTCAACCTTACCACAAATTAGACTTTGTAGGTACTTCGTTTCTGAAGTCATCTTTGTACTCGTGTGGCTGTTCTAAGTCAAAACCATGCTAGCAATTTCCTTGCACACTGACCACATTGTTCTTAATATTTCAGAATTGCACCTTACCTGTTACTCTCCCGGGGTGGCGGTTAGGGTGGTGATAGCTCGTGCTACCCTGCAGGTGAAGCAGAAAACTCATACTGAACCCTACAAGTTGCTGGGCTTAAAACTTAGGGTAAGCGTGCATGAAGACCGAAACATAGTCAACAGAAAAATCTGTAAATAATTTGGTTGAAAAAATTGGATTGCTTCTCTGCTGTTAAAAACATATTTGAAACATTTGATTGCAAAGTTTAGTTTACTCTAAATTCATGGATAAAAAATATAGTATGTTAAAACTTTTTTTAAAGCTGCAGTTATTTTTTTATGATTATCTGTCTCTTTATTAAATCTAGTCTTTCAGAAGATAACTAGGGCAAGGTAACTGAAGTTTTTACTTCAGGACTAATGGCAAAAAATGGGCCATCAAAAAAGTTAATGTGAAAAAGGTAAATATCATGTAGATGATAGGTTATTTTCTTTAAAGTGTTCATAGCTTTCTTAGGATCAGATGATTCTTTTTTTTCCCCAGTCTCTGTTTGAGCACCTAGATTTTATATTAGATCCAGAATTTCTCTTCTCACCTATGTAGATGCTTATTCTCATTTTTCAGGTGTTGTTTTGTGTCTAAGTGCACTATAAGGAAGGTGGTCCTCTTGTGCGTCCATAGTATTTCTAACAAAGGGAACCGTCACGCAAGAAGCAGTCTTTGCATTGTTTATAGATGTCTGTTGTTTCAGTAATTGTTATAAAACGAAAAAATATAAAAGAATATAAAAAAAAAATATAAAAAAGCATGGTGGAAATCTTATTTTTGAGGTTAAATTACTACTATTCTGTCTTTAACTGACTGTATTACTTGTTGGAAAGGTGTTATCGCTGAGATGAACAGAAAAGTTCCCTGGACTTTACAATGACAGCATGATATAAATATGGCATTAACACATGTAAAGAAGTATTTGTTGCTAGCTGTAAGTGTCGGGTTTTTTTGGGTATTAAATTAGTCAGACGTCTCATTTGAGTAGTGTGGTAGAGTTTTCACTCCTAGTTGCTGAAAAGCTGCATTTTGTATTTTTTTTCAAATGTTGGTACTTTCTTAGGCTTTCTGTAAAAGCCATTGATGACGCATTGGATGGAAGAGGCTGTAAGCTAAGTCCATACTTAGTCCTTGTTTTGAAATCATAGTATTTTTATACATTTTTTAAATGTATGTGTTTTGAAATCTTGAGAGTTTCTTGTAGTAAGCACTTGGCAATATTTGCGGCAGGTCAATTGTCCCTTGTCTTCTGCTCATAAAATCCTAATTGCACTGGGGTTCTAGGTCATCTCTGGAGCTGGAGCACTGCTATTAATCATATATACTTTTATTACATTAAAAGAAACTAAACTCAGAAATAACCAAATCATTACGTTCTTTCTTTATTAACATTAGCAGATGTATCTTATAATGGAGCTGTGTGAGCATGGAGAACTTTAAAAAAATTCTTTGTAGTAAAGGACATTTTACAGAAAATGAGACAAGGCACATCATTCAGGGTCTTGCTTCAGCAACGGCGTATCTTCACAAAATGGTAATTAAGTTCCTGTGTCTCTCCCATATGTTCATTGATTTCAAGTGTTCATACATTTAACAACAGTTACTGATTGCTATTCTTATCTATTATTTATTTCATAGTATAAAGATAGTCTGGTAAAGAAAAAGTAAAATACACTACATGAATGCATTTTTAGAACTTTATTTTTCTTACAGATGCAATAACTGATACCATTTTTCTTCTGTTTCTCTTTCCATGCCAGCTATGGATAATAACATGTTTTATTATTTCCTAACTTGCAACTGCTTTGCATTGTAACATTAACTTAGTTTAGTTGTTAAGTGTATAGTCTATTACAGGAGGTAAAAAAGCAGAAGCAGATTGTTTCTGATACTTCTTAAC
The DNA here is from genome assembly GCF_964199755.1 of Larus michahellis. Lineage (NCBI taxonomy): Eukaryota > Metazoa > Chordata > Aves > Charadriiformes > Laridae > Larus > Larus michahellis. Next base: position 81,069,494 of record NC_133899.1, on the reverse strand, counting down.
AGTTTGTGTTGCATTTAGGATTCAGTAAACATCAGCGTTTTCATCCACCACATGGAAACATTCCAAATCTGCACAGTCCACAACAGAGTTAACCCATCCGGACAGAAATTTAGAATTGATAAATAGTGTGGGATTGTGAATAATTCTGGAGCTTTTTACACAGAAATTATTAATCTCTCTGTTACAGCATACTGCTACTAGAAATCCTGCATTTACTTTCGTCTTTCTCCACAGAGACACATGGGGTTATGGAATGGTACCTTGTTTAGAGCCTTGTTTCTTCTGGGTGCTCATTGGAAGGGCAAAAATTACTACTGGTTTTGGATATGAAAATTAATGGCATGTAGGAAAACACATGCAAATTTGATAATTATACAATATAAACACTACTCTTCTGTCAGATGATGTCAGGTGATCCACTGATACTGAAGACTGAACCAATATGAACTTTTTCCTATATTTCAGGGCTGTGGGGAGGAATGAAATTTGAAAATTTGAAATACTTGTATGACTCCCTGGATGAAATGGGAAAGATGCTTTTGGTTAGGCTTCCAGTAGTTCAGAGTAAAATGCACTGGAATTGATCAAAGAAATTACTCAATCGAAAGAGTTTAAAACATTTCTGTCAGAATATCTTCACTGCGACTGATAACATTTTATTTCTTACTCTCTCTTGGCAGATATTGTTCACAGAGATCTAAAAGTGGAAAACATTTTAGTTAAAAGCAGTGACATCAATGGAGCAAATGAAATGAAATTAAACATAAAGGTAAGACGACAATTGTAGCAGCTCTGCTTCAAGAACTGGTTTTAATATCCAGGTATTACTGGGAGACCTGACTTTGATACCTATTAGCAGCTTTTGAAATGAGCTACTAAATGGTGTTATTAGGGGGGGAAAAAAAAGTCTTTTTGGAAGCTAAGTGCCACTGCTGAAAAAGGCTTGTTTTTTTAAAAAAAACATGGCAAGTATATATCCAGATCAATTAAAAAAAAAATACAAAATCCTTAAAGTAACCATACCTTGTTCATCTAGATCTATATTAGTATAGTCCCAAGCCATTACTTACAGGAAGCCAGCAGGTTCTGTAAGATGTAATTAATTTTTAAATTAGGAATATTGTCAATTTAATGTAAATCTGTTAGTAATTCAGAAAAAAAGCCTATTTAGACTGTGCCCTTGATTGAAACACAATTATGGGATTCTCTTGAGATTAATAAATATTTACTACCTAAACACAATGTGCCATATGCTTACATCTTTTTACTGAAAAAAAATAGTCTTCGGTGCTTAATAAATCATATGCAATTTATCCATTGCTGGTTTGCTGTTTTAGCAGTAGTTGAGGCATCTTCTAAAATAATCCTGTAGAACTGAATTATTGGATCTTGAATGTACTATCTTGGGTAGAACAGCCCATGTTGAGAAGCGTTTCAGGCACTGAAGAGTTTGGACAACTCAGCGATTGACGGTGGGAGAAACTGAGTGTACGGAATTGTGTTTGCTATGTTTCTTATGTGGGTCCTGACAGCTTCCTTTTTTTTTTTTTTTTTTTTTTCAGCAAAAAAGACAGAGTTTAAGTAATTTTTTACGAGGAAAAATTCAGCTATTTGTATCTTTTGATGAAAGCGTATGGAATCTCTATTTTAATTTGAATGCTCTCACTATCAAACAACATTAGGGATGACCTAAGATTTCTTGGCAATAACTGTGTTTCATTGTGCTGTTATTCAATCAGCCTTCATAGTTCTTTTGAGGCAGAACAGCTGTGTAGGTTCTTTACATCCCCTTTTCAGGGACAGGTGATGACTACTTTTTTGGAAAGGTTTCTTTTAATAGTCTTGGGCTTTATCATCATCTGCCTCTAAATGGTTCAGTGAACTGGAGTGGAGATAAATGGGGCTCTGAAGAAAACAAACAAAGATTTCTTTTAAATCAGCTCTGGGGTATGTTTGCCTACACATTTTCTTTCTTTCTCTTGCTATTCTGGAAGTTTGAAACCTCTGAAATTCTTCATTGGTTGAGAATTTGAATAGTATTTAAGGTTGTGCCATGCTTTAAGCCTGCCTTGGAAGGTTCATGGATACTTAAAGCCCAGACAAAACTGATGGGAGACATTACCCACCAAAGAATCTGAAATCATAGAATCTTCATGGTTGGAGAGGACCTTTGAGATCATCGAGTCCAACCAAACAACCTACAATCTCTGCCACTAGAGCATGCCCTGAAGTGCCACATCTAGACGTTTCTTAAACACCTCTAGGGATGGTGACTCAACCACCTCCCTGGGCAGGCTGTTCCAGTGCCTGACCACTCTTTCAGTAAAGTAATTCTTCCTAATATCTAACCTAAATCTCCCCTGCCACAACTTCAGACCATTTCCTCTGGTCCTGTCATTATTCACCTGGGAGAAGAGGCCAACACCCACCTCTCTCCAGCCTCCTTTCAGGTAGTTGTAGAGGGCAATGAGGTCTCCTCTCAGCCTCCTCTTCTCCAAGCTAAACATGCCCAGCTCCCTCAGCCTCTCCTCATATGACCTGGTCTCCAGACCCCTCACCAGCCTGGTAGCTCTCCTCTGGACACGCTCCAGCACTTCAATGTCCCTCTTGTACAGAGGGGCCCAGAACTGAACACAGGACTCGAGGTGAGGCCTCACCAGTGCCCAGTACAGAGGCATGATCACTCCCCTGCACCTGCTGGCCACGCTGTTCCTGATACAAGCCAGAATGCTGTTGGCCTTCTTGGCCACCTGGGCACACTGCTGGCTCATGTTAAGGTGGCCGTCCACCAGCACCCCCAGGTCCTTCTCTGCCGGGCAGCTTTCCAGCCACTCTTCCCCAAGCCTATAGCGTTGCTTGGGGTTGTTGTGACAGAAATGCAGGACACGGCACTTGGCCTTATTAAACATCATACAGTTGGCCTTGGCCCATTGATCCAGCCTGTCCAGGTCCCTCTGTAGAGCCTTCCTACCCTCAAGCAGATCAACACTCCCACCTAGTTTGGTGTCATCTGCAAACTTACTGAGGGTGCACTCAATCCCCTCATCCAAATCATTGATAAAGATATTAAAACTGGCCCCAAAACTGAGCCCTGAGGGACACCACTGGTGACCGGCCGCCAAGAGGATTTCACCCCATTAATCACAACTCTCTGGGCATGGCTATCCAGCCAGTTTTTAACCCAGCATGGAGTACTCTTGTCTATGCCATGATTCTCCAGCTTCTCCAGGAGAATGCTGTGGGGGACGGTGTCAAAGGCCTTACCAAAGTCCAGATAGACAATGTCCACAGCCTTCCCTGCATCCAGAAGGTGGGTCACATGGTCAGAGAAAGAGATCAGGTTGGTTAAGCAGGACCTCCCCTTCCTAAACCCATGCTGGCTGGCCCTGATCCCTTGGCTGCCCTGCACTTGCCGTGAGAGCTCACTCAAGATGATCCTCTCCATGATCTTTCCTGGTACTGGGGTCAGGCTGACAGGCCTGTAGTTCCCCGGATCCTCCTTCCGACACTTCTTGTAGGTGGGCGTCACATTAGCCACCCTCCAGTCATCTGGTACCTCCCCTGTTGACCAGGATTGTGGATAAATGATGGAGAGAGGCTTGGTGAGCTCTCCCACCAGCTCCCTGAGTACTCTTGGGTGAATCCCATCCAGCCCCATAGATTTATGTACGTCTAGGTGCAGAAGCAGATCATTGGCTACTTCCTCCTGGATTATGGGTGGGTTGTTCTGCTCTCCATCCTTATCTTCCAGCTCAGGAGGCTGAACACCCTGGGGATAGCTGGTCTGACTATTGAAGACTGAGGCAAAGAAGGCATTAAGTATCTCAGACTTCTCCTCGTCCTTGATTGCAACTTTCCCCCCCGCATCCAGTAAGGGATGGAGATTCTCCCTGGCTCTCTTTTTGTTGATGTATTTATAAAAACTTTTTTTGTTGTCCTTTATGTTAGTGGCCAAGTTGAGCTCCAGCTGGGCTTTTGCCTTCCTATTTTTCTCTCTGTATAACCTAACGAGATCTCTGTACTGCTCCTGAGTTACAAGTCCCTTCTTCCAAAGGTGGTAAACCCTCCTTTTATTCCTAAGTCCCATCAGAAGTTCCTTATTCATCCAGACTGGCCATTTTCCCCGCCCTTTAGACTTGCGACATTTGGGGACAGCCTGCTCCTGGGCCTTTGAGATTTCCTTCTTGAAGAGCGTCCAGCCTTCCTGGACCCCTTTGCCCTTCAGGACTATCTCCCAAGGGCCTCTCTCAACCAGTGTCCTGAACAAGCCAAAGTCCGCCCTCCGGAAGTCAAGCAGGCCATTAGCGTGTTTTTTCACCTGGCATATTTAAATAGCTTCCAACCCAGACAAGGGGAGGAGTGTTGGCCTTGGCCTCCTCAGAAAGGGCTGGCGAGCACAAAGAGGTTTCGTACCAGAGTGGCTCCTTTACGCCAGTCCTGCCTCCCAGAGGTGTTGTCCGGTAACACTGGGACTGTTAACCCATGTTCAGCTTTGATTCTCAACAGTTCTTGAGCTGCTGCCTCACCAGCTCATCTCCTCGTGTTTGCATTCTCAGCTCGTCTTTCAATATACTTACAGACATTCCTGGCTTGATGTTGCCTTCAGATTTAATAAGCATGTTCTATCTTGGACCATCCAGGTCATCAATTATAATGGTATCAAGTCTGGGACAGACACCTACAAAACATCCCTTGGCGCAACCTTCCACTTTGACAATGAACAAGTTACAACTGCTCTCTGAGAAGCGTTTTTTATAAGCATGTGTGCATTGTTCCTGTGATATTTTAATGTAGACAGTATTATGAAAAAAGTTATGTGAATCTGTATCAAAAGCCTTACTAAAATAGAGATATGTGATATTTAGTGTTCCTCCTCTAACCCCGAAGCCTGTCAACCTGTGCTACATGGAGATTTGTTCCTGACAGGTGCATAATGGCTGTTACTTACCTCTTTGTTTTCTTCTAGGTGCTTATTATTTCCAGTATTTTCCTGGGAATTAAAATTAATGGGATGCATCTGTAATTCTTTGATGCCAGCGTTTCCACCCTCTTATGGCTAGATACCATGATTGCCTTTTTTTTTCAAGTATTTTACTTGCCTCCACTAATAGCTCCCGAACCACTAATAGCTCTGAAAATTCTTGTCAGTTTTTAAAGTATTCTAGAGTGAATTTTATCGGTTATGGCTGATTTTAAAATTTCCAACCCAAGTACTTGTTAACCTTTTGCTTCTCTGTGAAAAACTGAGGTCTTGCCCCTTTGTCATTGATATTGATTGTGCTATCCACTGCCTGCAGCTGACATTTTGGTTAAGATTGATGTAAGAAGACATTAAATACATTTGCCTTCTGAGCATCATCTATCAATTGCATTCTTGGTTGAATACGATACCAGCCTCTTTATTCATTGTCTTCCTACTACTCATATACTTAGAGATTATTTCATTTTTATTTACATCCCTTGTTAGTTGATCCTCATTTTTCCTTTCTGATTTTGCGCCTCTATGCTTATGTTTTCCTTTTGTTCTTATGTCAATCTTTTGTACGCTCCCTTCTTGTGTGTAACGCTTCTGGAAAGTCACCGTGTAACCAGACTGGTTTATTAAGGAAAAAAAAATAATTGTAAAAGTAATAGCAATTTCCTGATTCAGTAATTTTATTCTCTGTAGGATATGTATATAAGGATATAAACTTTATTTAAGTTTGTAAGTTTTCCGAGGATGTTACTAGCATGAATTACTGATGGTTTAAAATGTTCTCAAACCAATCGATTAAAAATGAGGTGATGCTGTAGGTTTTGGCCAGTTTGGCAATACTAATGGTAAGAATCTCCTTTAAAGTCTTGTTTTACCAGTTGTGGAATTATCAAACCCTTAAGCTGACAGTTTTAAGTGCCTTGAGATATTGATTAGGTATCTGAAGCTTGGTACCTACCTGAAACACAAAAAACCGAGATGACAGTTAACCAACCTTTTCAATCTGGTGGGACAACACCTCTGTGTCAGTCTCATCTTCTGCTGCGTGAAGGTTTTTATCTTCTGTTCCTTACTGGGGCTGAGTATGTCATCTCCAAGGATTCTGGAAGTGAAGACCATAAATTTTCTGTGAACTCACAACCACATCTCCCATGATATAGCAGATAAAATACCACTAAGATGGCCCCAAAGCAGCATCTTTGTGACACGTGACTGAAATAATATAAAGCGATTCTTGAGTAGATTATAATTTGTGAATTTTTAATCGAGGATATAAATAAATAGGTTTGAAAAGTTTTATTTTAGAGTATTTTGGCATTGATTTTGTTCATGGTATGATGCATTCGAGCTAATATGTGCAAAGAGAGGCTCTTGTGTTTTGCAAAAAGCCTGTGCTTTTATGTACTACGCTTATATCTGGGAGAAAATGAAAAGTTTGTGTCGTGTCTTGCAGTACTTTAAGCCAGTGTGTTATCAATACTGCTTTAGTAAGTTACTGTGGGGAAAAAGAATACTAAGTTTAATCATACAGCTAATGTCACGATGTCACCACCCCCTTAACAGCTAAATGATAAAAGTGAGGACACATCAGCATGAATTGTTAAGGTCTGTACATTATTCATTTAAACATCTGCTGTTGGTTCCTCTTTACGTTTGGGAATAAATTACACTACATCAGCACATTCTTCGTGCTTTGTGTTTAAGCATTTAAAAGTTTTTTTTTGTATTATTAATACTATTTCTTCTGCTCGGTTGGCAGCCCCTGAAGTTATCGGTGCCTACGACTACGGCCAACAGTGTGACGTTTGGAGCATAGGTGTCGTTATGTACATGCTGTAAGTAGCTTGTAAAAGTCATATAAAATGTACAGACCCATTTATAATACAAGTACTTACAATTTTGCACTGAAATAAAAAATAAACCTCTGTCCTAAACCTTCACAAAAGAATGAACTCTTATAATTGCTTGTATGTGAACATTACAAATTTCTATGCAAAATAAAGTAAAAGAGACAGTGTTAAAAACTGAGTATTTGAGTTACGAACCACTTTATAATCCTGAAATAACAGAAAATTACAGAATCTTGCAGTGTAACACTGTAAAACTAGACTGAGAGTTTAGGCCTCTCTTTTTCATACGCTGGCTGGATCTATATATGAGAACTAAGTTATCGATTTACAGATTATTGGTCAAATCCTCAAATGGATTGAACAAACCATGCAATCAGGGTAAGGGTTTTTCTTCTCCACCTCTGCCTGTGGCAATGTCCGAGGGCTGCCAGGTCTCCCTGTACAGGTTATCTGTGTCCTTTGAAAGTTTATTAGTCTGATGTTATTTGAGGAAGAAATTAAATTTTACTTTTGTAAGAGTACATGTATATTTTTATTGAAGTCTTTCATAATTTATAATATTTATCTTAGTTACGAAATAATAATTGCTCTCTGAAAAATCTTATCCTGCCTATACGAGCTAAATAACATAAAAAGGTCCCCCAGCAATTAAAAATCAATTGTAGCAAAGTACATACATTACCATTCATATGATGCAACTAAAAGGTCACACTGTATGCAGGAACCTTTTTTCTTTCATAAGGTATTTGCTTGGATTTTTTTCCCCACTTTCAGTCTTTTTCTTCTCTCGGTTGCCCTCAGAACATTACCACTTGCCATTTCATTTGTTGTTATTATTTCTGTCCTGAGACTGGTTTATTTTTGTTGCATACGGCTGCGTTCTTTTATAACGTAAGACTTCGTACATGAGCACGCAGAGACAGGCACACAGTTTCATAAACTCCTCTTTTCCAGATTTTCTTTGTTTTGGTTCCTTGGTTTCTTTTCTATACAACTACCTCACTTTTCTTCTTGTGTCAGCATGATGAAGCGTTCATATCTTTAGTGCCTCTATTTTATTTTTTTTAATTTCTAAAATCCATCTGTACTTTTTATGCTGACACAGAATGAGTTTTATTGTTGTACTTCATGATATTAATGTTTGTATCCCAGTAGTAGGATTTGCACAACGTAATACAATGGAATATATTATGAAACGGTTGGTAGCAATTGGATGGTTTGACTGGCTAATACGAATCCAGAGCAGCGCCTGCAATCAGCACAATTCACAGCTCAGAACCTGTGAAACTCAGAACAGTGAATTGTGCTGATTGCAGCCGGAGCTTAGAACGTCTGATCTTCTTCCTTAATTAGCAATATAAATATTTTTTTAAATTAGCGTTTTGTAATCACAACAGTGTCAGAAGAAAGTAACATTAATTCACCCCTTGTTGTGTTGACTACACGGGAATGGAAATAGTGTGCATGAATTAATGGAATACAACTTGCACTCCTTTTTATTGCTTAATTTGAAACTAGTAATACAAAAGCCATAAGATCATCTTCTGATTTTTAATTCTGGTTTTGCAAATTACTTTTCTTCACACCCTAAATAATAGCTTGTGTTCCTGGTGCTCCTCTAATGGGCTTAAAGATACCGTTACAGCCATTATTGCTACCATCACAACTTTGACCCTTCTGGGCTGCAGCTAATGCCTCCCTGGTAATTTGCTGGCTGCCAGAGCTCTTTGTGCTGCGCAGATGGCATGCTCCATCTTGGTACCGAGGGTATTATTGCCACAACAGGCTCAGTCTCTACCTATATGGGGAGCGTAAGCCCCGAGGTGACTCATGAACTCTGTTTTCATGAATGTTAATGCACAGGGTTGCCTCTGCATAATGGGGCAATGCCAGCGTGATGGATTTTTATATGTAATTTAAACTGAGGTCTACTTCATACTTTCTGCTTCATTTCTATTTTAACTTATACTAATAGAAGCATACACAATAGTAACCAACAGAAAGAAAATCCGTTAAAATACAGAAGTGTGCCAGCACGTTGAACGAGTAGGCTAGCAAGAGTCCTGCTGCTCATCACACTCCGAGAGCACGGCCCATGTGCTGCTCTCTAACAGGAAAGGGTCAGGGGCTTCTTTTTCCTGTGCAATCTATGCTATTGGATTTCTTGCTCATTCTTCCAAGGGTGCTCAGAGACTCTGGCCCCTGCAATAGTTCTCAAAAACCTTTGTGCAACTAAAGACGTCAAGGATGCCTAATAAATTACTTTCTGCATTGCAGCAATAAGAAACCTATTAAGAAAATGTGGTACTTTTTATTCCTTTCTAAAGGCACAGAATTTTTTTTCATGGATTTTCAAGGTTCCATATGATACATTTCACCTACTTTACTTGATTTCTTTAGCTGAATTTATCTGTTGTCTGTCACTGCCTTAGTCTGGAGAGAACTTAGTCCTATCTGTGCATAACAGAATAATGGGCATTGTCACCAGCCAATACTTACAGTATCACGTCCTGAAATGAATGCATTCTTCCCGTTTTCTGTTCTTTAAATTGAGTTCCGTGTGGATTTAAGTCCTGAGGTAGATTTGGAAGGAGAATTGGAGGATAAAAGAAAGCAGCAATTTTTGTTGAAGACATTTTGAAATTAAAAGTTTTGGGGAAAATGCAATAAAATATTAATTCTATGTTTTACCTTAAAATTAAAAATTAAAGCCATGTGAATGAAACTCCAGAATATTTTACTTTGATATAAAGTGACAGGCATCCTTCACTAGGATGTGACAATTACATTTTCAGTAGCTACCTCTGTGTTTTGGGAGTAGAACTGAAAACATAGTTTGATGCAAATAATTTATTTGATGAAGTTAGCTTCTTTTTTGTTTTAAATGGCCACAAATAGGTGCATTAAGTTCTTGAACGTATTTGCTATGTAATTTTTGTGTGCCAGCTTTGTATGAAAAATATGATATAAAATCCATTAGAAATTCAATCTGTCTTTATTAGTTTTGATTGAAAAAACAGATCACATGATATGGATTTTCATTTGTTATGTGATTAGTAGAGCACAGATCAATATTTACTTTCAAAGTATATTCTCTAATAAACATATGTAGTTGATGTTTCTGGCTAATACGTCTGTTGGTAAACAGTAATAGTCACTGAAACAAAATACAAAGGGTTTGATATTAACACAATTTTTTTAAGGAATGCATTTTAGTTTTATATGTATTACTTCTTTTTATTATTACCACATCATTAAGAATACAACTGACATAAAAGAAGCAGATACTACAGAAAGAGTAAATTGAATTTACAGACATTCAGATACCACATTTACTCAAATAAATACTTCATTCAAGATAACAAGAAATAGATACAGAACAAGAATGCAGTCAAAGCCTGCCTTTATGAACCTATGTGATCTTAATGTGCACACTTATGGATATGTCTTAAAATATTTCTGACATCTTTGCTTTTTTATTATCTTATTTCTACTGATACCTTATTTTAAATTAGGCTAAATAAGGCAATGTTCACACTATATAGCTAAAGCAGATGCAGCTTTATACGAGAACGTAAAGTGAAAAATTAAAAATGGTGTTTTGTTATAGTATTTTCTGCTTTATGTTTTTGTTCTGAAAAATACATCTTTTGTATCAGTAAAAACTTATTATACACTTCTATATTTTTCTGTGAATCACACTTGCTTTAATTTACCGCTATTCAATGAAGAATAGCATCTTAGATGGAAAATTGAACGTATCTCACAGATTGTAAGAATCTGTAACTGAGTTTATCACGTTTCTAACGTCAGTACGCTTGACTTTAGGGACAGAAGCAACCGCTATGTATGACTAAACTGACTTCTTATATAAAATAAGGCTACGGAACAAAACGTATCTAGTAATTGTTACACTGAGTCAACAACCTGTGTTTGATCCAAACCCTGTTTTTTTAGAAAGACAGCTGATTGGGACTTAAATGCCTAAATTGAGAGTGGTCTGGTTTGTCTTGTTGCTGTTGTTTCAGTTCTTGGGATTGTTATTAACTCAGAGTTTCAGTTGACTAGTCTAAAAACATTGGGACGTGAATTAATGATGGCTCTTATTACTGAAGTGTACTGGTTGTTAGGACAGAATTGTTGACTTGTTTAATGGAAAATATTACTTTGACATGAAATCAAAAGAAATGGTAAGTATAAGGTATTTGCAGTAAACAAAATCTCTGGTGGAAATACTGCGCATGGTGGCAAAATGTTGGCTCTCAGTTAGCCAAGTGATCTGGATAAGTGAGTTACGGAACGGCAAAATACTATATTTTCAGTTGAATTTTTTTCTAGCTTCTTCCTTCAGTTGTTGTGTCTTGTTGAACCTTTGGCTGCTACTTTAAAAATCCATATAATACCAATTATCTTTTCCTTATGTGGATACCTAGTGACCAAGATTAAATCACCTTTTAACCTCATAACCTTTTTCCTTTTAATCTCTCTGAGAGACATGTTTTTCAGAACTTGAGTCACTTTTGTACAGTTCTTCTGTAGCTTTCCCAGACCTGTGAACTTTTGGATTTCATGGTGATCCCATAAAACATGGCTTTTTCCTCACCGGTGAAAAATAGTAGGTATCTGTTCGCTGACCCTAATTTTCTTACACCTTTTATAGCAAGCTTAGAAGAAAAGCTTTTTGAACTAATAAGAAAGGGAGACCTGTGCTTTAACAATCTGGTCTGGGAAGCAGTTAGTGTGGCTCATAAGTACACAATGATCTCACAAAATAAATGCTGACAGTATTGCAATGAATTCCACAACTGTAGTAGTTCTGAATTTTTTTTTTTTTTTTTGCTTTTAAGTAGCATGCACTTTCTGAAAAGCAAAATTGATGTTAAAATATAAATTGACATAAATGATATCATGAACTAATTTCATAGCATTGCAAGTAAAATATTCTCTGCTGAATTAAAGCACTCAGTTGAAAATGTGTCTAGTTGTTGTTAGCAGAAATGAGATGTATCAAGCTGTGTTTTTTTTTCCTAGCAAAACAATTGCTGAGGCTGCTTCTGAAAGTCGATCTTCCTCACCAAATCGCAGCTAATGAATCACTTGATAACCAGCGGATAACAGTGAATTTTGAGGCGGTGTCATTTCTTCACCTTGTGTTCTGCCTCTTACTTATTTGGTGCATAAAGACGCTGTGTTGCCTCAGTGGAACCCAGTAGGGTGGAAAATTTAAAAAAACCACAACCTAAGCAACAAAACACTTGTAGGGGTCTTATCCAAATCTCCCAAATCCATCAACATGTTTTGCTTGTATCCCATGGGCTTCTGATAAGCCTGTCAACTAGGAGAAGCTTTACACTGTGTTCCTTACCCAAACCAACTTTACCGGATGTCCCATATGTTTTGACACAGTACAGAAGGTTCAGGTCAGGTTTAACTAATTGTCACTTAATTATACTGTTAGTATAATAAAAGGAGTTTTGGTGTTTTTTTTTACTTATTTAAAAACGAAAAATTGAGCTACGTGGAAATTTGGCCGTTTTGAAGGCAAGTGAACTGCGGTGCTGTAAAGGGAACCTGCGAAGTCCCAGCTTTGCAGCTGGGCTGCAGAGCACGCCACTGTGAGGACACTGAACGTTCAGCCGCGTGATGAAACAGTTGCGCTATTTTGTAGTTGAAATTAAAGCAGAGGGAATGGATATATCTGCCACTTAAATATAATCTCATGATAGTAAACCCTAATTTTGCCGTGCCTCTTAATCTACAGAAGAACCATTCTGGACTAGCGTACATCTTTCTTCTTTCCTGCTAAGTGGGGAGAGATGAACAAGGAGCTTTTTTCCAAAGTTTCAGTGCATTCCTGTGGGTGGGGAGAATAGCCACAAGTAAATGTGTAACTCTACAATGGCATGAAAAATGAGAAAATTTTCATCCAGTTCTGCCCTGCTGTACTATGAGTACCATATTGTCCTTTCCTCGTGAAACTGAAGATAGGGAAAACTGCCATCTGTGTGATTTTGTGACTTTTCACCATATATATTCATCAAGTTTGAGACTGAATTCCATATGATAACATAATTGCATGTAACAAGACCTCCCTATAGTTCATTGTAAACCATTTCTTCTCTCCATACTATACAACATTTCAGGCACAGTAAATTTTAATTTGCAATTCTTCGTTTAAAGAGTAGGTAGCAGACTGGCTATCTTAACTATAAAATATCTACAAATGCAACCCCGTATTAGTTGTCTTCCATTTGCACTTTCACAGTAAATATGCAACACCTTTGAGCGTTAGCTTCAACGCAGAAATATATTTTGGAGTTTTTCATCAAGTTTGAATGTTTCTAAATGTTGAGAGACGGCCATCGAAGATTGCTGACAGAATTCCCTCATGCCAGGCAGCCCGCTTGAGGTCTGCTGTTATGGACAGCTGCTGCAGACATTATTCACTCAGAAATAAATAAAATCAGAAATGAGCTCTGGAAATACACTGAATCCCTTTGTTCCTCCAGCTGATCTGCTCCTGGCACAGTTTTAAGCTGCTGCTTTAAGGGAAAACTTTCTGGATGAGACAGTTGTTCTGACCGTGATCTTGCCTTCATACTTCAACCTTTCCTGTATGTGACCAGCCAGTGTTTTCCATTACAGTAGAACTGCAAGGAGATGTTGTTGTCTCTTAAATCTCTCTACATTAGCATGAGCTGACTCTCAGTGCCATTTGAAGGCTTGGGTCGCTGTGTCTCCAGTTCTAGAGGGGACTTTGGCAGCCATTCTGCCTGTAGGCAGTAGCTCCAACATTAGATGCTCTGGATCTGCTGCGTGTGAAGACAGTGTGCAGCTGCCGTGTTCACGGATGGTACTTGGTTGAACTTGCTCCATGGGCTCAGTACTGTGCATGTGCGGTGCCCGGTGTTCAAGAAATTCTGCTGAATTTCTTGAAAAATGTTTTCAACAAGTATGCCCGTTTTCTTGAATACTGATGGACATGTTTAGCATTTTTACTGCGAAATCCATATGCCCATCTCTGCTCAGTACTGACACTTCCAATTTATTTATTTATTTATTTAATAAAATTTTTGTTTCATTGACAGAAATTATTTATTTTGTATAAGGAGCTAAAAACACCAGGATGGTCATACGAGGTAATGTTAAATGTCTTTCTTACATCATCATCCGTGGCCAAGGATAGATACTTAGGGGATAAGAACAGAAAAAGCATTCGGTACTGCGATATTATACCAGTCTTCTGTTACTTCTTGCCCAGGGTTTCCTGAACCAAAAGATAGTGGTGGTAATAAAGCGCAGGTGGCTTTTTTCCACCGATTGATCCAAATATTTTTAAACTCTTAAACATATACTTGTGGCAAAGAATTGCCCAGCTTCAGTAGGCAGACTGTGGAGGAGAGTCTCCCTTCTTGTTCTGTACCTTCTACCTTCCAGCTGCGTGTTCCATTTGAACCCCCTAGTTGTCTTATTTGCATTCTCCTATGCTGCTTATGGTTGTCCTATGTGTTATGTATTGAAGTGTTTGAAGTGACACTTCAATGTTTTTCCATTTCTAGTAAAAACCTTGGCTTTTTAGAGGTCCTAAGATGGCCTGGTTTTTAGAACTACTGAGCACCTGTGGCTCCCATCTTTCTTCAGTGGGAGTTGCAGATAGTCAGCACCACTGAAAATCAGGACACCAGTTTCTACTTCGTGCTCGTGCCTTCACAGCCTTTGTGATTTTACAATAGCCAGATGGGGAACATGGAAGTGCATTATCATGTAGAGAATTCCGCGTGTAAAAAAATTAACCCCTTGGTGCCATGTGACACATGAGCTTCTGCATGGGACTAAACGCATTTGGCACCACAGTCTCCCACCAGGAAATCCCTACCATCTGTACCAAAAATTTATGAAGTCAGAAGTCGTTCTGTATGATTAAAACTGGCATTTCAAACATAGGTGCAGCAATTTTATATTCCAGAACAATACTTTAACAACAAAAATTTTAATTTAAAAGTTACTGTGTACTTATAACTAAACAAATGACCTCAAGCTTGATTCAAGTTAGTGGGTACCTCTGGAGGTTTGTGTGTTGTCAGTTTGAGACCATATATAGTTTTGGCCGGGGGCTATGCAAAGGGTTGATGATTAATTATTTACCAGAAATACTAATTAACGCAATTCTGTTACTAGTTTTGATTATTCTGATCTTTATACCAGTTAAAACTTTTCCAGACGCATTTAACTTTTTACATCTGCTAAAAAGTAAAAGCAAAAAACCAGCATAGCAGAATATTTTAAAGTTTGTAAAGAATACAAAGATTGTATTACCACTATGTGTTTTTTCTGCATAATCTGCAGGAGTGTATTACTAATATACTCAGTATTATATTAATGAAATATAGGGCAAATCTAGTTTTGCAATAAATATTTTGATGAATACACATATTTCAGTTTGATACTGTAATTTCCATTTACTTTAAGCTAGATTTTTAAAATATGCTCTATTCCATTTTTTTCTACCTAATATCATATATTGTATGGATTGTGATATATTTTAACTATAAGAATATTCTACCTCATTTTCTTCACTTCCCACTAGGAGAATTTGATCTTTTCTTAGGTCTGATTTAATGGAAGGTGGTGTTCCCTTTTGGGTAGTGAGGTTGGTTTTTTTCTTCTTTCCTCTCCTCTACTGATTTTTGGTTTTCTCAGAAGAGTTTTTGAGTACATTGAGAGTGAACTCTGGTTTGTAATTCTGTGTTATTGCTATGATTTTTGGTGACATTAACAGGTACATGAGTATGCTTGTCTGAAGAGTAAAAGCAAGACCCTAAATATAAAATTTATGTGTACAGTGTGTAAGATTTCTTGTTTCTTTTGGGGGCAGATTGCCTTTTGCAGGCAAACAAAATGCCTAAAGCCCAAATCCTCTCCTACCTGACTTACAACCCCAGTTCAGCAAAAGCATATATTTGCGTTCTGCAAATTATTTAAGCATGTTTCTAAAGCTAAGTGATGACTTGAAAAATTTGATCCAATGAAGGACTGAGATGCCTAAGGATGCCTAATGATCTGAGAAGCAATCTACTTAGAGCTCTTGTTTCAACAAAGCGGCCTCACACTTTCCCATCTTAAATTTTCACAGCTATCTGGAACTGGATCTTTTTGTGCACCTAGAGCCCCGGTCCCTTGGCAGCGCTGGACAGTTCGGAGCCAAACCTGTCTCCTGACAGAATGCCGTAAGAATCACATTTTCCTTTTAGTAACTGGCAGAGATACAACCTTTTTGTGTGGCAGCCTAGTGGTCAGACTACTTGCTGAAGCTGCAAGGCTTGATATGCAGTATGAACTTGCCTAGAGGCAAAGGCTTGTGCTGGGTGAGAGCACGGCATTGCTTTTTCTTCCCTTGACTGGAGTGATGACATTCAGGTTGGACGCCTTGCGAGAGGATCACTTTCTGGGATTCTGTAGAGCAGGCATTTGACAAGAATGATAAGGGCTAATATATGTACTGCAGAAGTGAATTTAATACATGTATACCTTCACTCTGCACAAAATATGGAACTTGAAACCACTTCAACATTTTTGCGACCAGTAAAGTAATGCATTCTGCTGTCATATCTCAATAAAATATATAGCAATTGTACTCCATGATATTTTTCTAATACGCAAGTTCCCTTTTGTTTACATTATCTGTAATTACTTGTGGGTTTATCACTGTCCTTGTAAGTTTATTCCGCTTTAGTTACCTTATGTTTAGATCTTCCATTTTTGTGGATCAGTGTCCTTTTTTAATTGATGGTTGTATTCAATATTTCTCTGACCTAAATCAAAAGCATTGTCTGTAGCTTGTTTCTGTATAGAAAAATCAAGAAACCGGGTAAGACTGTTGCTCCTTTTTGCCTTGTCAGTAGTTAACATTGGTTTGGTTTTTGCTCTCTAAGACCTTTCTGCATGCAACAAGTCTTTTCTCTGGCTCGGTCAACTTTCGCCATGGTATCAGAAGTGTTTTTAGTATTTCCAGACATCTTGTTCTTCCATTTTCTGTGTATCACACCTAATTTGAATGTTCTTCTGTTTACCTCACAACATTTTAATTCTTTCAGTGGAATGCTTATTGGATTCTGAACATCTGACAATAAATCAAGAGTTTAACAGTTCTGTTTCCTGCTCTCAGTTTACTAGTGTTACCTAAAACGCTTTTTTTTCTTCCCCCAGTAGGGTAACTGATTTTTGGTCCCCTGATATTTAAATCTAAAATACTCCAGACTAATGCTTTGAACTGCTCTTGAAAACGATCAGTTCGACCTGTCCTTCTCCTTGGTGTTTTTAAATTGGTGTGTGCACCACTGAGATTAACAGAGTAAAGGCACTCATCGGGCATGAAACTTTGTATGTTAGATGTATTCATGAAGAGAATACTTTATTGTGTTTTCCATAAGTAGTTGGACATGTCTGCTTTTTTTTTTTCTTGAATCCTACTGAAGTTTGCTTCCTAAAAATTGATCAGAAAAAAAAGTTGAAATGGAAACAAATGAAACAGAAACAACATCGTCTGTCCATTAGTGCACCTCCACTCTTTTTACCCGCAGTGGGCACCAGGTGCTAGTGAATTAAACCCAACAGGTGTTCAAATGAGCCAACACAGATAATTAACATAAATGTTCCTATTTTCTTAAGGACTGTCAGGAAATAAACTCCCTCTTCTCTTTTATGTGGTATACAATTATCTGGCACTCTGTAAAGCTTAGATCTTTTAAAAAGGCCTCTTTTTGAAGGCCTCAGCCTCTGATTTGTGGGTACAATTCACTGCACACTATGTATTTAACTACATAATTGTTCATGCAAAAGAGGTAGTTAAAATGTGCGTCATCAGTTATGCCCACAGTTGTCATAACTGCAGATGTAAATCTGCATCTGCAACAGATGAGGTTGTTTTGCAAAATCAAAGCTTACCTTTCTAATGGATGTAAGTGTTTATGCTTTGATGATTTGGTACATATGTGTACGTAGCTATTTCAAACAAAGGAAATACTTTCTAAATACCAGTCTTCATGTAAAGGAAAACAAATAGGAGTTTGAAATAAGAACTGCTAGTCTGACATGATGGGGGAAAGAGCTCTAAAAAAAGGTCTCATCTTTGACCTTTCTTCTGTTGGATCCGCTGTGTGACCTCAGAAAAAGCCATTATAACTGTATTTTCTGTGCTGCACTTTACCAATCTGTACAGTGCAGATAAAAAGCTATCTAGTAACTATATATCATTAATTAATATTAGAAAAAAAGTATCCCTCATGTTAGTGAAGTGCTCTGAGGGTGTCAGAAGATTGGTAGTATTAATGCAAAATATTATCCCTTAAAAATAAGTAACAGGACAGCTCTAGTTTTCAGAGTTGTGTATGAACTTTGCACATAGCACGCATGTGCCTTTCTCTCCAAACTTTGATACATAATTGCCAGCTTTACCCAATAGCCAAAGGAGTCAAACCAAAATTATTTCAGATCATTCCATGTGAGCCGGGCGGACAGAAACCGGAGCAGTCTAAGAAGAATTGTTCCTTCTGGACCCACGCGTTGTTGCACTACCCGTTCCAGACTGGGCTAAGTGAAACGGGAGTTGTCTCGGCACCTTCGTTTGCACCTTCATCAGTACGGAAATACCGGGGATACAGGAACAGGGAGAAGAAGGGGCGGCGGAAAATCTCAGAGAACTTCTCTATATCTTTGGATTTTCTTGATGTTGCTTTTGTAGAAGGAGCTAAAATTCCTTTGCAAATTTTTGGGATCCATAGTTGAAGGAGTTCTGGGGAAAATATCACCCGCTTCCCTCCTGACTGTAGTAAAGAGAATAGTAGTGGTGTTTGCAGGGTTGTGCTTGTAAAAGAGATGACCATCATTTGGAACACCTTTTTCTTTTTTTTTTAATCTGACTGTGGATTATAGTGCAGGTCTTAAAACAAACAGGGCCATTACTTTGGTGTTATGTTTTTAATAATAATTCCTGGATTTGTTGAAGTCAAACTTTAATAAAATTTACTGTTACATCTAGGGTGAAACACATACTGTCCAGAGACCATGTCTTGGAATTAATGACGGAATGGAATAGTAATCCAGACGTTGGTGAGAAATGCAGGTTAGGAGAAGAATCAAATAACCCTGCTACTACACGTCAACGGGATGAACCCGGTGAAGCACAAGCAAGCTCTACCAGTAACAACAGTAACACAGAATTTGGTCCAGAAATTGAAACAGAGAATGGGGGGCAACAAATCCTCCACACCAGCAAAACAGGTAGGGTTTACTTTGTTGTAACATACAACAAAGTAAATGATCAGTAGAATTGAGAGTGAATTAGGAAATGTTGAGTGTGACCTAGTGCAGAGAAAAAATTGCTGATGTCTGGTGAAACATTTTAATGCAGTGTAAAAATAGAAATAAATACTAGGATATAAGGTGAACTTTCCAGCGCACGGTTCTCACGTAAGTACTGTGCACTATAAGAAATCATTTTGACTTAGATATCAAGCCCATAACAGGTAATGTCTCTGTTCATTCTCTTCAGGTGTAGGGGGTATGTGTCTATATGGGGTTGGGGGAGGGAGGAGGAACGTGGCAGAAAAACGTGGACTCTTAAGATAGTAATATCTGTGGGCATTGAAGAGGAATCTTTCACAAGACAGCCAGTTTTTTGCACATACACTCTCTAAATAATGTAAGTAGCCATCTTGTGATGCTATCTCCAGGGGCAGGGGAGGGGGAAGGGGAAATAATTGTTCATAAACAACAAACGTATAAGCCCCCAATTAAAACTGAAGTCTAAAGTTTAACATTTAGGATAGTCATTTGATTTCTTCAGATGACTGCCCAAGATACTGAATTTTGTTTCATAGAGCCTCTTTTGATGCTTGAGCTGAAGCAAGGAAAAACCATAATGCAAATACGAAGGATTCTGCATTAGCTCTGACCTCTAAGGCTCTCAGACTTATCAGTCACAAGGTAGCTCGCTGTGCTGCAGTCTGAAAGCATCATTGTTACTTTGGATGGTTTCTGCTTTCAAAGAGGCTACTTAGCCAAGGATGAGCTCTTGATATGGAATAATAATGCATATTTATTGCAGCTGAATACTCTTATATGAATTAAAAGTGAGGGATCTATATGCAAAAAAGGATTTAAATACACTTTATGTGCCAAAATAAAAATTCTAGAAATTCTGCTTCATGCCACCCTAAGCAGAGATACAGGAACTGTCATCCTTACTTCCACGTTCCGTGGGCATCCAAGAATTTGTCTGCTGAGCATGCCCAGACGTGTCTGGTCTTGGTCTTCAGCCTAGGCTCTTTTGAAGAGCTAGGTCAGGGAGTGTTTCCATACTGTCATAGGATAGGATTTATGAAAAACATTGAACGCTGCTCTTTCTCAGAAATGGGCCCTGAGGAGGTGGAGGTGGTGATGCTAGTGCTACTGCTCTTTTTCACGCTAACCTAGGCATGGAGTACGAGCTGCAGGAGCTTTCAGTTTCCTCGTCTTTCTGAGCACACTGCCTGCAGTTCCTTTCTCAGGGAGAACTTTTCTTTCATTCATATCATTATAATTTCATATCTCCTTCCACATCATTCGTCACTATCACTCAAAGAACCCTAGTGGTCCTTCCACAGAGAGAGGGTAAATGCTGCAGTTTGGATTCCACTGTATGGACCATGTATGCACAAATTACTTGTGGCAATGTCTGTGTTGGAATTTGCTTATATTTCCCTTCTCTTCCTCCATCTTTCCCACACAAGATAAAAGCCAGGACTTGGCACAAATATTTTAAATAGTGATAGGGAAAAAAAGAATCCCACCCGACCTTTCCATACCCAAAATGCAGCACTGTTGCATGGAGACAATTGCTCCTGCTACGAAGTTGGCAGCTGATCACCGTGCCTAGCAGACTTACATAGGACGCCTCTCCAAGAGACACGTTTCCTCCCGGGTCAACTAAAGAGGGAGTCATAAAAAAATAGACAAAACTCTAGAATGTAAGAAATTACTTACTGGGTGAGATCATCTAGATCACTGCTCTCTCTGACAGTGACAACAGGAATTGCTATTTAGGGAGAATATACAAGCTGGGCTATTTCCTCCCATGCAGTACTAAACTGGATATTTCCTCCCATGTAGAACCCTGGCATCCGGAATTGTCCTTAGGGTTGTTAGAAGACACATCCCAACCTAATCCTTTTAGTATTCATTATGGGCCTGTTGTCAATGAATCTATCTGTTTCCTTTTTGAATACGCTGATACCATCTGCCTCTGCAGCTGCCCATGGCTGCAAGGTCCATAAATGCACTATTTGCTGAGTAAGTATATATTTTTTTTTTCTGTTTTAAACTGATCTCCTATTCAGTTTTTTTCTGCTTTTCTAAAGTCTGTTTCTCTGTGTTCTGCAAGGGAAAAGAAATAGGCAATAGCAAGGGTAAAACTGTGTAAGAATTTTACTGATGACAAACATACAGATGTCACTTATCTGGAGTGCTCTTTTCCCCCAGACAGAGCCATGTTCAAAATTAATTCATTGATGCTAGTTCTCCGGGGCCTTTTTAAGCCTCCAAAGTGTATCAGCTGATTGCTTCAGCCCCTTCAGTCTTGTTTCACAGGGTGGCGAGAAAATAAGTAGCTCACCTGTTTTAATGTTTCAATGCAACACTTGGAAAGAAGAATACAACCCTGAAGACCTTGCTAACATGTTATTGAAAGTTTTTTTAAATTAAGAGATAAAGTAATGTGTAATTTAAGACTGGCTGTTTCATATTTCCCTGGTAAAATACTATTTTGCATTCAGATAGGAGGCATAATGCAGAGGAACCAGTACTTCCCTTTGAGATGACCAGGGTTTAGAAACTTGCGTTTCTACCTGTGTATTTAGGAGTGAGATTTTAAGCTTTAAAAATATCAAAATACTTCATCTGCTAGTACTGAATATTATTTGTGTTAGTAGGAGCATTTAGAGAATGATATTTTTGAAAGTTAAGAAATTGTTGTCGTACTGAAGCAATAGGGTTAGCTTTTCAGTAGGTATAAATCGTCATTATCATTATTACTAAAATCACTAATTCTTATCAATTAAAAATCTGTACCATTTTCTAGCTCTGTCTTGTTTTCTGAAGAGACAAATCT
Source organism: Larus michahellis (assembly GCF_964199755.1). Lineage (NCBI taxonomy): Eukaryota > Metazoa > Chordata > Aves > Charadriiformes > Laridae > Larus > Larus michahellis. The sequence continues at coordinate 81,047,524 of NC_133899.1, read as the reverse complement.
TATAGTAAAAGTTGGAGTTTGTCCAGTGAAGACCATTGATCCTACCTTGGCTGAATTTTATCCATGAAACAGACCAGAGAAAGGGATACCAAAAAGCATAATTTTTACGAGAGATGAAGACAAAATTCTTCATCTCTCATTTTTGTAAGATGAAGATACCATTTTAAATAGTTTTTTAATATTGTGATGAGTTAATATCTGTGATTTTGATTCAGAAGCTTAGTGAAGATTAAAATCAAGAAAGACTGGACTTAAAATTTAAAAGCAAGAAGCTTGTCCCTGTGTACTACGGGAGAGATTGAAATTATCTGTTATAATGCAGCTCTTATTTCTGTATGATTATATTTTTACATATTTTATGATATATAGTATAGTAGAGTTACACTAGGATAGTACTTTGTCATTGTTCTCTGTTTTACTACTTTGTTCATATCTGTATTCTTCCCACCTTTTTAGTGTGTTTATAAAGTTGTAGTCTTTATTTGATTTTTTTTATTATTTTTTTTTAATTGTAGTTCCCTGCAGTTAGGTCAGTATCTCCAGCATCAAATTCAAAGTGGAATCAGCATTGCCAAGAAAAGGAGAATTGGTCAAGTCCTTGGTGCCTTCCACCCAGGAACTGGGAAATAAAAGCCTCCTGCAGTCTGCTGTCTCACTCAGAATCAAAAAAAAATCATAGGACATCCATCAGCTCTGAACAATTTAAGAGTGAACAACTATTACTTGTGACAAAATGAGCAGACTATATAAAGATGGACAAATACATCCCGAAGTGTTTGTCTCTTCAGTCTCCTGAACCCTTTAATCAGAAAGCTTTAGCTTTCCTTTAGCACTGAAGAAAATCTAACAGCAGTGTGAACTCCTAACCTGTAAGAAGACATCCACTGGTAGTATTTTTGTCAGAGTACAAATTATAGAATTGTCTAAAAATGTATGTAATTTATTTGTTCTATACTAATAGGCACCATGCCAGGTAGGCAGTTTGCTTTCACAAATCCATTTTGCTGTGTTTTACTTGCATTTACTTTCTTTAGTTTTGTCACAAACATTTAGGGGGAAAAAATGAGGTCAGAATCTGTAATAGGGATTCCTGATAACTACATGCTTTACACTGTGAGAATATTCTAGGAAATTGCTTATAAATTTGCTTGAGACATTATAGAACAAGCGCTTCAGTCTATGGAATTTTTTACTGCTATTTTAGGTTGCTGTCAGTTGCTTATTTTTAAGCAGGACTTATTTTAAGCTTGACGAATAGGAAACGTATTTTTAAGTATAAAGGAATTGCTGTGGTTCTCACTACTGAATTTCTGGTGTGTTGATTAAATTCTTTAAATAAAACAGGTGTTAGAGTAACAGCCTTTACAAGTTAATTAATCTTCATTTTCAAAAGGATGAGCTACCATTAAGCTTAGGTTTACTGTACATATGTGTAAATTGCAATGCGATTTACTGTTCCAAAGACAAAGTCATTGTCTAAGGACAGGTCTTACCGGTAGACTGGCATTGGGGTATATGATGTGGGCAAAATATACACACTCCTGGTTGGTTGAAAACATTTCCTTAAATATACGTACCTTTGGTGTTATGGCTCATTCAAGCAATTCTGCTGAAAATACCAGTCTGAGGAGACGCCACCTACTTAAATAGCTTCTGATCTCCACAATAATCTTGAGATTCCTCTTACAGTCATTACAGCCTTTGTTTTATTTAGCTGTGAAGTATTTCTATTACAGGGCCAACATCTTTGTATGTATGTGAAAACTTGGAGAGATCTTATTTACAGTAAACAGTAAAGTCAGAGCGTTTTGACATCATATAATATTAAAAGGGTAATATATCACTCTCATTCTCACTGAAGAACATAGCTGTCTGTATAATCAGGCACCTTTCTGGGAGTATTAATCTTCTAGTTTCCGTTTTTCAGATGAGATCAAAGCCAAGCCTGTTGAGGAGCTGGGCACAAAAAGTGCATTCTACAAAATGCCGTGAGGGTAAGAAAATCACAGATTTCTATAGTTTTCTGACAGAATTCAGTAAGAATTTCACTTTAAGCAGGAAGTTGTCCTTTCTTTCCCTTTCTGTTGTGCACTGACACAGTAGCGAAGTCTACTTCACACATTGAGCTCTAATAGTCACACTGTTTTTATTTGATGTGGTTCAAATCTTTTAACAAAGTCCAGACTGCTTTCTGGTTCTCATGACACCAAAACGTTAGGTCAGATTGTGGCCTGAATAACTATCTCCTCGGCTATTAACTGACACTGCTCATTCTTTTCATTTAGCGAGACAGTCAGTTGAAGGGCATGTCTGGACTCACTATTAAAACAGTGGCTGCATCATTAGCCACCCTCGCAGCAGTCCTACCTCATCACCGTAGTTGCATAGTGGTAAACTTCTTTCCGTGACGGGGCACAGCGTTGAGGGTGCTGGTATTCTGTTATCAGATGTGCTTTTTTGTAACACAGATAAAATTTTCAGAAGCCCAGCAGACGCGCTGACATCTTCTACCAGCCCTGCTCTTTTGAAACAAGGAAGCTTGAAAATGCACTACTTCACATCAAAGGGTTATGTCATTTTTACAGCACTATCAGAACACTGTAAGTATAATTTACCTTTAGAGAGTGAGCTATTTGCTTGTTGTGGGTGCATCCTTCTATCCTGAGGCATTAAATCATTTCCCAGCTCTGTCGATCTTGAGATATTTTGGTTAGAGCACACCTTTTGTGGCTGGGTCCTCAACAGACTTGACTTTGATCTCACCCGTTCTGATTTAATTTTCCTTTCCTCTTTCCTCTGCACCCCTGGATTTATTTTGTATGTTGTTCTGTTTTGCCTAGGTACATTTCTGTTTCCACAACTCCTCATGCTTTTTACCACAGACCAGATGTACGCCCTACGTTGGCCTGTGTAAGTCTCACATATGTCAAATGTTTTCCTGACGCATCAGTGCATTTTGATCCTGTACAGTGGAGGGCTGTGGGGCTGACATGAAAGAGGGCAGCAGCCTGTCAGATCCACGCCTTGTAACCTGCTTCCTGCCCAAAGATGAGTTGTGTCAGGGAAAGAAGGGCGTGAGGAATTAGGATACAGGCTGGGTGTATCTCCAATCTGATATGTCCAGACTGTTTGTGGATGGGAGCGTTTGGGAGGTGCCAAGGGGTTGAGCTTGTGTTGGAACTGCAGAAGACCACCATCTTCCCAAAGGCTGGAGAAGAAACTTTCATTATGACAGTGTCTCCTAGCGTTAAACCTCTTGTTAAACAAAACAGAACTCTTACAATAAGCTCCATGCATTTTTCCTTTTTCTTCCTTATCCTCTTTCTTTCTTTATGCCTTTTTTCACTCCTTTTCAATACCTACATTTTCTCGGTTGATTTTTTTAATTTGTCAAAAGATTTCTTTTCTTCTTCCTCAAATCTCTTTCTTGTTTCTCCTTTTGATGTAGCTTTTCTCTGTGTTTCCCTTTCAACCCCCAGAGCTTACTTTAGTCTCTTCACTGTATTTGCTACATGGAGGAGCACTATTGAAAAATTAAAAGTAGATTGCATGGGAATTTCTTATTTCTCCTTTTCCTCTAGAGGCCCATTTCTCTTCCCTCCTATTTCTATGAAGTTTACCATCCTCAAATGCTTCCTTCCTCTACTTCCAAATCATTTTACTCATTTTACTCATCTTTCCCTCTCTTGCTCTGTCCTTCCACTTCATCTTCCCCTTCACTTACTGTTGCTTGATATTTAACTTCCCAGGTAGGGGAAGAATTCGTGGTAGCATTGAGATTACCACGTTGTGGATAAATACTCTGGTCTGTATCTTGGCTTTACTGACAAACACTAACACCAACTGCATCTGTACTGGTTTTTTGTTGCATTTTTTTCTATTACATGCTCAGTAACAGTAGCTAGGTTGGCAGTATTAACTGTCACAGCCACATTATAACCACAGTCTTGTGTAACCCATTACAGACAGGTCTGTATGACATTGTAATTTAAATAGCGGTTGCTGGCAGCCTATCTCTGCTTGTCCTCCTATTATTACAACCACCAGTAGAGCTGTTCTACTGGGAAATTTCAAGTGTAGACAAAGCTTTAATCAACAGTAATCTGATCCTTTAAAAATGCAACACCAATTCATTTATTTCTCATTTCACATATGAAATTTTAATAGGTACAATCACCCTTAAGGATGTTTCAAATATTAACATTATGCACAATTACAAAACAGAATCTTTTTTCTGTATGAAACTATCAGCATCTTTGAACCAAGTAAGTAGTTTTCTGTGCAGACATCAGGTTTACTATCAATCAGAAACTTATTAACAGCTGTGTTAGCCCTAATTAAGTGCAGAGCCATGGCAGACTTTTTAATTAAGTCTTATTTTCCTAAGAGGAGACCGGTGGGGGTTTTTTCCCTTCTCTTCCCCACCTCCATTCTTATTTACTGTGTAAAGCCTGCTTTAAAAATAACTGGGACACAAGATGGGGCCATTGACATGGGGCCAAGACACGAGAAAATATGTCATTTACAGAATGGCAGTCTTATTATACTGACCATATTTTATTCCTTTGGCTTTGTAAAATAATTCCAGATTGTTTAGCTCTTCTACAGTGTTTTTCATTTGGATTTCCATTTTAGCACTCTTCTTGTCTGAAGTGTATTTCTTGTATTTTCAGTGTCAGCAGAAGTATTATTGAAATTAATTTTGGTGTATAAATTCGAATGAGCAAAAGTGGAGATGCATGATACCATATGCACTGAAAAACGTCCTTGTTGCCTGAGTAAACCTCTGGGCATGTGCTAGAATGAATAAAGTGCTTAGTTGTTAAGAAAAAGAATGGGCCTCACAGGTAAGTTGAAATTTAAAAGTCTCTATGAGTGTTTGATTTTCTTAGTCCTGAGCAGTGCCAAGAGGCACATGTGTACTCCTGAAGGAGGGAGAGAAGTACTCTGAAAAATCTCTTAATCTGCACTTTCTACCTGGCACTACTTAAACTAGAGATCTTCTGTAACCACAAGCAACTGGATCATTACTTTGCTCAGAGGATAAGCGGTGTGTGCCATGTAAGAGGGCAGACTGATCTCTTACTGCTCTTGACGGAGTATTGTGAAACATTAATATTTTTATTTATCATTAAATGTATAAAAATGGCTTTAGCTGAGCTGTGTTCAGTTTATGTTTTAATTTGAGAGTCAAGATGAGTCCAGGTAAATGCTCTGACAGTTTACATGAAGGACTCCAACAAAATGCTGACAGTTTACATGGGGTGAGGATCTGTCCCTTGCGGTTAAAGAGAGGGTGGTGTCAGACAGTCCCTTGTTTGGATCATCACGTGAGATGAATTTAAGGGTTCACTTCAGAAACCAAACCCAGAGCTCATGGGTTTGCTTTTGCACTTCTTAGACAACAGACTGGTTTCCTTTCTTTGAGCAACATGTTCAGCAGGAAGAACTTAACATGTTCCTGGAAAACTGTGCTCCAAAGGTGCTTAAAAAAAAAAAAAAAAAAAAGAAAAAAAAGATGGGGGGATCAAGGCAATGGCCAGCAAGCGGGAAAGGAGCAGTAGATCACTACAGCCTAAAAGCCATAAAAACTTCTGGTATTCCCTAGCTAGCTGTAACACTGTGAGCTCTGGGGAGCAGGAACAGTCATTTTCTAAGGGTTTGCAGAGCACTTGTTGCAACCTGAGCTGGCTTGAGCCTAAGTCACTAATGTAATAATAATATAAGCACTGAGGTCAGTAAAATCATAGTAACAGTTGTGGTGGCCAGCGATGGCTTTAAAATGCTATGTCTCAGTTATGGCATTAAATCCAGTTCTAGATATGGCAGGTCCCCATTTGTGGGCATGCAGGTATGTACTAATTGTCTGTAATACATAGTATGATGAAAATTAAGTGTTTTACTCCTGCTTTGTGAAGCAAACTAGTTATTTTTTTGCAGCTATACCTATTGTGTGGTTTCTGTGTTGTTTCCAGCATGGATTCTGTGTTTGTGTATTTAGAAGTTTCTGTTTAGTAATCCATATATGGTACACTAGTTCATTACAGTCAGAGGGGTTAATGAATTACTATTGTTTATATGTTGTCTGGATATTAAAGCTTAATCCATATTTGAGTCTAACCCCAGCTTTGTTTCCAGGGAGAGAGCAACTGAGATAGATAATGCCCAGGCATACTTAAAAAAAGAATAGGTTTTTTTTATAATGGTTATGGATCATTTCTATACTTATGTTATCTGGAATAAACTGGACATATAAGCTTCAGGAGTGTCCAAGTTGATCACTTTTGTTCTCTCCCCTTAATTAAAAGCAGAATGAGTTCATGAATATGAATTAAGTTCATATTCATAGAGTAAGAAATGTTTTTCCTCTGAAGATTAAATAAAAAAATGCCATTTTACTTCTTTTGATGGCAATAGCAATGATAGGTTATGGTGGGATCCTTGACATCTGAACAGGATGCTCCAAGGTGCTGTGGACAAGGCAGCTGCTTGTGACCATGTTTGGTAAGGAGTGCTGGAATAACCAGTGTGGTGGGAAGAACTTTCTTGGAATAAGGACTGGAGTTTGCATGAGAGTACGGCTTTGGTGGAAGTGAGTTCCAGTTAGCACCCTCTTCCTGGGTTTGTCCGCTATTTGGCTTAACTGAGGCCTTGAAAAGGACTTTTTAAAAACAGCTAGAACTCTAAGATTCCTGAAGTTTCTGCTGCTTTTCCATCTAAAACACCTGTTTTCCAAACGTGGAAGTTCGTTGTGGTAACTCCTAGATTGCTAAGAGCTCTACAACACTCAGCTTGGGCTACTACCCTATGTCCAGTGAGGATTTTTAGCTGTTGGAGTTACTTTGCTTTTCTGTCCCAATTAAACATATTAAGGAGCACTATAAATGATGTAGTGTTTATCCAAATAACTACCGTTTTCTGGCAAAATTTGAAGTCAGTGTAGAATTAAAGTTTAATTAAAATATGTGCTAAAAGTTAATTTATCTTTTATGTTGATACTGTGAAGTGCAGCATAGTTTATCATGCCTATGCTTATAATTTGTATGAAAAACAGAAAAGCAGTTTGCAAACATTACTATATCCCAATTCAGATTCTGCAAATAAAAGATGGTGATTAAAACCACAATTACTCCTTTCCCATAAGTAAGTGGCTTGCTAATTATCTATAAAGATACAAGGATAGGCAGCCATAATCTAAGTGTGACTATTGAAGAATGCATTATGGAGTTGTAGGAAGCTTCTTAGCACTAACTAGGAAATGTTTTGGAAAAGGTCGTGCATCACTACTACATACTATCAAAGAAAAGGAGACTGTGGGGTGAAAGAGCAGGAAGAGAAAACAGCACAAGGGTGACTGCTGTTACAGGTATCTGATAAAGAAAGAAGACTTCACCTATCTGATATGAGCAAGAACATCTTTGAAAGAGAAAAAGGTCTCTCATCTCCCTTTTCTCCCTTTATTTATTCAGTGAATTTCAGTGCTTGCAGGAAGCACCTGGTTGACAGCTCTGTACCTTGTAGTCCTTGGTTTATTCCCAGCAGGGTATACAGTACAGACAGCTACAGCACCGGTTTCCCCTGTTTGCTCTGCTAACGGGTAATGTAGGGTATGCTTCTATTTCCGAGGTGTGTTCAGTCGCGGGCCTGTCTGCCCACTTCTGCAGTGGTGTGGGTATAGGCTGGGGTGTCTGGCAGACTTGGAGGCTGGACTACAATGAGGCAGCTAATGCTATTATTGCCCCAGACATCATCCCTACCCTTTGGTGGATGTTGCCACCCCCGAGGCAGTGGTGTCTAATCCACTCATGAATCAATTATTGTACTGTTGCATTTTTCAGCCTGGCCTATTAAATTAAACTGACATCAGTCTCATCTCACAAAGACATTAGATAGTGATGAATTTCAGGTACTGTTAGCCTGGTTTTGAATTGGCCAGCTAGGGACAGACAGATTCATTTTTCATTCCAGCTGCTAGAAACACCATCACATACTATCTTGCTGTTGCTATTATGGCTTGCTGCTCAATGGGTGGCCTTTCCTTGCTAACTCCTGAGAGGGGACAATTTCATAAGGAGAAAAGGAGTGTAAGAAAGCCAGAAAGGTCAAAACCTACCTTTTTTCTGTCTTTGTTGGAATTGTGAGGAAGAGAGTGCATATGTAAAAAGTGAGATTGGCTGGTTAGTTAAAAAGGCATCACTGGAAGAAAAAGCACAATATTGCCTATATGGATTTTAAAAAGGACTGTGTGGAATTAATTCAATTCATGTTAGGGGAGCTTACATCCATGGAAAAATGGAAAAGAAATATTCCATACTGCCAACAGCATTGCTTTATAGGTACAGGTACCTGCAGTACACCTACCGCGTACAGGCCCTGCTTGCTCTTTGCTGTACTTCCATTCAGTGGGTGCTCCTGCTAAGGAAGCTGTGGAAACCCTTTTACTGTGGCTTGTCTAAAGGCAGAAGGTCCTCAGACTGCTCTGAGCTGAACCTGCACGTGTTTGGCTTTGTCTGTTCTCATTCCCTTCCTGAATTATGGTTTTATTGGTAACTGAAATAAAACAAAAAGGTGTTCAAATGACGGTTGACTGCTCCTACAGTTTATCGTGTTTTCTCTGCCCAGGACTTAGGGGGAATTGGTAAGTGTCTGCGTGCTTCATTTTGACTCCTCATGGCAAATGGAACCATGGGAGACTGGTTACATACAGCCATGAACAGCCAGAAGGGCAGCAGCCTGGTTTGCGCAGTGGGATGCTGATCTGTACCAGTGCCCCATAAAGCCTGTGTTTGTGAGTGCACTTCTCTTTGAATGAGATTCTCTTTTTCACAGTGAAAAAAAAAAAAAAAATCAACAAGGAAATCCTGACAGATATTTCCTGCCCGCTGGAGCTGTGGATTCATTACTATTAATAGAACTCTTAATTGACTACTCTAGAGCAGCTATAAAAATTGATTAGATGCATACGAGGAAATAAACATGGGTCAGGCTGTAGTGGTGCAATGATATGAATTTGATGACCTATTAGGACATTTTTGTGTCTAACAAAGGATTTTTTTAATAAACATTAAACACTTAGCCCAAATTTTGCCCTCCAGCACTTCTCCCAGTCTAATGAATGTATAATGAAAGCAAATATTTGTTACAGCAAAAGAATCCCATTTTTTAAATCTCATTCCTGTATATTTTCAAGAGGTTAGGTTACTTGACATGTGAAACATCTATGAATTCTAAGTGAGGCCAGATCAGTAAAGCTCTATAGTTGGTCTTTCATCTTAATGTGACCAAGGATGTCCTCTAGATCACTCTATTTACTAAGAAATTAAAAAATAGCAAATGGCACATCATCACATGCCATATGTCCATTCCTCTCCTGGGCTCTGCTCTACAGCAATGTTAATTGACTTGCTTAAACCCTCTTCTCCTGAGTTGTGACCACTCCTGATGAAACAGTCAACAACGCTGCTGAGCAGAATAGGGAATGAAAAAACAAAGCATAACATTGAGCCACATTAAGAATAAATTCATTTCTGCAGAATGAAGATAAAAATGAAGTACTGACATACAACCTATGCTTTCAAAGGTATAATCTTCAGGTTTTGGAACTCACTTAAAAAGCTGGGTTTTCAGGCTCAGCATTGCCTAAAAGTCAGAAACTTTTTAAAGGCACTTTACATTGAGGAAACAAAATCATCAATGAATAGAAAATGTAGGCTGTTATACACATTTGTTTCTGTTTTAGTAGACTCTAAAAAAGGCACACAAAATTTAAAAAAACCTCAAGGGCTGTTAAATAAAGACCGTATAGTCTTCTATTGGGCAAATTAGTTAGTTAATAAATCTGTATGTAACAGGGAAATTGATTAGATTACATTGAACAAAAATAATAAGAACCATAAGCTTTCGGTATGTTAATAAAATTACTGTTTTACCTTTTCACTCTGGTCTTTAGAGAATGTACATTAAATCACAAGCTTTGTCTTTTATGCTAATACGTAGTATATAGAGAAGGATGCATTACCCCAGCTTCACCGCCAGTAGCACAGCACTGTGAAATGCTAACAAAAGCACCTGGGTGCAGGAGCCAGCTGAAGCCATTTTCACTACAGCCTGCTAGTGGGTGGGGGTGCTGGCAGATGTGCTGCTTGTCCTGGGCTCCTTGCCCAGCTCATAAAGAGCTATTAGCAGGCTCCACTCTTCCTTGGGGGAGCCAAGTCATCATCCTTGGGCCTTCTCCTTGATTGGGTTCTGCCTGCAGGACTAAGCACAGCTGTGGGAAGGAGAGAGGAAGAGCTCAGAAGAGGGGGCCCAAACACGGCAGGAGCCCAGGCTGCAGCCCTGGAGGTACCTGCTCTCACCTGGGCAGCTTTAACTCTGCCCCTGTGCTCCCCAGCATCTGCAGAGTGCTTGGTGCCCTGCTGGCTAGGGCAGCTCACCCACAGGTAATTACTGAATGTTCCCTCTAATCCTCACCTTTGAGGGTGTTGGTGTTGCTGTTTCTCAGCGCACTGCATCCAAACGTGATGCTGATCGTGGGGTTTTCCAGTTTCTCTGTAGCTTTCCTGTGTTGCCACCACTGTTAAGCTTTATGCAGGTTACTTGGGGTAGCAGTGTTAGCAGTCTCTGATAGAGGTGTGCTGTCCTTTTTCTGTTTTGAAGGTTGCTAAGGAACAGTAAAGAGGGAAAGAAAATCCTGCTCTGCACACTGACTAGTCTTTAGAACCTTTCCTGTGCACAGAACTCCTGCTGCTGTAGTAACTGGGAGCACCCACCGTGCACGCTTGTAATGGCTGATGAACAAACTCTATCAACTGAGGGGAAAAAAAAAAAAAAAGAAATGCAACCAACTCTCACCAAACTTTTTTCTTTCTTTTAATGTTAGATTATGTGATTAGGCCACAATTGCCTGCACTTTCCTTTTTACCCAGATTTAAAAAAAAAACAAAAACAAACAAAAAACCCCCCCAAAAACCCTACACCCCCAAAATACTAAGTCTTGCGGATGCAGAGAAAATACTACAAATAAGGAATCTGAAAAGACTCAGAAATGAAAGAGCAAATATAATGAGTATGATTTTTATTATCATTAATAGTCTGATCACTTTCTCCAGCAGTTTCATAATTTTTGACCCCTCAAAGCTGGCAATGCGCAAAAATGGAGCACAATTATGGCAGGCTTATTCCAGATTTCCTTCATAATGTTATTTATTCAGTGATACTACAAAACAGCTATGAAGTTAGAATTTTAATAGCACTTCTTTTCTAGGTATGGTCAATCTATCTTTTTATTATGACAAGTTATTTTAAACTACTTAGTATTCAGGATATTTGCAGTTGCAATGAACAAGTTCATTTAAACACCAAATCAATCAGTATTTTCACTAGAGAGAAATTTTTAAGTACCAATTAAGAATGAAAAAGCGATCTACATCCTCTAATACAATATTAATGTGCTGAGAGGGGTGATCCCAACTGCACGAGAAAAAACGCAGCTGTGCATATGCTTGTCTTAAGAAAGGGTTTTTTTTCTGTCACTTAGAATAATTTAATGAATAAAAAGTGGTTCTTTTATTACTGCTAATGAACGGAAATCCCATCAAACTGCAAGGCATCAACACATGACATTACTCTTAAACTAAAAGCGCAGTAGATTATCCCAGTGATAATGGAGACTCTGAGCACTTTGTACGATGGATGGACTGTACTTGTCTTGTGATGGTATACTCTTCCCTTTCAGCAGTGCATAGATCACAGTTAAGAGTTACGCTAGGTGCTTAATTCTGTTACTCGCTGTTGAAATATCAACCTATCTGCTCATAATGAGACAGTTTAAAAAAAATAAATTAATTGCAGAGGCACGGGGGAAATCATGTCCTCTAGGTCGATCAGAACGTGCAATGATCTGCCGAGGGCAGTGCTGGCAGTCTTGCTGATGAAGTAACTTAAACCCACACTGCTCAAGAACTTGGATACGTGAGTGGTGGGAAAAATCTTGCCCTGGTGCTGTGGTCTAGTGGCCGTATTCTCCTCTGCTATCTCCAGTTTGGGTTTTGCTTGCTTTAAAGTAAGGAGAGCTGCACATGAAATGGTCTTAGGAGGAGGGGAACCAAGCTCTTTACAGGAATAAGCCTTGGGTGGGGGTAACCTGTTTAGATGGGGATTAAGTTGCATGGAAAAAGGATTTTACAAGCCTCCAGCAATTGCTGGGCCAGGTCAGGAGGCATCTATTGAAAAAGAAAGAACTGTTTTTTTTTTTTTTTTTAACCAAAAGAGGTTTTATCACCTTGACTTAGATAGCTTTGTTTCAGCTCAACACCCGCTTGGTTCTTTAGCGGTTGATCTGCTGGGGATGGCAGAACAATAAGGTGACAACCTCAGCCTATCAAAATGACATGAAATACATTTTCTTTTAAGTTGTGTTTGAACTTGTCTTACCATAAAGGTATTTTCGGAGCACAGGCACCTTGGGGAACATCTGAAAATGCGAAAAGAAAAAAAAAAAAAAGAGATCCTGAAGTTGAATTGTTGAACTAAAGATTGCCTAGTCTCTCCAAGGATTTCATTAGTGACTTTCCTGTGAAACAGTTTCAGAAGCCTATTTACAACAATTTTGGTTTTCTTATTCTAGTGAATTTCTTGCATTAATTTCTATAAATGCTTTTTTTCTGTGATATTTCTGTAAGTATTATTTAAACGTGCAATTTAAAGGACTCTCGGCTTAACTATTTTAAGACAGCATCCTTATGAAATAGATTATTTTTTTAGGACAGCAAAAGATATGTAATCTTCTAATGATCTGGGGGGGAAGTATTTATTATTCATAAACACAGAAGAATTTGTGCATGTAAAACTAGAGCCAGTGAAGTTGTCTTGATTCTTAAAATACTTGTTTTGTGGTTTTTGCATGGAGAGCCTGTAAAACAGTACAGCTTCTGCTTCCTTGCTGGGTTATATATAGTTTATAAATTAGGCATTTAGTATGCATTTTTTAATAAACCATCACTTGTCCTGAAATTCAGGATGCTTTGATCTGTGCATGTTTTCACAGATACATAGCACCTTTATGATGACCCCATTGCTAATAGCAAACTGCGTGGAGGTCTCTTCATAAGAATATTCGAAGTTTTTACTGTTTAGTCTGCAGCAGCCTTGGCTGTACACCACATCGCTCTCTCCCTGTGCACCACCGAGTGTGTGTTGTTGGGAATACCACAAAACCAGGCTCAAAGTTATCACGCACAAGATAAAAACACCTTTGTGGGATATTGATAATTCCAGCCTCACAAGGTAAACCTACATTTAAAAGATCTCTTTGAAAGAGAATAGGGAATGTAGTAATTAGGGAATGAGTGGAGTCATGTGGGAAAATATTTGCACCAGGTTACTCTTTTCCAGCACTGCGGATGTTACATTAAACAGCTAATGTGTAAGTTAATGCTGCCTGAGGCAGGATTAACTTCTAATATGTAGGGATTGAAGATTGCTAATGGCCTTGCTGGCATGAAAACCAGCCTGTGTGGGAAGGTGGCTTACTGTACTTGCATCTGTTATCTGGCCGTTGCTTGGTTTGTCATGCTGAGCACCTGCCATCAAATTCTCACCACCTGTCCAAATCCTGAGCAGGCAGAGGTCTGTCACAGGATCAGTCAGATCCAAGGCAGGGCAGAGTCGTGCCACTGGTGGTGTGATTTCTGCATGAGGCCAAATTGGTGTGTGTGACTGCCTGCCTTCCTCCACTCTCTCTCTTTTTGAGCTGCTGGTGCTGGCACAAAAGAGCTTGTGCTACTTTCCTGAACCAGACCAGTAGCTGTTGTCAGTCAGTGAATCCCAATGAAAATGGCAAAGATTTGCATCGACTGGGATGGAGTTCTGTTTAGGAGATCCGCTTGGCTGTGATGAGGATTTTCAGTACTAGAGAAGGTGTGTTCTTGCGTTGATAGAGGGCACCTGTCAGAGTGGTAATGTCAAGATGGATGGAGATAAGAGGATGCCCTCTTCCAGGCCTGGCCATGGATCTCAGTCTTCTCTGTTGTGGCGGGGTGGCTGGGGTCTCTCTGGTGCACCCCAGTTATTGGGTGGAGGCAGATTCCCATGGGAGCCTGTTTGGGTGTGACAAAATGGGTTTACAGCGGTGCCTCACATGAGGCAGGTCCAGTGAGGTAGATCCAGTGTGGGTGGCAATTCTCTGGGAACACTTGCCACAGTGTTTTGTATTGCTCATTGGATGCTGTCTTTTTAGGGATTTAGTCTTGATTGTATTTCTTCCCCAAAATGTGCTCCCGGGCTCTCAATCTGTTCCCAGTTTCTTCTTTGGAAAACCACTCCAGTGTGCTCAGCTCTGTGTAGAGCACTACTACCTTCAGCTCTTGGCTGCTTTCTCAGGTAAAGCGTTTTGCTTTTCCTGGTGTGGAGGCAGAGCAGCTGTATGTATCCCAGCTTCATGAATGACAGCTTCCGCCCTCCTTCTTAGCAGTAGTTTCTGTTGATTTCTGTCTCTGTATTGGCAGTTGTGTAGTTAATTCACTTTCTTGTTGAAGTGCATGCTGTTTTAATATTGCTACACAACTACCCTCTTAGGATAAAATGGAATATTGGAAAAAGAAAAAAGATTAAATGCTAGAGATGGGGTAAAACAAATGTCTCTCCTTTTTTATAAAATGTGTTAAAAACAGGTCAAAGAATGCAGTTGTTTGACTCCTGATGAAGTGCTTGTGTAGACTCAGCAGTGTTGTGTTGTGTTCTTTTTTTCCTTTGAAAAGAATTTTTCCAAATAAGAACTCAAAATTGGTACCAAAAATAGTATTTTAAATGTAATATCTTTTTCTGTATGCCTCCTTTATGTGAGTATACTGTCACACAGCTGTTGCAGAGGCAACAAGATCCATCAGTATCTGTCAGTCTGTCTGAAAGTACCTTTTTGGTTGCCATATAGAAATTTCTGCCTGTTGTGCAGCTTTCAGCTGGGTGCAGAACATAGACTATTTCTCTAGTACTTATGTGCACAACAGCTGTGTGAGGAAGCAGAGGGGATAAGTGGTGCTTGTAAGAAACCAAGGAATTCCTTTAGCAGCACCAGGCCATGTTCTCCTCCCAGTGAACATGGATAACTCAAATGAACGCTAATGGGTGTTATGCACGAGGGAGGGGATGATCTACCCCATTGCATGCACTGGGAAGAGCAATTTAAAGCTTTCCTGATGCATCTTTATGTTAGACTTCTTGGAGCATCTGTCTTTGAGTTGTCTCACACTCAGAGCTCCTGCTGACTCAACAGGGCTTGTTGCACACGGATCAATGGTAGGGGATATCTCCTTTTTTTGTATCTTTTCAGGAGGTGTACAATAGAGGTAAAATGCTCTTATTGATATGATATACAGATGCTTGTCTGTGTATGTGGCAGCGATTTACTTCAAGGCATGCACTTTCAAGTCACATGAATATCAAAGCACTGGGAAAATAAGCCCATTAAAAAATTGGTGAGGAATTTCTTTTCCTTCAATCCAGAAGAGCCTACTCTGTGACGTTGATTGCTGACAGGAGTTGACAGAGAGTAGATTGGTCACATCAACTGTAAAGACTGGATGTTTAAATGGCTAGCAAGGACATACAGATTTGCTGTTGAGAATTATACAAACTAAAACAAAATCCCCAAGGCCGTAGGACTTGGGTGACAAAGAGGTGTACCCATAAAAAGGTAGGTTCTGTAATTGGCCATATCGGGGCTTTTAGCATCTTCCTTAAAAGCATTTGGTATTAGCTGTGGTCAGTGGTTACAGTGTGGGATTCAGCTGACCTCTGAAGTTGACCACTTTCTATGTTCTGGTTTTATTTAATGGGATTCAAAGAGTCGGATGCTTTTAACTCTGTAGAAGATGAACTTGTGTTATCATAGTTACACAGTGTTTGGACAGACCCCCTGCATTTTACTTGTTAAATGAAGGAGGCAGTATGTGAATTGTACTGTTGAAATCAGGTCCTAAACCAAGCTAAGTGGAGGAGAAATAATGTCAGAATAACATCCTCATATGATGCTGGTGTCTGCAATGCCAAACTGCCACTTTATGGTCTTACCTTATTTCTTTTTCCTTTTTTAAACACAAGGGAAACTTTGAAAGGATATCTTTTTCTTAAACAGCTTTTTGAAACCATTGGGGGTTAATTAAAAACTAAATATGGAATCTACAAACACCCAGAAATTATTTACACTGTTGTTAATTTCTTCTTTAATATTCATAACTGTTTTCTGTTAATTAAGAAGAGAGGGAGAACATGAAGAAAGGCTCAGAACAAAAGCACTTTGCATACAGATAAGGGTCTGAGTTCTCAAAGAACTGGACTAAATGCATACTGCTTGAACTGAGTGAAGAATTTATATGTGGTGATTGTGTATTGCAGCTGAAAAATTGGGTAGACTTATGTATGAATCTTACCACATCAGCATTCGGCGTGATCCTCTTACCACAGTTGCCACCTCCCTGTTTTACGGCATTAGACATTCTGCAGTCCTGGAGCGGTTTAATTAGCTCTTAGAAAGTAGGGCTTGTAGTTGGGAAATATTTCTAGCTTTTGAAGTAGTATTATATGAAGCATTTGTAGGAAATAAGGCTGCATAGCTTAAAATAGGATGCTGCATTTTCTTTATACTGAAGAAATCATGAGCCTGCTGCTAATCATTTCAGAGGTATTAGCCATTATCTTAACAGCATCTAGCGGCTGTGGTCCAGATCAGGGTTTCACCATGCAAGGCACTTCATGTAAACACATAGACATCTAGTTTCTTGATGTCACGCAGTATTGGTTAGCAGGCATAGGCACTGTTACCTCTCTGTGTCAATGGCAAGTTGCTTCCTTTTCTCAGGAGGTATTTACAGACTAGTCTACATCCAGGACCTTCACCAGCTTTGTTCTTTTTAGGTTTTCAGTAACACTTGCTTAGCTTCATCCCTACAGTGTATTTACCTTCAGGGAAATAACCCTCTAGTGCAAATCTCTTATTTGACCTCTTTTGAATACCAGCCTATTTATGAATTGGGTTGCTATCTCTAATCAATTTTACATCACTGTGTGAAATTTGTCATCTCTGTAGGATCTGGGTAAATTTTAAATCGTGTATTTGAGAATAGTCTTGAATAAAAGTACTGTATGGCCCAGTAAGATTTGGGAGCCCTGTGTTAGTGGTGACTGGCAGAGCAAAGCTGCTCAATAAATGCTTGAAAGCAGAAGGGTTCCATGGACGTTAGTCCATCAGCTTAGTATAGCCCAGCTTACTTTCTTTTCCAAAGGGACAAAAAAAATGGTATTGCTTTTTGTTGGAGGTCATTTGATACCTGGCTCTTTACTCCCTTCAAACCCATTTGAAAAGCCAGTCTTAAATGATTTTGTAACAGTTGTCTTAAAATGTTCACTTCTGTCAAAAAAGATGCAAGAACAATTCTGTACAGCACAGGTGACCAAATCCCATGCTTGGGAACAGCACATGACTGAGAGAAATGCTTAATTTTCAGAGGCTGGAAACATAAATAATCACAAAGAATAAATTGCTTTGAGAAAAGTAAAGATAAACTAGCTTGAAAAGAAACCACTGCATTCCCCTGTTACTTTCTGTATCTATACTCTCAACTCCTTGTATTAGTAAATAATATATTTCGTAATGCATTATAATATCTATTGACCTAAATGCAAGGTTAATTTAGACTCTGCATTTCGTGTCCATCAGTAGAAGTAACAGTAAAATAAACAGTGCCCTTTGGCCAGTCAACAGGCTTTCTGCTGGGTTATGCTTGGAAGAGACTCTTTCTCATATATATGTATAAAATGTATAGCACAATATGCTACAATACGCCTGCAATATGAAGAGATGACAAAGTGAGATGAAGCACCTGGTGCAACATGCTTAGCGAAAGACAACCTTATTTCATTCCCTTCCCCTCTTCTTCACCTCTGTAGCTCAGCAGGCACAGTTTGAAAGACTGTTTGCTGTTGTGAAAATAGATGGCTAGTATCCAGATGAGGCACGTGACAGGAGAAGACTAGAGAAGACGACTAGAGTTAATTAGCACAACCCAGGATCGTTAAAGTTTACACACCAGGATAATCCAAAGAAAAAT
Organism: Larus michahellis; assembly: GCF_964199755.1. Classification (NCBI taxonomy): domain Eukaryota; kingdom Metazoa; phylum Chordata; class Aves; order Charadriiformes; family Laridae; genus Larus; species Larus michahellis. Next base: position 81,029,420 of record NC_133899.1, on the reverse strand, counting down.
GATCTCTTGAAATAATTAATGCAATGTTCTAGCTTTGTTAATGATAAAAACTTGCCTTTGTGCCAAGGGCCTGCACACTACTGAAGTTCATTCATGCAGAAGGTTTAAGTTGAACTCGATGCCTGTGTTGATTCCCAATATGGAGATGAGATTGTTGAATGACTGTTTGACCTTGGCTAAGGGTAGACTTTATTTAGGATATTGAATATGCCTGTGTCTGATCTGTTCCACAGATGGAAAACAGAAAATAAAAAAATATATCTAGGCTTTTATGAAGCCCCTTATGTAAAACAGCCTGCATGATTGGCATGCCTACACTGATGCTTGCTGTCTTGCAGTGCTGCCAAGACAGGCCCATTTTCAGGTTTCAGCCTCCACCATCCCTAGCATCATGGCAATCCTCTAAGAAAGGGCTATGGGGGTAATAGAAAACTGGAAGTAAGGAAACAGCACTTTTAAATGAAAAAGAAATGGATTGTATTTCTTACCTCAGATCAAAGGTAGCAAATGCTTTTTTTCCAAGGGTGGAGAATTGGGAATGGAGCTGAGGGAAGAAACAGAATTAAAAGAGAATCTGAGTTCTCTGTGCTCCGGGGAGGACGTTGCATGCTCTGAGCTCATTGCATTCAAGATTTTAAGCTGTGACAATGAGGTTAAAGTTGCAGAAGAACTATGTTAGTAAAGATTTATGTAAGAAATGCAGCATATAGGGGAGCCTGGAGATTAGACGCAGACTTCAGGTTCTAGCAGCCTTGAACACATGTTAGAGACCTGGGTTAGAGATGAGTGAGCTCTATGTACAAATACATGTCTGTGATCTTTTTGATATGAAAAGGATCACAAATTATATCAGAAAATACAGGGTCAACAGTAGCAAGAATACCTCGAGGGAGATGGGAGTTACAGTAATGTCAGAAGACAGCTGGTAATGGGGCAACAGCAGATTACTTTTTTTTCCCCTTAGGGACAATGGTGGAACAGTAATTACTGAGAAAGCCAGCAACCTGCAGAGTGTAGGAGTGTCTTGTTAGAAATGCTGAAATCTGGCATGTATAGGAATCAAAATTTGATCTCTGAACAATTGAATCTGCAGATGGTGGACAGGTAAGAAGGCAGATGGGGTGGATAAGGGGGAGAAGAAAGAAATGAACACTCTGTTACAGTGCCTTCCTCAAAGATCTAATACACACTAGTTACGTCCCTTCAAAGGTTCGTCTGTTAATGAAACTGCAACTCTCTAACCCAAGTTTTGTCTAAAATTGAACCCATGAAAAGGAATAGTCCAGGTATAAATAGATGCAGTTTGATCAGTCCACTATGTCACCCAAATAAAGCAGTGCGGCTGTGCCCTTTAATCTCCCCTGTTCTTCCGCCAGCTCCTTTACAACAATATTGCACTGGTTTAATCAGTGATTGCTAAGTCTTGATGTTGGAATTGCAGATGGCATTTGCATGGGTTGTTGGTGTGAAGATGAAATGGGTTAACAGTGCTATAAGTAATAAGTGGCAATATAAAAGGAATAGACATATATTGTTTGAAGTGACAGTGATTTAAGATGCTTGAAGCCCAGTGTAAGAAACCTGAAAAGGGACTGAGATCTGGGGACTGCTCAGACGCTGCTAAAAATCAGCCCTCTCTACACTGTCCTAAGGAGGTCACTTAAAAACTGATTAGGCATCAGTAATCTTATTGGCAAATGTGGACTGGCTTGGGCTAAGAATGCTGTCTCCCAGCAAGATGGTTAAAAGTGAACGCCTGGCAAATGAAGTTTTCCAGTGTGCTGTACGTGTTTTCTTTCATACTGATTTCTGTGGCTGGAACTTAATGAGGCTTATCTTTGTCCTCCCCGACTTTTCTATCTCCCTTACAGAAGTAAATGTGGTTTGTTTGGGGATCTTGTTTTGCTAGTATCTGTGCCAATGAACTCCAGAGCAATCTGCCGTGTCGGAGGAAAAGCAAACCTAAAGTCTGAGATTTCAGTGGGAAATTGCCCATTTCCTCTTGTCCTGCAGGTGCCCCTGGAGTTGCTTGCACCGGTATCAGTTGCTCTATTTCTCTTAAAAAGACCTTCAAATAGCTTCCTTTCTGCTTTATGCTAATGGAGTCCTATGTGACTTTTGTAAGTTGTTATAGTATATTTATATGTAAGCATGAAACATTCTTTTCTTTGAATAAGAGATGAAACAAGTGGCAATGAAAATGCAATTGAAAACATCCTACACAGCTGAATAAATACTGTCCTTTGCATATTAATGAAGATCTGATGCGATCAGCAGACGATACCGCCGTGGAAGAGAAGTGTTTGAGTGTGTCTGTCCAACCCCACTATGAGAATCTCAAAGGAGATGGGAGTTAAATGCATTTACTGTAGAACAGAGTTTAAATGCCACAGATTTAAGAAATCACAGCTGTTGTTTTTTGAGGGGATTTTTTTTTTTTTTGCTTTCAAGAGAAATGGAGCAATTGATACTGCTTTTCATTTTTCAGCTATGGACAGAAATAATTTAAATTCTACATCTGTCTGTCAAGAGACCACTGCCTGCATGTTGTTGAAATCTACCAATATAACAAAGCTTTTCTGTTTCTAGTGTTAAAATGCTAAGTATTGAATAGTTTTGAAATGCATACTTTTTAACTGAGATCTCTCAAGAAGTAAAATTAACTGCACATCAGTGTTTAACGCACGAAACCATGATTTACTGTCCAGACAACTAATTTTGGCTAGCTGCAGATGTAAACTCGCCCTCAGTTAATGTGCTGCTGGGCCTGATTCAGAGATGGGTGAAGTCCACAGGTCTTTCCAATTACTTTTATGGGTATCAGATGAAGCCTTTAATTAATGCATCACTGAGTGCTCAGACTCATTTAAAAAAAAACCTCATTTCTAGATATAATGCAGATCTTTCAAAATGTCATTGTACTTTAAAGCTGTTCTGCTCTCTTGGATGAGAAGTTATTTACACTTGTGTGAATACATCTGATATATTCCTTCTTTTCTCACACCATAATATGCCTACAGTATGTGTTTTGATATATTACGTGTATCTTTGAATACATAATATATTACCAGATGGTATGTGATTAGCAGGGTACACTAAAGTAGAAGACGTCTTCTGCCCTCAGTACATGTACACAGTCTGGTAGTGTATGTATTTAAAGTGAATATTTCAGGATGTATTTTTAGGAGAGAAAATAATCTGATACATGCAGAAGTTCTGTGTATGCAGTAAATGAGCTACCCAGGAAAGTTTCATATCTAACATGCTACTTGAAGTGTTGGAAAAGTACCTCTGGCTCTTGAGCTTAGCCTGGTGAAATTTTGACTGAGGAGACGCATTGTTCAGATACCGTTGGCATGGTTTCAGTTCCAGTAGTTTAGTAGCTCAGATTTGGAACCTGCAATGTTCATATGACCTTTTTCAGGTCTCAGCTGCTCTTAATTTGTGGAGGAGAAAAAAAAAAGCTTTTGATGGGTTACTGTCTGCTTGGGTGGGAGCATGTGAAAGCCATTGTTTTATCAAAACAAGTAAGTAAAATGCCAGCTTTGGGCTTGTAAACAAAGCTCCACTGTCAAGGAAGACTTATGGACGATTTTCAGATTCCTGAAAATCCAACATTTAAATCGGAGCATTGATACAGCCTTGCCTGAAATCATGTAATTTGCTGTTACAATTAAGGCTGGTGTTGTGAAGAGACCTGAAGTTATGGCCACCTGTTCCTAGCATAGATTTTAGTCATCAGAAATTGAATGCCATGGGCCAAACTTTCAGCTCTTAGTAATAAAAATTACACAGTGAAGAGAAATTATAGACATTCCAGAAGTGTACTGTTTATGGGTCGATTTAAGTCTGGAGGTAGCTTTAGGTTGGTAAGTGATAGAAAATTCGTACAAGAGCCTTAGCTCACGTAAATCAATAAGGCTTCCTTGATTGTAATGGGCTAATGCCAATTTATACCACCTGAAGAGCTATTGCCTAGATTTACAGTGTAAATATAATTACTATGACATAGATTTGCTTTGGTTCACTGAGCTGGCAACCAGCAAGGTTTACAGTATCGTGTCTCTTTGTTCTTGCTTCTAGAAGGTGGCTGGAGTTAGAACCCAGACCACAGTTTCTCTCCCAATGTGCTGTTTTGACAGTATTAGCATATAAAGTAGATATATCATTGCAGAGTGCGGAGCTCGTTCCTGTAAGCCCTGTGTACTGTGAGCGCAGCAGGGAAGGTCCATTTCAGTGTGTTGTTTGGCACAGTGGGAACCTGCTGACTTGGCAGTACCTGCAGGAGACTCGTTGCTTTTCTGTGGTGGCTGCTGTAAGTGGTTGCAATTAGGCTTTGACATTAACATCCTACCCCACGTCAGGCTGACCGGGAAAGCAGAGCAACTTGCTAGATATGATTGTTTTCCTGGGCTCTGCCAGCAGACTCAGTGAGACAGTAGGATATTGATTTAAAGATGTGAGGCTAGCTTTGCAATCAGATGGGCTAGAAACACTTTTGAAACTAAATGTTAAAATGCTGAAGAATACAGTGAGCTCTCTGAACAGAAGTGAGGAAATATCTGAGCTTAGGTTCTTCATTCAGCCCTGTAAACTATGAAAAGTGGAGGGTGGTTACCGCAATAGAAACAGAGAAGGCAAAAGTATCACCTTGTTGGTTTTTTTTTTTTCCATTAAGTTATGTATTGTGTAAATTGAAAGACGTTTCGTGTCTTTGGCCGTGAGCCCTCATGGACTCCAAAGTATAATGTCGGCAGAGGTCTCTTTGCCTTGTTGCAGGCTGTCATTTAATTTCCATTACTTTTTCCCTTCCTCATTCATACCGTAATGTCCCTGCTGACAGCTAATATCAGTAAAAGAATCAATAAAGAATTATTGATAATAATTAAAGCATGGGCAGTGTATTATACTGAACAGGCTTAGTCCCTCCAAGTATAGATTCTGCACTCAGTTTTGCAAGTGCAGCTCAAGAGACTTGGCTCAGCTTCAGTGATGTCTGGATGTAACTGAGAGCAGGATGTGGCCCCGGGCTCTAGGAGCTATTCTTTTAAATTATTGTTAAAAGCAGGAAATCATGACTTGTGGTTCTAAGTGGTTGAAATGCCATGTAACTCAGGGAAAATTGCGAGGGGAGGAAAAGGGCTGAAGTGAGTCAGTGAGCAAGCTATTTGTGCTTGGAAAAGAGAAACCTGTTTTCAAGCGCTCTTTATGTCACAAATAAGAGCACAATAGTTTCAACACTAGCACCTAGCAGTCATTTTCCACAGTGTAAATGCACCATAACTTAGCATGATTTCTGTGCTCCTGGGAGGCTGTAGACTTAAATAACAAGGGTGCTCCAGGTCACAGCCAAGACGCAATTAACTCTGAGATTGAAGAAATACCTACCCACCTGCAGGATGGATTCTCATTTTGAATAGCTTTCCATTAGTTTTCCTGTGGGAATGACACAATATTGGCAGTATTTCTGGAACTAATATGACAGTGCTAGCCAGGGAGCAGTTTAGCTATAGGTCCTTAGCACTTTCGCGGTCACTTGGGGTTCTGTGGGCTTTCAGTCAGGCTCTGACTATCTTATGGCTATTGGGAAAACTTTTTGTCCTAATTCCATGTGGCGAAAGAAATGCCATGCCAATATTTTAGCAAGGGGTGCATTTGTGTGCATCCGAGTTATGAATTTTCTGTTTCTTAATCCCTTGTTCTCCTTTGAGGGTCATGTAAAGCTAAAAATTATGTTTTCATCTGGCCCAAAATATTCAGATGTGTTTGAAATGCCATAAAACAAATTTATTTGCATGTGAGGAATAACCCGATAGATAAACCATTGAGTAGGAACACTTACTAGAATCAGAATTTCTGATAGTTCAAAGTCATATAGCTAGTGTTGTTATGAAAACTTTAAGAACTTAAAAAATGGTCATTTATGGTGGAAAACAATTTAACTGTTTTTTGAATTTACTGTATAATTTTCACCCGTCTATAACTTGATGTGCGTCAGCTCCCTGCATTCTCGGAATTCCCTTGCCTCTTTCTCAGGGATTGGTTGCGTGTTGTCTCTGCTACTGAATTTTTAGATAAACTGGTATATCAAAACTCTAATCCTGGTTACTACTTAATTACTTAAGTGTTCTTTTGTCTTTTTTTTTAGTTTTGTATCACTCTTGCTTTATTGCAAGCCTACTTCTGCAGAGGGAGACACAGAATAAAAATGAAACAAAACAGGAAAAAGTACTGTGAAAGAGACTTAATTTAAGACAGAACATTTCACTGAAATTTGGAAGATGTCCTTTAAGTCTTAGGAAGTGTGGATGCTTCCAGCATGAAATCCAGAAAGGGGTTATGTTCATGTGGAGAATGGGTTTGTGATGACTAATGGTTTATTTTATAGCTACTCCTGCAAATTTTCCTGTCTGGAACGCGCAACATCAAAAGCGACTGGCTAAAGGAAGAGGCTGACTTCAGTTGGTGTTTGTGAAATCTTTAGAAGTCATGGTCAGTGGAGTGAGTCACTGATACATGAGAACAGGACTGCAGTGAATTCAAAGTGCGTGTGATACAGAGGTAAAACAGCCTTTGTGAAATCAAGTGTTGTGTATCTGCTGGCTGCCTCCCTCTGCCTGTGGAGTCTGACCTGTTTGGCTGTCCAGGATTGTGACTCGATAAGCGCTACCATCATGTACGAGGAGATTATAGGCACTGTTGCTATTGGCTCATGTTATCTTTGTGAAGCATAACCTGCAGGATTGTGTAGAACAAAACGGGACAATATTGAAAGCAGTGAGATGTGGCTGTAGTGATGAGGAGAAAAATGATAGCTGTAAAAGCATCATGGAGGCACTCTGGCTCATCAGGCACCGCATGATGTCATGTGTGTGTTTAGGAAGGGATTATTGCTAGTGATCAGTTCCCACTGTAAGTATCAGATAAGTCAGAAAGTGAAAGTACTTAGAGGCATGAAAAAAGCATAGAGGACAAATATTTTAATTGCATGAAACTGAAAACAGATTATTTAGTTTCCTTAGGGGGTCATGAGAAAGGTACAGAAAATTAGGAAGGCTTATTTACATTTATAGTGATCATTGAATGAACATCAAATTTGGCTTTGTTTTGGGAAGTGAGAAGACTTGAACCAGATGATTTCCTAAGGTCTCTTCTGACCTAAGTCATTCTTTGATTATCATTTTTGATGAAGCCAAGAGGCAATACATTTTTAAACGATGTTTTGGCCTGTGGAACCCATTGGCATAGCATACTACTGAGTCCATGATGTTAAATAAGAAAAACTGGATTAGACATCGATACGGATGAAACGAAGATCCAGGGTTGGGTTGGATGGGATACCATTTCCCAAGGTCTGGGTGTTGTCAGGCCAGAACAGCTTGCAAGGCACTGTAAGAAAATTTCCTGATAGGTAAAAAGGAGTTTCCTTTCCTGAGCGTAGTTGGTGTGGGCCATGGACAGGGACAGCTCATCTGGTTTGTCAGCACATGCTCTGTGCACGGTGAGGTTCAGCTTTCAGTTACAAGAGGATAGTCCTAGTAACTTCAGCATCAGGAACTTCTTTGCAAGGTAGTTTGACTTCTGTGCAGAATTATTGGAAAAAAATAAATAAATCAATGTATAAATTGGCCCTGGACTTAAAACTCGCATTTTGCACTGATGCCAGATCTGCTGTCTGTTGCACAGGTGGAAAGAGTGTCAGATTCATCAGCATTTAGCAAGGCAGCTGTGCTAGGCTGAGAAACATATGAAAGAATTCACTAGGGAAATGCTGAAGCCCCTGCCTTGCAGAGGGTACGGCCAACTGTGTTACACTGGTCTGTGACCCCTAGAGTAAGGTTACCCCAAACGAAGCCAATGGTTTCCTATTTTATGCAAACTAGGCCAACAGATTCTTGAAGTGTTAAAAAAAATTCATTTCTTCTTGAGTAAAAGCAGATTAAAAGAAGCTGGTTGGCTGCTTTCTATAATAAAACCCACCAACCTGTCCTTTTCCAGAATTTATTTCAATAACATGTTCATTTCAAGAGTGGTTAATAAGAAGATTATTTTTGAAAAGTAAGAGGAAAAGAATATAAGCCTGAAAACCACTTTTGTTAGTGCTGCAGTATGCATCTGTTGCAAGGTTAATAATAGAGTTATCTCTGTCGACAAAGGAAGGAGCCTGACAACAGAGAAGAAATCCAAACGGGTTTGAGTTCCTTGCATAATTGTTATTTTAATTGCCATGTTCAGAAAAGGCTTCAGAGGCTCCCCAAACACTGCTCATCTCCAGATGAGATTTACCAGTGCACCATTTGCAAGCTTTCTTTTGAAAAGTCACTTTCTTGTTTTATCATGTTTACAAAAACTGAAGTGAGAGTTAGTTATGAATCTTCTGTTATTTGAGTCGATGGCAGATGCTAGGAAGGCTTTGCTGTGTGATAGAGTTAAACTCTCTGGGACTGATTACAAAGAAATTCCATTAGCAATATTTAAATGCCATCTTTGAAAGGCACTCAATAATATGTGTGTTGGCGCTGATCAAGAATAGTACCTTTTTAAAATGAAAAAGTAATGTGACTGTTAGTTTAACATAAAAATGTCAAACTGTGGGCAGTCTCTTGTCAATTAAAGAATCTGGGCTATTCCTAACGGGAATAAGGATGAAGGGGTGGGGGGGAGAAGTGGGTACTAAAAATTGCAGATGTGCAGAACTACTCAGAGATAATTTGTGCTGGCAAATAACACTGTCAGCCAGTTTGGGAGTAATACAGGCAGCTTGATACCTGTTCTTCCTGAGCCACCTTAGTGATTTCTTTTTCTTAGTATCTTCTTTAATAGCTAACAAGGCTGCACAGCAAGCAGGGCTGCATTAATGGTGTGCTGAGTGGAGGTGGATTTGTGCAGATTTAAAGAATGTGCTTTAGCAAGTTCATAAAATGTATTAAAACAGCAAACCTGCTTGTTGCTGAATTGAGCGATATACTTGTGAGAGGGGAAGGAGGGTCCTTAAACTCTGGAGGCTAGTAGTGGAGCTGATACTTAGACGGGAGTAAAGGCATGAAGATGCGCATCTCTGTTACCTGTCAGTTCCTGTTAAGATTATGTCTTAGTATAAATAAAACAACGCAGTCAAGCATCAACCCTGGCCTCATCTAAAAGTAGCTTCTGAGGAAACAAAAGTCTGGCAGAAGTTCACTTGGAGGGAATGTCATGTAATGACTCTCTTTATTAGGTGGTACATGGGTCTGTTGCTTGCTGTTGGGAGGTCAGTGCCTGTTTTTTCTCTTAAATTAACATTATTTCCATTGTGTCATTCACATCTTCCTCTTCTTTTTTTTTTTTTTTCCCTCTTCCCCAGCAGCCTTTAAACTAGGCTATGTACCTAGTGTTTTGAATCTCTGCTCACTGTCTAGTCACTAAGTGTTTGGACCTAAAATGAGGCCTGTGCAACAGTTGCTGCTGTGATAGTATGTGGATGTACATCAATAGCTGTCATATGATTTAAATGTAAATTAGAAAGGGAGCATTAGCACACCCGTTTTGCAAGGCAGGAGCTGAATGCTAGAGTGTGATTTGACCAAGGTCATGCAGGTCTGTGGCAGATCTAGAAACTGAACACCCCAGTCTGTTGTGTGAGCCCTTAGATATTCTTTCATTTTAATCTTTATATCTTAATGACAAATCTGACTTGTTTATCTAACCAATTGCCCAGACTGAAATGGATTCCTTCTTATTTTTCCCATGTGGTCCTTTCTTTTATTCTTTCATTTTTTTCAAATCCTGTTAAATACTATGTATAAATTGCCTACTGTACTCTCTCTTTTCAACCCAATAGTTTGGATATTCCTCTCCTGCTAATCTGTTGCTTTTGCACCTTAATGTCTTGTTTTAATACCTCTTTTATCCCTACTTCTTAAAAGCATTTCATCCATAGATTTGATGCCTTTTCATGTCAGCTTAATATTTTGCCCTCACTTGGGGCCACCAGTCATTGGCTCACAGTTTTTGTCATTGCTAATTGTTATACTTTGTTTTATTGCTGTGTCCTTCTCTTATCCTTTCCTAATACTTTGCTCGAAAGTGCTATATAAATAACTAAAATATAGTGTAATGGGACAACTGTAAAGTAAATCAATCGACAACCTTGCTGTGAGGCCAAAACCTGGGGTCCCCTGGAACTATGCTGCAGAAGGCCAGATGAAAGTTGAACACCCCTTTCTCTCACCACCACCACGATCAGAATTTCTCAGTGTTTTTAATACCTAATATTAACTTTCTTCTTTCATTTGCTCTCTAACACAGAGGATAATTAGAAGATGTGATAGAAAGCGGGTACACCAGTTACTTAGATTGAAACACAAAAGGCTTGGCTTGACGTACTCCTAAAAAGGAAATCAAGTCCTAGGAATCCTGAGGACCAAATTCAAGAGTTTTGAGTGACCAACTATCACTTCAGGTATTTAAGGGAATAGTTGTTTAAGGAAGCTACAATTGAACTGGATATGGAATGAAGTCACTTTAATTGCGTCTCAAGGTCTTGGGTCCACTGTCTTAAGCACGTCCCTTATTTTTGTCAGACAATTGCTGTGGAGTTCTTGGCTTAACTCTTGCCAAGGGCTGACCAGATTTGTCTCTTAAGCCCACCATCAAGATCTGTCACTATAGGGCCAGCAGGTGAAGTAAGGATTTCAATAACTAATGAGAGTTTTTAGCATTTCTGTTGTGCTTCAGAGGTCAGTGCAGCATGGTTTCACTGAACAGATTTGTTAGGATTTTGGTAGTGTAATTGGATCTATTCAGCACCTTGGGTGGAAAATGCCTAAAACCAGATGTATCTTAACCTTAAGAACAAGATCTAAGTAGTTTTAAAACAAGTCTTTCATAGAACAAAACAGGTTAGAGATGGACAAGACCACTTAGGTTGTCCAGACCATGGTCAGTCTTTTGGGCATGTACTCTCAAATAAAAATAGCAATCTTTAGATCTGAAACGACAACCATGTAATACCGGGAGAGCCTATACTCTTTGACTGTGCAAGTCAGTACTGAAGAGTGTCTGCTCTTGCCTTTGAAAGTTTGCAAGCATAGTAGTTCAGAAGGCAAAAATGTGTATTTTCTCACAGTACAAATAAGATGAAGGTCCTGAGAGTCCAAATTACAGTAAAACCAAAGTTTGGTTATGCAGCATTATCTTTACTGTTGCAGAGCCAGAAATGCTGTCCTCTAATGGTTGGAACTACTTTTTTCAGAGCAAAAGTAACCAGGATGAAGCAAATGGGTGACATGATATATGTGATGGGTTCTAGAAGATCTTTGGCACATCAAGAAACATAATATGTGATTGTAGCACAAATTGAGCTCAAATGATTAAGGGCGGGGGGGGGGAGGGAGGGTAAGAGAGTTTAGCTTTTTGAATTTGATATAATCTCTTACAAACTAATTTGCCCAAACCAGCAGTCTTCCTTTGGTTTTGGCTTTTATATTTTATTTTTTTTTTAACACCATCTATTGGTCAAAAGCATTAACTTTTTTTTCATGTGGCTAAAAATTGAAACTGCAGAGAATAGAACAAATTACAAGGGAAAATAATTATTCTGCTAGAGTTACTGGCATACCACAGGAGTACGCCAGGGGAGATCAAAAAGCTTGTTCTGCTGTGCGAGGCAAGTGCTGGTCCAAGAAACATCCATGCAGGAACAGTTTGAGGTGGAACTGTTTGTGCTTCTGATTTCAAGGTCAAGGAGGCGTGCTTTCAAGTGCAGTTGGAAAGAGAATTGTTGTGCAAACTCAATTTATTATATCATTCTACAATTCTATATGTCATAATAATGATTTGTTTGATAATGGCTGTGAGGCTGTTCCTCCTGAGGGGTGTCAACAATGCTACGGCTGTTGATAAGACATGAGAGGGGGCTGTGATAGGGTAGCAGAGAGTGTTTTGGAAGGGCACAGGAAAATTTAGAGCTGACTTCCCACTGATGGACAGTCAGAAGGAGAAGTGTCCTGAAAGGTCAGCAGTGCAAAGAAATGTCCAGAAACTCTGAGAGGAACCCAAATCCATTTCTCAAACTTACCAGTAACAAGTGGCGCTGGGGCCTCCAGACATTGTGAGGGGAACTTTAAAACTAGGTACAAGTAATCAGGTTCATAAGAGGCATATGAGCAAAAAAGCAGGAGGTGGTATCAATTTTTCTTCTTTATAGGAGCTCTAAATATGGACGTTAAAATGCAAATTAACTTCTCCCAGTGTTTGGAACTTGTTAGGGCAGTGAGAGGATGCAGTGTGCGATTAGACACAGGGCAGGCAGTGAGGCAGATTGGACTTCGATAGAAATCTAAGATAACTAACTTTTGCAAACCCTGTGTAATCAGTAAAGCAAAAATTTTTCGCATAGCTGAAACCTTAGGCACGTTTTAGGAGAAGCAAAATGTACCTCATTAATTTGACACAGGAATGTCTGAGCCTTTAATTAGGGCTTCTCTAATAAGAGTGGCAGTGGACTTCCGCTCATGTAATTGCTGTGGTGGAAACTTGTTCTCCTGAGTTTTAGATATGTGCGTTTTTTTACTATTGCATTTTATCTTTAAAGAGGGAATAAGTGTGTTTATTAAGGTGGTTGTATTTATCCTTAATGCAATGCATTAAGCACCTATTTATTACTAAGAAGCCTGCTTTAGCAGAGTGTGTGCTTATAGAAAAGCAGAGCTATGGATTAGTCTGCTTCTGAGGTGCTTTACTCTTGTTACAGTTGGAGTAGATTTGGTGCGGTGTACTCAGGTTTCTATAAGCAGTGTACTAGGCATTTGTGTGTTGTCCGTTGGATGTGATTTTCTGTCTTATATGGCATTGGTACTGTTTGAATGGTGGCTTCTTTCTCCTTTCCATTTGCTTTGTTAGTGGTAATAATTAACCAGCTCTCTGCTTTCACTCTTACTAATGTATTGATCATTCAAGTTTGTAAATAGCGTCTCATGCACTTTTGCATGAAATGGCATTCCCAGTAACTCTAATATTTATCCCAAATAGCTTTTAAAAACAATAATTTTAGAACATTTGTGCTGCAAGGTTCTTTTGTTATGTAGGAAAAGAGTTCGGAAATCTGGACACCAATATATGACTACAGGGATTTTTGTAATTCTTTTATCTGTGATGTTGAAAATATATATAGAGGTTTGGCTATGATTTGTGTACGTTATAGCTTTCACAGATTGCAGAGTTGGGTTGAGCAAGCTCATTTAGTTTTGTTAGTTTTGTTGATATTTTTGAGATAAGGGAAAATATGCTAGAAAGCTAGCTTTCTGACTTTTCAATATTTTTTGTTTCAGTTTGAGACTTTTGGTTGTAAATTAACTTTAATTTTAGGAAGACTTTGGAAAAGCTCTGTCCAGATATTTTCTCTCTTTTGAGCTCAACAAAACTCGTTTTTCTTGAGGAAGTTGGAAGAGTCTTTGTTTTGGTTTGTTTTTTTCCTCTTTTGACCCTGTTTTTTCAGATCCTAACTCTTTTACTCCATACGCTATGCCAGATTCAATGCAAAATCATTTGCTGGTTTCTAACTCTGAGTTTCACTATTTAGACCCCTTGCTTACAACCTTTTAATCCAAGGTTCTCCATGTAATACATGTGAAAGAAACTTGTTTCATGAAAACTGAGGTATTCCCTATATGGGAAACATTGATTTGCTGCTTTTTAACAAGTTTAACACTTCTGCTGTGTGATGTGGGGGGTGTTCTTTGTTTATTTTTTGGGTTTTTTTGTTGTTTTGTTTATGTGCTTTTGGGATTTTTGTTTGTTTGTTTTGTGTTGGTTTTCTTTAAACAAAAAGCTCACGTTCTTATCTTTGGAAACCAGGGGGATTTGAGTTCATTTCTGGGAAACTTCTGCTTCCTCTCTCTTCTTCCCCAGAATGCAGCATGAGCAGCAGTGGTAAAGCCTGTGCTGTGCACAAGCATAGGAAGATATGAGTTGGAGGGGTGGGGAAAATCAGAAATACAACACTAATTTCGATACCTAGGAAGCTCATTTCACCTTCCTTGTACTGGTCTGCAGCAGCAACATCAGAGACTGAGGGATGTAAACACTATGTCTCTTGTCTTCAAGCACCTTCACCTCATTTTTGAGACAAGTCTGGGACATTTTGAGCAGTATGGTGTCCTATCACAGTGCTTTTAAATTCTTGTCAGCAATCTTAGGAATGCTAGAGCTCTGGGTAAGTTTGTAAACCAACAAAAAATTAGCCTCTAGCAAACCTGAAAATAAAAAAAGATTTGGACAGCTTTCTCTGAGTTAGGAAGTAAAGGAAAGACTTAAAATTTAAGTTGAGTTTCCTTTCCAATCCTTTATTTGCAAGGTGTGTGTGGGTTTCTGTCCTGGGAAGCTAGTTGTGTAACTTTATTTTCCCTTGCCATACCTGAAAAATTGGGTGCGAAGGTTCTGTTCTGTCTTCTCAGCAAGGTAAATGCCGGTACTTGAAAAGCTGCAACTTTGCAACTACTGTAGTGGGACTGGGGCTTGTCACAAAGTTAAGGTTGGTCATAAAATCAGGGTTGTTCTTCTGGAAAAGCCTTCAAGTTTCTCTTGTAGAAAGCTAAATATGTTTGTTGTTTTTTTGTTTTTGTTTTTTTTTTTTGATTCTCCAGTGACTGGAAAAGAATTTTTTGAATGACAAGAACATTTTAATTAGCCGAAAAAATAGATTTCTACTAGAGGTATTTGTATGGGTGGGTGTTTTTTATCAGTTCCAAATAGTTCCTGCAAACTTCTAGCTGAGGAGCCTAAAATTTCTTTGGTAGGAATTCCAGAGTATGAAATGAATGGGTACAGTTTCATCACGTGGGTTACGGCCTAGGTTTCAAATAGTGTAATGAAAGAAGTACTGTGCAAGTGGAGTTAGAAAATAAAGCAATGAAAAAAACAGAATTTAGTCAAATGCAAACCCTGCCTTGCCGTTTGCATAACCAGTGCTATATATTGAAGTGGTGCTCAGTAAAATCAGGTACAGACTTGGTACTTGTTTTTCCCCTTCTCTAACTAAGATGCATTCTTTAACAGTGTAAAATTGCTTGCCTTTGGACTGAATGTTACGTTAAACCAGACCCTGACTATTTCAGTATGTCTGGGGAATGCAGTAATTGAAGCATATTGTAACAATTGCATATAGCTATTCCCAGCATTTGTATCCCTGTCGTGTAATGGCATCTTCGTGGTACTAAAAAAGCTAATTAACCAAGAAACTATGTGTGCATGAGACTGGACGACAGAAAGTGGTCTTAGCCCTGGGATATCTTTTTGATGATTACTATAGCTTATTCTATTCTTCTGTCTCCTGCTCCAGAAATGCTATTTATTAAGTGTTTGTTAACGATTCCTTATGCCCCATCAGTCTTGAGCAATCGGGTAATGCCAGGCAATTGGGACAGTGCCAAGGTGAAGATAGGCGGCACGCCTCTCTCCTCCAAGAAAGTGTGGTCATTTGCTTGCCGAACGTCTGGAATCAGGGAATCACACGAGTACCTTGCAAGGCTTGCCAGCTTTCCCACTAGGATTCCTCATCATTCCTGCAATGATTTTATAGACACGTTCCTAGATTTAGCCAACCCGCCATCAGCACAGGGACCAGAACAAGCAGAAAAGTGTTTTCCGTTTAAAAATCCATGTAAATCATCTTTCCTAAATTGAATTATCTGTGGTATTTCCTTGCTGCACAGGCAGGTCCATACCCATGAGTGTTTCTTCTGTAGTAAGGCCACACGCTGAAGACGTGTCTGAGTGGTGGTGTGGCGTGTGGAAACCTAGTCCTAGGACAGTACTTAAGCTCAGATCTGTGACAGTGCTTATACGCAGAGTTAACCTAATAACATTGAAAGTGCTTAGACACATATTTATTCTAATAACATCAGTTCAAATCCCATTTGTCTGCTTGCTCCATACTTACGTGCCTGGCCAGACTGGGAGTCCTTCTACGGCTGCTGCTCCTCCTCCTGCTCTCTTCCCCCAGAGGCTTGGTGGCCATTTGGCCAGCTCGGAGTTGCCGCTGAAACCTTGCGGTTGTCTCCCTGCTGCTAGGTTGTCGCAGTTTAAAGCTTCTTCCCTCACCCTGAGGTACATTGAGTGTCCCTGTTTGCCTTTGCGGGGTGAGGGAAGCCCAATTTTTTGGGGCTTGGCAGTTGTTTCCTCTGCTGCCTGAGGGGAGCCTGCCCTGCCCTGGGCACTGCCAGCTCTGGAGAGTTCTGTGGCGAGGCACTGCCTGTCAGCAGCTCGGGGCAGAGAGCACCTTGCTCATAGCCTGTGACTCGCCGTGCTTCTGCAGCCCTTCAAAAAAGGATCAAAGGTATGTGAAACAGCCCAGTTTTGGAGGGAAAAGCATGCTCTTTGCTGATGTGGGGGTTCTGTCTCGGGACACCCCCCCAGCGGTGAGAGGGGATCTCCTGGCAGCAGACTGCAGCAGCGGGGGCTGCCCGCTAACATGGCTGAACGGAGAGAGGTGACAGGCCAGGCAGCAAGCGGCGCCAGGTAATGGGAAGAGATCAGTTTGGGAACCAAAACCACTGCTCCCTGGCTGTGGTCTGGAGGTGCCGTGGGGGGCTCGGTTGTCCTAGGGACTGTGGGTCTGCTGATGGCCAGAAAGGGGAGAAACCTCCTGAGGACAGTCCCACAACAACTCTATATGCACAGTGAGGTGAAGACATGCTCCATTTCACTGAACCAGGCTCACACCACATCACTAGCTAGCCTGTCCTTGCTGATTCTTAAATTAAGTTTTTTCCCTTGCAGGTTTTTTTTTTTATTAGGACTTAGATTCTTGCCCTTTTTTCCCCTTTTGTAATTACGTTTTTGAGCTGTAGCCATGGAGCTGCGCTCCTCTCCCCCTGGGCCGAGGGGCTCAGGTAATGGCAGCAAGCGCCGCACCGCGGGTCAGGGAGCAGGCAAGGGAAGGGCTTCCTCCTGGCAGAACCGTATTTTATTCCACGGGGAGACAACATTTCTTTGCAAAACACTCCTCTGACTTTAAAATAATACATAATAACTATAAAATTACCAAATGTCAGGTAAACAAAAAGTTATTAAGGATGACCTTATTAGTTCTATCTGCAATTCGCAGAGCGAGGTAATTGTCAAGTCTCACTGTTATTAGGTTGAAATAATAGTTTGGGGACCATCAACATTAAAATTTCATTATGATGGGACAAAAAGGCTCATGTATAATCAATAGTAAGAATCCATTATTATTGACTTGGAATGAATGAAGCATGAACGCATTTGTGCAGATATGAACAGTTAGCAATCTTTTGAATAATAAAGAATTAACACTACACAGATAATGTCATTCTGGGAATTGGACTTGAACTCAAATTGGTACATGCTCTTTGTTATAAAGTCGGATTCACATCCCTTGATAACTTCCATTAGGCTGTTTCTCAAAATAGTCTGTGTCTACAATTTTGCATTGCTCGGCTCTGGCTTGTGAGGGAGGTGGGCAAGTGAGTCAGGGCTGTGCTGGAGTGTGCTGTGTCGCTTGCGGGTTCGGTGATGGTGCTGGGAATCGTACTGCATTGGGACACTTAATGCAGCGGGGACGGGTGGGTGGTAGCAGGTTGGGAGAGTTCTGTTGCTTTCTGCCATCCTGAGCTTGGCAGCAGTGTTTCAGTGACACGGTGCGTTGTGGCTTGCAACACAGGTGCCAGGTTGAAATAGGTAAGGGATGGTGAACACTGAATGGAGAAGAGAAGCACACAGCCTGTGGAGCGTGCTGGTTCCTGGGGATGTGGGACCAAAGCTGCGGACGTGGTGTACGACATTACCTTGACTGTACGTGATGTGCTGAGACAAGCTGTTCCCAGCATGTTCTTTTCTGTCGCTGTGGGATATGTCACATTGGCAGTATTGTTAGTCTCTTATTTTCCACTGAGGAGGTGGACCCAAAATGCACTTAAAAAAAAAGGCACAAGACACTATGTGCTAAATCTGATGTATTTAAATTTTTTCAACCTCACTTTGAGTTTCTATATACTAAGTGCCTTTGAAAGGTGTTATTTAAGGGCATTTTAACCCTGCTTCCAAACTAACAGCTGCTTCTCACCATTATCTTCTGGCTGCGGTTTACCCGCTCCCTCATGCTGGCTACTAGCTGCTACTTCCACAGTGCTTTGAATCTGAGTTAGCTGTTGACTTTAGACTGCAGTTTTACAGGGAAGAAGGTTTGGGTTGCTCCAAACCTGCCTCTGCTATTACTGTGAAGGACCTCAGACATGTAGCGTTCCTTTGTGTGTTATGGAGTGTTCCTCAGTGCGCCTACTCCCATGTCTTTCAAATTCTCAATTGTGGAGCAGATTCTGGCCTTCTGCTATGAGGCATCCCTGCTCCGAGTATCAGATGTGCAAACTTGCAAGCCCTTCCTAAGCTTGCTAGCCCAGCTATAGAGGAGCAGCATCTTCCAGAAACTTGCCCTGTTTTCTCCAGTGGCTTCCTTCTGTAGCATGCCCTATTTCTGAAGGAATTGGGAAAGTCACCTGATGCCTTAAAGAAGTAAAGAGATCTTGTGGCTGTGGCACTTGACAGGCTCAAGGAGACTTTCTGTGGAATCTGGGAAGTCATTTATTTTTTTATTTTTTTTTTAGCTGTGAAATGGGAACAATCATTTTCTTGGGCAGTGGAGAGGGAATAATTATTTATTACTTGCATTACAATAGCACTAAGGACTGGTTGGGCTAAATGCCCAGAAATTGAAAAAGTTATTTAAGGAATTAAGTGTATCTCTTTTTTTTTTTCTTTTTCCCTTTTTTGAAAGGCACTGATAATACTTTAGATAGAAGCCCTACAGGGGAATGAGTGGTGTATTGCAGTGGCACCTGCTTTAATCCATTAGAATGAGTATAATTATGAAAGAGAGAGAGTGTTATTTCCTTTCAACTTTTACCAACAGTGCATTTCTTCTTCCTTATACTTAACTTTCAGCTGCTTTTCAGGCGTAAGAGAGAAAAATAATTGAGAAACAAAGGACAGTAACCCAGCCAAGCAGCCAGCTCATCTGTTGCTGAGAGGGGCATGGAAAGGAAGGAAGGTATCAGCAGTAGGGCTTTTAGATTCTGTTCCCTCTGCCATGGTGTGGGCTAAGAGGGGAAAAATAGGACCTAATCCTTGGAGGGAGGAAGAATTATGCTGGTTTATTTCCAGTGTTCCCTTTTCTGAGAAGAAGGGGAAGGCCTTAACCTTTCCAGCAATTTAAGGCCGAGATCCAAACAGTCTTAGAGCCTATAGAGTCTCTGAACATATATTTAATTTGGTTTAGTACCCAAAGCCTGTTTGATGAAGTGATGCGTATGGCTCCTTTTTCATCACTTCTTCCTGTGAGACCAGATGTAATGGACAACCTGAGATGTCTTCAGTGAGAGAGACTGAGGGAAAACATGCAGAATTATGAGATACACTGAAAATTTTTGGCCTACCAAAGGCACGAGTCACTTTCTCACTTGCTTTTTTTAAAAACTTTTTTTTGTTTGTTTTTGTTTTGTTAACCCATGATGTAAGGCACTGGCATTTCCTTTACCTGAGGGTGAGGAATAAAGATTATATAGGTGTTTTAAATTTATGAAAAAAGAGGCAATTTATATGACTTTTTGGGCTGAACCTAATTTCTGAAACTGTTCTTCAATTATTCCTTTATTTAAAGCAAGGGATACATGCAGGGCACATAAAAACGTTAAAAAGGTTTTACAGAGCACATACCATAAGTCAATGAGTAAGTTGTTCAGAACAGCACCAACAATGAATACAACTGAGTATATATAAGTCCAGGGAGGAGGAAGCTTTTTTTTCCTCATCTTGTCAAGCCTCCTGCTGATTTATAGAATAGGTGAGCAGCCAGAAAAATCATCAAAGTATGCCTGGGAATTATATAGTAGTTTAAAAATACAATACTAGTTGTATTCACAACACAGAGTATTCATCACTGATGTAGTTCCATAATTATAATTGTTAAACATAAGTCCCCCAAACCAAATCTGCTACTTTATTAGATTGAATGATCACTGCAGAGCTTGACTATCTAGAAAAATCCTATTTTCCTCCCACTGAGTTGCATCAGCCTGTTCCCTTTTTAGTGCTAAAACTAATTTCAATTATTCTATTTCAAAGCTGATTTTTTAGAATAACTAAGTTTTCGGTTAAGTTGTAATTTTAAACCCCAAGTCTTTCAAGTCATTTTCATATCTAAAGCTAGGAAACATGCCCGCTATAAAACTTCCAGATCTTGTCTTCTGCTGCTTCTGGGTGTCTGCTTCCCTGCTGTGCTGTTTGATCCCTATTGACTTTCGTGTGAGTGTTTGTTTCCATTTGTATGCAGAAGTTCTTCTTGTACCATTATCAAGAACAGGTAATATTTGGGAAGAGACTTACAAATTTGAATTCTTTTCACGGGCAAAATATTTCAGTTCTACCTTTCTCGTAATCTATTTTTGAAACTTTGCGGCAAATGATAAAGGTATAGTGCCTGCCATAAAAAGTAACATTTTAAGTAAAAGCATTTACTTACAGGTCATAATTGTTTTTAAGTAGTATTTATAAGGGCTAAATGCAGTGCAATTTACAATAGTTTAAACCAGCCATGAGAATACTTCATGCTCATAAACTGCATTTCACTTTTAAACTGTTATGAACACCCAAGAGACGATGAATTTGCACACATACATTTTAAAGCCTGGGTTTTCTTTCCTTTTTTGCATGCAAGGAAACTTCTTCCTTGCAGAATTTTTACCTCATTTCTCTGGCCTTGTTTTTACAGCTGTAGCATACCTGCCCCCAAATAGTTGCTAGTATAGGCAAGGTCTACTTTTATTCCTCCTTATTCTTACCAGTTAGAGAGCACATAATACTGCTGAAGAGACATAAAGAGAAGTTTCAATTCTATTAAGGTAAGAGCATGTCTGAACTCAATAGAAGCCCTTTTTGTATGACCCCTTCACTAATGCAGCCCTTTGGATTAGAGAGAAGGATTTCTTTTTCCTTATCAATAAAGTAACCTACTCACAAAACTGTTGGTACGGCTATTTCTGCTTCTGAATAGAAGCCAGTATAATGACGGAAACTGTAAGTGGTTACTTTTAGTGGTTTATTTTTGTTAGATGAGAGAAATAAGTTTACCAGTTCTATGTGGTCTATTGGCCTTAATTTTTAAAACAAATAATGCCCTTCCTTACCTTTATCTCAGCCAAAGTGTTCAAGCTCAGGCACAACCAATTGGCTTGTCCAGATGACTCTTTTTAAGACAATTCACAGAAATTGACTCTTTTTATTAAAAAGAGATTGGGCGATTGAATTGATTCAGTGTAAGTCCATGCAAACAGTTATAAAGGTTTTGTAGTCACTCCAATCAAGTTGGCAAGAGCTGCCATGTTTAATGTCCTTCAAATGAAGAAGAGGTGTGAGCCATTGAGAAATGAAAGTCTAGTCTCCAGAAACAAATCTGTTCATTATTTTTTTTGAGTGCAAAAAGCATCTTAAAAAATTTAACTTCTATTTCTTTGTCGCTTTTATAACTCAAAAGTGCTAGACAAATGTTCTTGAATTTCAGAAAAACTCTGTGAATTCCACTGAATTTTGAGTGGTGGCAGGAAGATTCTGACGAAAAGTACTTCTGCTCACATCAGCTTCCAAAAGTTTAGGTCCTCATTTACACTTGTTCCAGTCTTTGATCTGGCAGATGGGCTGGAAATCTCTTGGCATCTGATATTTTAATTTTTTTAATTTCTGCCACTGTAAAAGTTTTGTGAGAAAACTCTATCTCACTTGGCTGCTTTCCCTTCTGCTGTGAGAGAAAGCAGGTGATTGAGAGACTTTGAATTTAGTGGGACTTAATCTGGACTTCAAAAACATGTGAATTCATGTGAAAACATATGAAATGTGAAATTCCAAAGCTGAGTTTTCCAGAGCACTTTGATAACAGAGAATCTTGTTAGCCAAACCAGACTTTTTGACACAGGCTTGTTTTACCTAAACTGTGTAGAATTCTGTAGTAACTTCTTAGAACAGTGGGGTCTCACAAATGCTTCAGTTGTTTCCATCTCTTAGTTGTAAGTCAATGAAAAGTGATTCTGCCTGTCATAGGTAACTATTTTCCCTGTGAAGTTTGAGCTTCCATTATGGTATTAATTATATCATGTAATATATACAGAGTTCTTTGTAATTACATTTTGACAAATACACATTTCACGTTCACAATATTACAGAAAATAACTCGCCTTTCCCTCTCTTTATTTCATTATGCTGTATGATTTTACTGTTCCTGGGCAGCCTTCTTTTTAGGGAACATGTGTATGCCAGATGTACAAAATTGCACTCTTTTTTACCTTATGTGTGTTCATATTTGTCACATTCATAGACCAGAGCCTTAATTGCTTATGTACTTGACCGAAAGTTAGGGGGGAAAAAAAAAACCTCAATGGCTGTATCATCCCAAGTTGGTTTATTTAACAAAGTATTTGCTGCTTTAATTCCCAGTTTATTTTTAACACATCAGAAAACTTTTAGAATGGAATTAATCTCATTTAATATACCCATCAAGAAGCTGAGTGCCTAGCCTAAGCTACTCTCCTGGTCTCTCATTGTGGATATCGAAAAATGCTTCTGGATTTGTCCCACTTACTTTGGAGACCTTACCCTACTGATTCCTCTCCAGTGCTCATTGAATGATGATGCTTATATTGCTAGAACAGAACTGCGTGCAGTTCGGGGCCCCGCAATTTAAGGAGGATGTTAAGGGACTTGAATGCGTCCAGAGGAGGACAACAATGCTGGTGAAAGGGCTGGAAGGAGTATGTCCTATGAGGAGCAGCTAAGGATTTTAGGCTTGTCTATTTTGGAGAAAAGGAGGGTGAGGGGTGACTTCACGGCTCTTTACAGCTTCCCGAGGAGGTGAAGTGGAGAGGTAGGTGCTGAGCTCTTCCCCCTGGTATCCAGTGACAGGACACGTGGGAATGGTTCAAAGCTGCACCAGGGCAGGTTTAGACTGAACATTAGGAAGCATTTCTTTACTGAGAGAGTGGTCAAACACTGGAACAGGCTTTCTAGGGAGGTGGTTGATGCTCCAAGCCTGTCAGCATTTAAGAGGCGTTTGGACAATGCCCTTGATAACTTGCTTTAACTTTTGCTCAGCCCTGAATTGGTCAGGCAGTTAGGGTAGAAGTCAATTTAGGTCCCTTCCAACTGAAATATTCTATTCTAAAAGAACCTAAAAGGGACATTTAGAAGAATTAAGTCCTTGAGTGTAGCCTGGATGCCACTCAATAACAATTTATTATTGGAAACACAGGGCCCATGCATAGTGTCTGTTTGGAAAGCCTTGAGAAAGCAGAAAAAGTGCTTAGGGTAGCTAAACATTAGGGCAAAAAAGGCTGCTAGTAGCAAAAAGTTGTCATTTAAAAGTGGAAATTGAGCCCAAATGAAAAAAACAGAAAACATTATAAGTTGTTGTGAATTTCAAAATAGAATGAGACGAACTAAAAAAAGACCTTAAGCCGAAGTGTCCTCCAAACTTTAGGAAGAAGAATGTATGCTGATGACACAAAGCTGTTCAGAGTGCTATGGACAAGAACTGACTATAAGGAATTGCAGTAAGACCTTATGAGACTGAGTGGGCAGGCAATGAAATGGCACATGGTGCATAGTAGATAAGGTACCTATGGGAAAATAATCAATTTCACATTTAAAATAGTAGGTTCTGGGATTATTTTCTTCCTTCAGGAGAAGGATTAGTTTGTCTTCTGTGGAGGGATCACTATGCTTTTAGTGACATCTGGAAGTCTTTTCTGGGATGACTGAGCACTCAAAGGTTGTCTTCCCCCCTCCTGGTGAAAGAAAGGAGAGTATCAGTTTTGTGAAACTCCTGTTGTGTTTGTTTGCTTGTTGTTGTCTTTTGGTATCTACTCAGTTCCTCAGGAAATGGACTCTTTGCATATAAATTCTATTCCAGCAAGCCAGTGTGAAAAGAGTTTGTATGTTTTAAGCAAGAAAAGATTCCCATTGACCGAGATGGACAAACACCATCATTTAGAATCAGCTGAAGTTATCTGTGGAAATTGCTGTACAGCAAAGAGTGTATTCTATATTTAATACTTGGAGAATTAAAAGGAGTTAATTCCTCGTTGAACACAAGCGTAGATAAAAACATGTATCATCAGAATCCCTTCAATCTTTATAAAACAAGAGGTGATATTCTTTAAGTTGCCTTTAGAATTTGGCTTGTTTCTCAGCATTTTCTGCTCCTCCAGATCTATTGGACTATTCTATAACTGGTGAAGATTTGCATTATGGTTTTCCCTCATTTGTTTTGCAGGAAAACATTCTTATGGTTTCACCATTTTTGTTTTACAGTTGTCACTTTGCTTTTGCTGACTGCCTTCCACTCTGCAGATTATTTGTGAATGAGGCCTGATAAGCCTTTTAGGACTGATACCTCTGTGCTGACAATGAGTGAGCAGTTCTTGGGTTCAATACCATGTGCTTGGTTTTGAAATCTGTCTTTGTTCCCATAGAACCAGCTGGTTCACTCAGCTCTGTCCATTAACATTAGA
This sequence comes from Larus michahellis, assembly GCF_964199755.1. Lineage (NCBI taxonomy): Eukaryota > Metazoa > Chordata > Aves > Charadriiformes > Laridae > Larus > Larus michahellis. Next base: position 81,004,869 of record NC_133899.1, on the reverse strand, counting down.
CCACATTTTATCACATTTATTTAAAAAACCGTGGGAATATTGTTAACCAAAATAGCAAAATTGGAATGCATTCAATCCGAAGATTTTTCTCCTCTGCATTCAAGGCATCAAAATTATTCTTCCATCAAAACATAACAATTGTTATGAATGATATCATAATACTATGAACTGCTTAAGAGCTTCCACTTTAAAACTGTAATGGGCCATGCAGACAGAAGGGGGAAAAAAGGCTAAAAGCATAAATTGAAGATAATCAATGTGAATAGACCTTACCCATTGTGCAGTTTGAATAGGATAAGCACACATTATCTGGCATAATTGGTTCATGTGATTTTCTAATTGAAGAGAAAAAAGTAATTAGAGCCTAATTGAAGCAAAGTAACACAATGTCTGTCAGCATTTCTCCTTCTGCCACGCATTATATTATTACCTGTCATCTTTTACTTTAGTGGGACTGAAAAAATGAAAAAAAACCCAAAAAAAAACCAAACAAAAAACCCCCCCAAAACAGTATAAAACCTTTGGAGTTTATCTGTACCTTTGCTTTGGCTAGATAAAAGACACTAAATAAAAGCAAATAGGGCTGAGATTAACTGTGTACACTCATGGGTGCTTCTAAACTAGGAGTGTCCAGTTTGCCTAATTAGGAAATGAATTGCATTTTGTAAAATGATGTTATAAATCCAGTCTTACTAAATCTTAGGAAGAAGAATATTTAAAACATTGGATTTGACTCAGGGCTCTGTATTTTCTGCCTTACATTTCTAAGTGAAGAATTTTGCAGTTTGTAGTGAAAAAGAAAATGGTTGCTAGCAAAATGGTGGAGAACACCTTTGCAGCTTTCTCTGAATTTTTTTAACGGAACAATTTTACTCCAAAAACTTTCTAACATGAGAAGACCGATTGCTGCCAGTGCAGAAAAGTGATTGTACTTGGAAGTTGTCTGGAAGGTGGTTTGAATAAAGAGTGAGAGGGTGTTGCAGGATATTCTCCATCTCTTGGGAACAGAAATATGTTTTAGGGCTTTTTTTTATTTCCTGGGGGAGAGAAAGGGGCCTGGCTGATGAAGTAGTTGTTATCTCTCTACACACAAAAATTTGGGTGTAACTTGAAAACAAGCTTCTTGAGACAACATACAGTTATTCTTGTTAAGGGTTAGGTGATATCTTAATGTAACAAGAGACTACATTAAGTGAAGATGGAAGAATATTTTTGGTAAAGGAGTTGTAATTCTTCTCCACTTCCCTTGTTACTATGATGTATTTAGTGTTGTGGCATTACCAGTGGAGTAGAATAATGAAAGTTAGAGATCAATCATCTTCATGTTGCAAGGCCTGTCAGGTTTCTTGCTTGTCATCCTAACATCAGCTATTAATCCATGTTGTTAATTAAAAAAAAAAATGCATCTCGGTACCCTTTCAATGCATTTGAAGCTGCTGCTATCACTTGTTTCCAGTGTTGGATTCTAAGACGCTGGGTTATGATGTCATTGGGAAGATTTCCTGACCAAGAGGTATGTTGTAATCTTGATTTCTCTCCTTGCCATGTGTAGTAATACCTGTTGCTCTTGCAAAGAGAATGTTATCACATTTCCTTCCTCTTATCTGTACAAGGAAAAAAACACATCTGTTTTAGAAACAGTGACTCAACCCTTACTACCTACAACGTGCGTGACTCATGGGTATATTACAAATATGCCATCAGTTTTTAACCGAAGTATCTGAATTGGTAGTGGACAGTGGCCAGCTCAAGTGTTTAAAATGGTCACAGGCAGCCTGGTTTTGATTCCTGTATAGTAGTCTTCAAAGTGTGATAAACTCTTATTAGTATTCTGCTGCAATGAATTGCACAGATCTGAGGTCCTTTGACAGTTTATGATGTCCCAGGTCTTCAAACAAAAGCTGCTCTCTGTTCTGATGTTGAGTTGCTCTGAAGGTCATTAATACCTTGTGCTGGTGGAAGTGGCAGCTGTTTCTGTTTTCTAACACTGAACTGTTTTCTGTAGGATGTTTCCATGTTTTAGAGGGTATCTTTTTTCTGAAATGTGCTCCTCTTTGCAGAGGAAAAAGGAAATGGTTAGTGAGGGTGAGAGACTGGGAAGGTCTGGTAAGTAGTAGCTGTGCTTTCTAGATCTGAAAACCTGCTGCTGGAAGCAGTGAGAACAGCACTGTGAGACAAACCGGTTAACCACGACTACAGCAAAGCAGACAGTTTGTAGCCAGCAAGTTAAGGAAGGTTTACTTGGCCGTCTTGCTAAATTAGGGTGAATACAGAACAGCTAGAGACCAGAAAGGCAGAGGGATTGCTAAAAGGATTTTTTTGAGCTTTTGTATTAGAAGGACCTAAATTGATTAAATTGGATCAAAAGGAGTTTTCTTTTCATTCTGGTGCTGTTTGAGATTCAAATAAGACATTTCACAGTATAACTGTGTCACTGTTCCGTGAAAACCATGCTATCCTGTGTTGATGCTGGGTAGGGTTGTGCCACCCAGCAGAAAGTGAAATTTTACTGAGGACAGTAGGAAACAGTGGAGGAAAGAGAGTCTGAGTAGAAAAAAAATGGGTAAAGGTATGCAGGCTTATACACAACTCCAGAATATACAGAATGGAATGGTTTTGCTTGGAGCTAGGCAGGCAAATAAAACTGAATGACTTATTCAAAAAAGAAATGAAAATGCCCACTTTTTTCTTTTTTTCATTAAAAAAATGCCAGAAAATAGCTGTATTTCTTGATGAAATCTGAGGCAGTCCCTAGCTCGGCTGATGCCCTTAAAGAAATAATTTTGATGGAAGGGCTTGGAGGAATCCCTTTCATTTTTATTCTGTGGTCACAACTTGCCACGGAGCCACCTCAAATGTCCTGGAAATGTTAGAAAGACATTGCCTATACACATTGTCCTCAGTTTAGTGCTTTCTGTAAGTGTTTTAATGGTGTTACTGATCTTAAAGAAATCGTGGGCAATGAAGGAGAATAAGAATCTGCTCATGAGCAAAAAGTCAGAGCTGCATAAGTTGACTATACCTGAGGCTTTACCTGACAAATTCCTCAGGTCAAGCAAGGTGTTCTTATTTGGGAAAGCTGCCCTTTTTTTTTTTTTTTTTTTTTTGTTTCCTTGTGCTGGAATTTGATTCACTTCCCATGAGAGGAAAGATTTAAATTAGGCTCTCTAAACTTTTAGTCAAACTTCGTGTTTATCTTTGGAACTGAAAATTTAAGAGCTTTGTGGCCCATAATATTTCTTTCACAACATCGCAATAATGGAAGGCTCTTGATGCTATCACTTCCACCTTCTAGTTTTTCACATGTATTCACTTCCCCATTTTATGTTGTGACACTGTAGGTAGAATCTGTTACATTCCCATCTGCTGTTGACCACCACTGGGGCCAGGCTCATTTCTGAATATCATTTACTATTCTGAAATACATGCTTAGCAGCAAATCTGTAAAAATGATTTGCTACATCGTGTTGCTTTTTTATAGAGGTGAGAAATAATTACATTTTTTAAATAAAACACTTTAGACAAAGTAAATATTAAAATAGTAATGCCTCCAGATGCTGGCACTGTCAAAGATGCATCTGTTCCATTTATCAGTCTCTTAACATGAGAGCTTTTCTCTCCTGTCTCTCTTGAGTAAATGTGGTGCACTTTGTCTGCGTGGAATAAAAATTGAATGTAATGACATGCATTTGCACAATCTGATGACCACAAAAGACATTAAATCTGTCACCTGGATAGGTGGAAATTCCTGGTGTGAGAAGCTCAAACTGTGAGCCAAACACCTGACTCTTGCATCACCTACTGTTTGGTTTGATGTAAGGCATATGTTAGCAGGGGAGTGTTGGACACCGTCTTCCCAACCCAATCAGCAAACACGTCTTGCCAGGTGATATCAATTAGCCCTCTTCCTTCCTGCTCCTGCCCCCTCAACTGTCTATGTGGGGCACAGATCTTCCCTAAGGACCGAGGAGGTGCAGCCATCTCTCTGACAACCAGTACACGAGAGGCACGGATGGCAGCAGCATAGGGTCTACAGGCTTACTGGGTACCCTGCTGGCTTACTGCTTACCCTAAGCTTGCAATAAGCCTGTTCTACTATGTCTTCCCTTCTGTTGATTAAATTAGGTTGATTAAGACTAGCACATATATGACCGTACACTCCAGTCATATATCCTGGCTGATTGCAATGTCAATATGTGTGTAGTTAAACTCCCTTTTGCTTTGCTCAAGGAGTGTGAAACTTTGACTGAGTTCTATCTTTAATAGCTCTACAATTTATGTTCATTGACAATGGATGCAAAACAAAATGAAATTCAGATTGTAGTGAACAGCCTCTCTCAATCTCCGTGTTTAATTAAATGTTTCTCTTCAGGAACACTAAATATGAAAAACTTGTTAGCAGAAGAGACAAGGCTACCAATGTATTATGTAGGCTGTGTGTGCTGGAAGTCAGGTTTGGATCATTGTGTATATTCTTTTTGTTTGACAATACATCTGAATAAGATTTTACCACCAATGCCTTCAGTTCTTCTTGAGGCATATTGTGCTGATGTTTGAAGGTGTACTTACTTTAAATGCTTCTCTGCCTTGTTGGCCTTAAGTGTGGGTGGAAATGTGTAAAGATCAAATGGATGTCTTCTGTGTATAGTCTGTACGCTTTTCATTTAGTCCTTCCAAAGCCTGCAAGAAACTCTGAGGACATTAATGTGGAAGAGTAATCTCAAATGAAGTCAAAGGCCAGGCTGTTTTTATTTTTCAATACAGTGAGCCTCATTTATTTAGAAATTGATGGAAAAATGAAATTAAGCATTTGCATGTACTGTAGATTGATGGAGGTCATATTTCCAGCTGCTTTATGATTACTTACGTTGTAGACTTCCTTACAAAGCAGATAAATACTGTAGGTAATACTGCTTTGGGCAGATGTGGCAAGGATAGTTGTTTGCACGTCTGTAATATTGAAGTTGCATTTTTTCAGTGTAGAAATGCCCGTGCCAAACCTGGGCCCTAGTAGTACCCTTTTGCCCCCTTAGCTCTTACGGCTAAGGAAGGTTGGAGGTATTTTGTGCTTACTCAATTACAAGTTGTTATAGTTTGACCTTGTTCTTTGTGTTAATAATTAAAAGGGGTGAGTGTGAGAGAACCTAATAACAATGACTCAATTGTAAAGATCTCCTTTATGAATCTTCCTCATCTGTTTCTCCAAGTGCAAAAAATAAGAGGAATCAAATACAATTACCAGGAAGCAGACTGGAGGATAACACAAACAAAGCAACAACAGCAATGTTTCTTCGTATCACCAAAGATGGGGGGGGGTAGGAAGAAAGAATGAATGACCAAACTTATATCCTGATCTCTTCCTCTGATTAACTGAGGACTCTTAGCTTATAAGGCTTTTTAATGATCAACAGCATGAAATAGGGGAAAACGAGGAAATCTTGTCTGAATGAAGACTGATATTACATCAGTAATGCATCCTTTTGTGAGCTTGATTAAGATGAACTTTCATAATATTGCATATTGTTTATCTCTTACTACTTAGTTATAATATGCCAAACTAAGTGTACTAATTTGAAATATCCTGGGGTTTTTGAGGCTCAGGTTAGACCTTTAGGACTACAACTTCAGACTAGCCTCTAAAGTGCCTCTGTAAATTGTAGTGAGGTACAATCGTATATTTAGCCATCTGTGTGTGATAGATTGTGCCAGCAAATAACTGCATGTGCAAAAAATGAAAGCCAATGTTTGAAAACCTGGCTCTCTTTTATTCGGAAATAGTTTTCCATTTGTGATATATAATAGTATAGTAGCAAGTTAAAGTGTGTGCTAACAATTATTTGGACAAAGCATCTCAGTTTTGCTGAAGGTACCAATGTTGAAGACCTCTAAAACAGTGACATGAGGAAGAAAGAGGAAAACTCTGAGCTTGGTCGCTTCTCAGTCAAGAGAGTACTCAGTACAAAACAGAACTTAAAGTAAATGTGTTTACCTTTGTAAACATGTTAAAAACAACCAGGAAGAAAAATGTTTAGGAGCAATAAACCAAACCTAGGAATATGCATTAGTCAGAGTCATTACTAGTCCTGTCTAGAGAAGGATTTAAGATATTTTTTAGAAAAAAAAAAAAAAAGGAAAAAAAATCCTTGAAAACATCAACCCACTATATGTCTGCAGTAGAACTAAGGCAAACGGATGCTAGCAGGCTTTACATGAACAGGACAATAGAAAGATTTGAAGATGTTTCTATGCAAGGTACCGGTTGGAACTCATTTAGAACCCAGCTATTAGAAAAGATGTTTAAAAATGGCTAGTGAGGAAGAAAGCCCCAAAGTTGCTGGTTAGGTCCAATATCTGGTTATTAGCAATATTATTAAAATAAAAAGTAGTCTCAAATAGGATTCATTTCTAGTATTTGTCTACCTATGTTTAATTTTGGCTTTCCAACATTAGGACTTTTTGTCTTTTGCCTTTGAAGACATTTGTTCTTCATTTACATACTGACAGACTGTGATCACAGTTTACGTGTTAACCTTCTTTTGTTCTGGTGCAGATTCAGCTGTACACTAGTGATGATGGTGTATTTTCCAAATTTTAATTATTGTTGAGGTTTTTCTCATCTCTAATTTATTAATAGTGTTTCTGGACTATGGATATTAAAACTAAAGTCTTTATTCCAATATTAATTACCCTATTGTCAAACTAAGGGAAATAAAACTTGATTCCATCTTGCTATTCATTCTTTTCAAACATTTTAGGATCAGATTAGCCCTTTGGCAGCAGCTTTGTATAGGATCAATATTCAGCTGACTTTTGAAAATTACTCTGAAGCCCTAGTCACAATTTGTGCCCCACAGCAGAGAACATTGCTTCTGTGCCAGTAACTACCTAATTAGTATGCATAGTTACTGCTAATGACTCCCCTTTTCCTCCATTTCAGGCCAATTCAGCAGCCATACTGGTGCCTCACAGCACCATGAGGGAACTTTCAAATTGAACATCCCAACAGCAAACACCTCTGAGCTACCATCTGTTTCATAAATGAAGGAATCAAATGTTGCTTAAGAAATAAAGTAATACAACATTACAGGTAATGTTATGTAAATTGACTTAAGCTTCTATAGGCAGTCCTCCAAGCTGCATCCGCTCTTAAGAACTTCTTGGATGGTCTTCCACAGCCGAAGCGGCTGCTTCTTGTGAATGTGTTTCCCTTCCCTGTTTTTTGTGAGGTTGAGCCTCGGCTTTAGAAAGCAAAAGAAGGATGTTAAACAATTGTCCCAAACTTCACTTGTGTGGGAGGCTTTAGTAAGATACTTATTGGATTTTGGGAAATGTCTCCCACCCTGACTGACAGCTGTTTGTTACCCTAACTTGTCTCCTGTACCCCATGTCTTAAAAGTCTTCAAAATGGAGGCTAAAGACTTTCCCAAAAAGTCACGTGTTTTCTACAGTGATGAACTGCAAAAATAAACTACAGAAGACTGAAAGTTCAGGAATAGGTGTGATCAAATGCATTTGTCCTGCTTTGTGCCAACTTCATACCTTACAACCTTCTTGTCCTGAATTAAATTAGCAGGTATATCTTTCTAGGAAAATGGAACAGGAATTGGCCAAAATCTTTTTGTAAGGTCTTTGTTCCTGCTATGAAGTTGTATTAGCAGAACTTTGGTACTGCTTTTTAAAATGTGACAATTTTTGTGAGTAAACAGGAAGTTGGACAGAACTGTCTCTGAACCTATCCTGTTTGTGTTATTTTATTATATAATCATACAAGCTAGATGATTAAGGGCAATATGTGTTATTTGCTATTTCATATTTGGCAGTGGCTCAGAACAAACATAGCATAACTTGAAATTACAGTTTTATGGGTTTGTTATTTCCAGAAAGTGTCAAAACTTGCATCTCAGAAGTTCAGGCTCTTTAATAATGGATGCCTTTACAAAAATAGGGAGACCTTTGTATGATGTTTCAGAAACCCTAAAAAGGCTGAGGGGGCTGATGAGGCACAGAGAGTATTCATAAGGTATATAAGTACTCACAAGGTATATAACTAGTCAGTTACAAAATGTACAAAGTCAAACAAGAATGTACCAGTGTCAAAAATTCTAAAAAGCCAAGGAAAAATTGAGCTTAGATACATGTTAATGAAAGTCACTGCATTTGGATTTAATGCACTTCGTTTAATTGCTCCCAACATGCTGAAAAGCTAGAATAAAATATGTAGCTGTTGCTAGTATTCTTGGGCTTTTTCCAGAAACAAGTCTAGGCAGCACTGATCTTTAGTCTCCTTTAGAAGAATATAACCCTGGAGTCAATTACTCAAAATTTAGATTTAAACTAATGTAGAAGAGAACAAAATGTGTGTCCCAACGTGAGCCAAATGATACTTAAAAGGAGTCTAAATTTGGTAAAGTCATGCTGTCCTTCATCTCCTGCATTGTTAGCATTATGATCATAGGGATTTCTCGTATGCTATATGCTATCAGAAACTTGCAGCTGCTGTACTTTTGCTGGACCTGGCATTAACTTATCACTGTTTAACTTACAATATCTACAGCTGGCTCTGAATTTGGGACTCTGAATTTGGCCATTCCGTGTTATTATGTCAATGACTTTTTTTTCTAAAAAACCCCAAAAAACCCCCAAAAAAACCAAAAAAAAAAAACCCAACCACAAAACCAAACCAAAAAACAAGCAACCAAAACCAAAAAAACCACACACACAAAAATCCCTGTTTCCCCCTCCTTCTACGTCTCAGATTCCCTTTCTCTGTTTCTGTGTTACTGACTGGAGTTTTTCAAATCACTGGAGCTTCTCCTTCTATCTTGATCACTTCATTGCCTTGAAATCCAGGGGAGCTAGTGATCTCCCCCCCCCCCCCCCCCCGCCTCCTTTGACTCATAGGAGAAGGCTCTGGGGACAACAGAGGAAATTATGCTGGCAGTTTAATACAGGTCCATCAGTGAAACTTGGTATTGATAGTATGCATGGAATGAATCTATTAAAAAGTCAAAGAATAGCATTTATGAAAATACAGCAGTTACAGCAATATTTTGCCTTAGCATCAACCAAGAAATATATTCATGTAGAGCGACATAACGTTCAGTGGAGTGGAAAATAGTTTATGTAAAATTGTCCTCACTATGAAATTGTATCAATACACAGAAAAAAGCAGAGATTTTTTTTAAAGGTAAGAAGCAAAGCTGTTCTGTTGCTTCATGAAAAGGCTTTTACATGTGATAAAAATTAGTTTAGACAGCTAAGCAAAAAAGCTAATTCATGGGAATTACCAAAGAAAACAAGTCATAGGCACTGTAAAGAGAGGTTACGTTAAGGCCAGGACCTCATAAATGATCATGACAGAAAATCGTATGCTCCTTTTGTCTGACCTGCATGAAATATCCATGTCTGCCCTAAGTCATAAATGATATTAGGTCTGTAGTCTGACTCATTCACAAACTGGTCTTTGATAATCCTCATGACTTCCAGTGCTCAGAAGATATTAATAGTCTGGTGGGTCAGGTCCTCCTCGTGCAGATAAGCTCTTCCCACAGAAACAAGGGAGTGTAACAAGGCAAAACCCTTCAGTGAATAGGTTTGATTCCTGCCCAAATCTTGCAGCCCCTGGGGACGTGGGGAAGCCCAGAGATGCATAGATGTGTCTTTCAAGCCTGAGTTCTTGCTGTTCTTCTCCAATGCCATTGGAGTTGTGGCTCTGAGGTTCTCATCAGCTGCTACTATTGCTCTTCAAGGAAATATAAAAGGAAATGTGGCCTCACACTTGGGCTGTGTGGTTGTCAGCTCTATTCATTTGCTTTTCCCCTTTTGACTGGGCCTACAGCCCGATCCCCAGACTTTCATTTCTAAAGAAATGGCGCTGGAAGGGCATGGATGCGAGTGCAAAGGATTATGCACTCAATTACTTTTACCCAGATGGTTTCTGTGAGCCACAAAATCCCTTCCAAAGGGATGGAGAGAAAGGTGGGTGTGGTTTTTTTTTTAAATGTCCTTTAATATTAAATATTATTGCCTTATGTCTGTAATAATAATACAGTAGTCTCCAAAGACATTTTACCTTAAAAAAATAAATTACAACTTTACCTTTCTAGCTGTTAAAATGCAGTGGTCTACTACAAAAGCTACAATAAGCTATATATAAGTTATCCATATCTCAGAGTATCTTCAGTGTCTGCCCTTCATTTTAGTGGCTCTCTGAACTTTGCGGCTTCTTATACTGGCCAATAGAGGAGACTTACCTGTTCAGACATCTAATGTCTGGGGTAAATGTGAAAAAGGCTTGAGGGATCAGTAGTGAGTCTTGCTAAAACAGTGGATATGCTACATGGAGCTGACAAATACCATCTTATTTTTTGTTGGAGAAATAGCGTGCTCAGTGAAACTATAAAGTTTTGTATTCTGAATTCTGCAACCCTGATACACAGAAGTTATCTTCCATGAACTGATCTCTGGGTACATTTGATAGCAGGGCTTATAGGTGGCCCCCACATTACACTGAAGTGATCTTCCTATTCAGGGAGTGGCAAAGTCTTCTAACACCTGGACATGTCACCATTCCAAACCAAGCATTGCAGCAATTGGGATTGAACGGTTCAGGAAGTCAACCTATTGTTTTAATTTGAGGCAATAACATCACTTTAAACAGAGCTTTATAATACTTAAATATTGCACACCAAGTATTTTGATCCAAAAAATATTTTGTAAAAAGATAACCATTCTTTACTGGCAGCTTAAGAAAAGGGATGGGAAAGTAGTCTCATTGTCTGTCCCCACATGGCATCAACTTTCATGTCATAAGAAGTACTATTGTAACTTAAAATCTGCTTCCAGTGAATGCACGTTCTTTTTCTCCTGGGTAGGTCTGTATAGTGCAAACTAATTTTTTTTTTCTAGGGATTGAATAGGGGTTTTTTTTATATATATAACTTCCTTCTTTCAACGTACTTTGTGGATCTGACATTATTAAATTATTGCAACCTTCTTTGTACCTAACAGTGTAAAGAAAATGCAAAATTCCCTCTTCCGTCTTGTCCTTGTCAGTATAGTCAACTGCAAGCAATGGCTAGGTTATATACAGACAGCTTATATTGTCTTTCCCTTAAAAAAATCTTAAGCTTTAATAAAGTATATGTGCCAGTGAGTAGAGAAAGGGGGTTTCTTTGTTCTTTTTTTCCTTGTTTGTTTTGTTTGTTTTTAGTTTTTAAATGGTTAAGAGTGTAAGAAAGGCAGTTTTTGTTTTTGCGGAGGAGAAAAGCTGTTTCCATCAGAGGTGACATGATAAGGGAATGACTAAGACAAAGAGGCTCCAGCAAAGGCTTGTAGAACATCTCTTATCACACAGACAAAAGGACAAACTGATTCATACCAGATTAGTGACTAGAAGTGTAGTCAAACATTTAACCAGGGCTAATGACATTGAGCAATTTTTTTACCAAAAAGGAAAGAAATAAACTAGTCAGATAATCCCTTCAGGTGTAGCATAAGGAGAAGCAAACAGAGGCAAGACATCCGGGAAGGATTTTAGGTGCTCCGGACAGACTGTGAACCCTGGAGTACCTAACCAATGGGAAACAGGGGAGGAAAAATTTGGCCGGGGATTAGGAAATAAAAAGGTGTGTTTCAAGAACCAAAAGTGTGCCTACTTGCTAGGTCACCCGCTCTTGCAAGAATGTTCAAATAAAATGTGCTTCGTATCGTTCACTGCCTGAGCTGCTGTTATTGGATAAGGAGCGTTTCTCACAAGAGGGAAATCAAATTGTTTGGACGGTGAGAGGAAGGTGAGGAGGCACAGGTGAAAATGGGGACATGACACTCATTTCATTTTTCTTGGGAAATAAGAGGAAGAGGGCTGCTAGCATGCTTGAAGAATGACATAATGGGATTGGGTTGAAGTGTTTGGAGTGAACATGGTACAGCCATCCTTGTGAGCAGCAGTTATGATGCTGCAGGAATGAAGGTGTCTCCACAAATTGATTAAATGAAATCTTCTGTAGACGGGGAAGTGGGGAACACAATCAGATCAGTAATGCCGTAGGATCTGATTTTTCAGAGCTGCTCAGCATTCTGAGTTTGTACTAGTCCCACAGAATCACTTCCTCTGTCTGGTAGTTGGGGCACACTGGGACACTTTCTTGTTCTCCATTATTTACAAACCCACAGATTAATTATGATGATTGTAAGGAACCTGCTTGGTGATGAGGAGACCAAGGGTTTGGTATCCCTGTGTAATGCATGAAAACGGTATGGGGAGTTATGAAACGAAGTTGGGGAAAAGCCTGGTCATACAGAAAAACTGAAGATGAGAGGCCTCAATGCATAAAAATCTGTCCCCAGAGAGAAAGACAAGACTGATTCACTCTTGCTTTAACCTTCTGTGCTGAAAGCAAACAAGCTTAAGGTACAAACAGATTGGGAATTAATTGGTGTAATTAACATTTTGTGATTATAATGACTTCTAATCAATACTTTATGCAAACAGCTGTATTGATGTGTTGAACAAAGGGTGCTAGTTGTATTTGGATGGGGGCAAAAAAACCCACTTCAAAGCCCTAATGAAATTCAAACCTTTCAGCTCAGGTAAAGTCCTGACCACATCTTTTTCAAGGTAAAAAGAAGATCCTTTTGTGACCTATTTAATTAAAATGGCTCTGATACAGCTGCTGACTAAACTTCATAAAATGAGGTGACTGGAAGATGAAGCACATCCAGCTGCTGACAGTTCCCTCTGTTAAACTGTCTTTCATCAGGTTAACAAAGCAAAACAGACCAATCTGATCTGAGCTCACAGCAGTGAGACAACCTTGGGAGGAGTAGCCTGCGACTTGGTTTGGATATATATTTCAGACCTTCGGTTTGGGTGCTGATGGATATGTTCTCACAGTGGACTGGAGACCAGGAGCCTTCCTCAGGGCAATCTGAGGACTGTGATAAGTCAGGATTGACAGATGTTGGAAATGCTATGTTGTGAAGACTGTGTAATTGCCTTTTGTGATAATCCTACACTTGACCAATGCTTTTCAAAACAGAAAGCAGTGACAAAGTAAGTGAACAAGGACTTTGCATATACAGCGTTGATCTTGGTTTTAGAGATGGAATAAAACTGCCTTTGTATTCTCAAAGGAAAAACCACCTTGGTGCTTTGCTGCTAGGAATGCTTAAAGGGTTGCTGGAGTTTGTCATTAGTGTGATGTTAGTTTTGTAAAAACTGCACGCCTTTTGGCGAGTCATAATGAAGCATTGAACTTTCCAAGACAGCTTGATAAGCAAACTCTTAGTCCTCAAAGAGCAGGCAGTTCACGCCAGGTATTGGCCAAAAATAGCTTTTGGGGTTTCACCCAGTAAGTGTGTGTCTCATCAGCATTCTGCAGTGCTGCCAAAGTTTGCTACAGCATGAAGGAGAAAAAAACAAAGAAACATAAGGAGAAGGGGGGGGGGGGAAGGAAGCTAATGAGAAGAAAAATTGCTTTTTAACTGTTCATTGGAACTATTTTTGTTTCCCAGTGAACCTGAACAGGATCTTAGGTGATAATGTGGGGAAGTTAGCATTTTTGGCACCTGAGTAGGAAACATTTGCAGTTTGGGCACTCTGAGGGGATGGAAAGAGCTGGTTTAAGTGTTTTGCTGAACAGTGCTAGAATGGAGTTTTTGTGATTCCCAGTGTCTTGCTGAATTGGGACCTTAGTCTGGCTCCATTGGTTAAAGTGCCCAAAATAAATCATGGGTCATAGACTTGAACTGCAATGGACCATGCTCCCTTATTAATGATGGGCCTATGCTTCATATGTACATAAATATCTGTTTAACTGCCCTGGAAGTATAAAGGGAACCTGACAGTGAATGACAGTGAAACAAGAAGTAGTTCTGTTTGTATAGATGTGGTTTTTCTAGCACAGGACAGCATAGAGTGCAGTTACCCAGAGAGAAGAAACGTTCAAAGGAAATTTGAGAAGTGTCCTTCTTGGGACTACCTTCATCTGATATTGTTTTCACTTGGAATAGCAGATAGTGACTTGCCCTCTGAAGAGTTCCTTTCTTGTTTGCAACTGATAACGCTCTCACCATTCTGATGGGGCTGACAGAAAGACTCTGTCAAAGTCAATGTCTTAAACTCCAACCATCAGAAAAATGCCAAGGTGCACATCACAACTTTTAAAGATGTAAAGCTGAGAAGTTCAGAAAGTGACTTAGCAGGACATGGGTGGCAGCCACACTGCCATTCTCTTTTTCCTAGAGAAGCAATCCCTGTGACTTTTTCTCTGTGTAGATACGGCCTTTTCTGCACATCTGTCCTCTCATACCTCCTGCCAATAAGTTTTGATTTAAGTAGCTTGTTAAAAGCACAGTGGTCTCAAAATATTAAGGTATTATCTATTTCATGAAAACATATATTGCTAGTGCCTTAACATACGCGCAGGCTGCTGTGCAACCCTCATCACATAATGAAGAGTCCTTGCAGCCAAGTCCTTATGAGCCATAGGAGAAATTTGTTTGGCACGTGATCTACTACGTGCACAGCACACAAGTGTTTGGGAACTTAATTTGGCCTCCTGCTTCCAGAACCCCTTGTCTGGAGGCAGGGGAAGTGTTGTGCTGCTTATTGCTGGTAGAATAAATTTGTTGTCTGACTTACTGGTGTTATAAAAGTCCTTCACAGCTGCATCTATGATGTTTGCTATGATATTGTAGTCTTGCCTGATGGTAATGAAAGTTCTAAAGTTCTGTCTGCACTTATGGTATAAGAAGGATTTGACTAATAGCAAAATTTACAGGCTCTAAAATATGCATGCGAAAATCTGCTTGCTCAAGGGGCTCTTCTGCTTTGTTCTAAACACAGTATAAGTTGCCAGGAAAGATGGGATCCATCTGAAGGCTCTAATGTTTCAGCTTTGTTGAAAGGGAAAGTACAAAAAGGCAAAAAGCCTTTTTTTGGGGATGCCTTTGATTTGGCTAAGGAAGTGGAGACTGTTCTGTATCTACCTGAATTCTACTTCTGAAAAAGATGAGATAAAATATTTCTACCCTTTGTACCTGTGAAAGATACAAAACTGAAATCTAAGGAGTCACTACAGACTTCAGGAGAGTATTCTTCAGTTCATTTACTGGATTAGCCTCTTATTTGCTTTCAGACTGGCTTTGTATTTGGCTGAAATAAAAGTGGCTTAAAATCAAAATACTCTAAATGCTCTGTCTCAGTAACTTGCTGCGTGCAGCTTGTGTGCTACTACCTTCCAGAGGATTATAGCCATATGAAAGCAGGCTGTTATTTCCACTGGCTTGTGTCATGAAATATCTTTACTTCATGTAACACTTTTGACTATTGACAAGTGACATTTGTTTCTGGCATGCCTCCTGCCGTACTTTTACTGTGGAAGCATGTAGTAAGAATTCTGTAAGCACTTCTGAAAGGCAGGCCTCGGAATGGGGCTTCTGAGCCACTTTGGTATTTTTGCTGTCTTTAAAACAATGTTGCTTAGTTCCTATTTATTTCTGCAACAATGATCTGTGCTATTGTCAGAGCCACACTAGAAATAATAGCAATATTAATAGCATCAACACCTTTTCAAATCAATTAATCCCTTTGAATACTCTTGAGGCAAGGGAGGAAGGAGGGGAAGAACAGCAAACCCAAAATTAGCCCTTTGAAAAGAATTAGCTTGAGACCATAAGGTAAATTAAAAGAGAAACCTGACAAACTGTACCGGGCAAGTACAAATGTACAGATTTTTGCAGCCTACAGAGAGCTGTCAGGCTGGAACATGGTGCTTATGGTGCAGAAGCTGGGATTGTGAGCATACATTTAGCAGACACAATAGATGGTTTCTCGTGACCTGGCGCAGGGTTCATAGAAGCAAGCCAAAGTAGTTGGCCAGAACAAGGTGTTTTATAGAGACTGTGCATGCATGTGCTCTGTGAACCATTGTCTCACTGCGCTGCATAAATGAGAAGGGCCACCAGGCATTGCGATGGGGACAAACATGCAAGAGAGATGCCATCTGGGAATCCTAAAAGCTGATCTGGATTCTAGATTCCTTATAACTTGTAACCAGGCAAATCTTTGTTTCTACTTCTTTGTTCATTGACCTTAAATTGGAATAATCATAGAATACCAGGTTGGAATGGACCTCAAGGATCATCTGGTCCAACCTTTCATGTTTGTGAAACCTTCACGATTCGCTTTGTTCTGCTGTAGGTTCTTTTATTTGTCTCTAGGTGAGCTGTGAGAAATAACTGAGATTAAACCACTTTTATCCCGCTGTGAGCCTGTGCCTCCATTTATTTCTAAGAACTCCTCCTTGCACCTGTCTGCCAATACTGGTACCACTGGGCTGACTGTGTTTTCCCATTCCTTCTTTTCTGGGTGAGGATTTGACTGAGCTGGCCCAATACTTGGTGGAAGTCCTGTTGCTGTGGTGTTCTTCTCCTGCCCCTACTCATGTTCGTTGTCTATCCTGTGTCAACCTGATGTTTAAAAAAAACTCAGACCCAGTCATAGAATCATTTAGGTTGGAAGAGACCTTTAAGACCATCAAGTCCAATCGTTAACCTACCACTGCCAAGTCCACCACTAAACCATGTTCCTAAGCACCACGTCTTTTAAATACCTCCAGGGATGCATCCTTGAAGAGACTTCAGTGACCTGAAGAAGAGATTTTTTAGGAAGACTGGGGTTTGTTTATACCTGATGTGTGCTAAAACGAGGTCAGGCAGTTAAGGCAAAATTTAGGACTTTCTAAATGTTCCTGTTTGCCACTTTGGTGGTGTAATGAAGACACATGTTTGCATGTTTTGTTAGCTAAAGGTCTGTGGGACAGTCGTCTGTATGCTGTTCCATCTCCATCTCCACTAGGAAAAGATGCTTTGAAATGATGATTTATACTTGAAGCTTTCCATGGGATTGTGTCCATTGCCTTGTTCTACAGTTACAATTATAGCTTTGAAATGTCTTAGTTTAAAAAATAAAAAAACTTAAAGAAAAACAATAATATTTTTTTTTCCCCTTCTGAAGTGGTTAGTAAATTGTCATGTGCTTTTCTTTTTGTGACAAATATATGAACAGATCATGGATGATTAAATAGTAAGCTCTCCCTCAAAAAAAGAGAACATTTATATGGTGGACTGTTTAGAAAAGGATATCTTCTGATTGTTAATGAAATCAGACAATGCAAATCAAGTGAAAATGAATTAGTGCTGATGCCTGGCAGACTAGTTGTTTACAGGATTCTTCTCTGTGCGCTAATGCGAGGGGTATTTTTGCCAAGACTTACTAAATGATGAAATGATACTGCAATTAGAATTAAGACTGGCAGAGACATTTGTTAAAATTCTGCTATTTGTTCTTCAAAACATAATCAATTAAAAAAAGGGCCTTTGAAAATAATGAGAACAAATGAGAAGTCAGGAAGCAGCCAAATAATCACTTGACTGCTTCTGTTCAGAGAAATCAGAAAATTCTTCCCAGTCACGGTTAAAAATTAAATGACACAAATTATGTCCTGTGTCCTGCAAGTTCATGGGGTGTATGTGTCTGCAAGAGAGAATAAGCTGTAAAATTCCCTACTTGTCTGCAGGAGAGAAGCCAGTAAAGGTCAGGTTTAACCTTCCCTATAACCAAAATCAACATGTTCTGAATGAATGATTAAAAAACCCATTTACTGCTCCAAGTATTGCCTATCACCAAGCAAGATCCTTTGAGCTAGCTGACGATTCTAAAACTAATCACATTCCCAATTATATGCTTATAAATATTATTAACAAATTATTGATTTGCATAGCCTGAGCATACAAAGCATCAACATGGATTAATGTTTTATTGTTCTAGGGATTATACAAATAGAATGAAGAGGGCAGACCATAGTAAACATTATAGTCTGAAAAAAGAACTATGATACCTCAGCTAAGTATCACAAAACTCTGAAAGAAACAAGGAGGCTGAAGAGAACATAGATGGGTGGTTGCGTTTTGTGGGTTTGTTTTTTCTTTTTTTTTTTTCTCTCCTTCCTGTATGATTGGATACTGAGGTCCATCTGATACACCACTGGCTGCTTCCAGATTATACAGCTTTACTTAGGGATTGAGCAGCCTAGCTGTCAGTAGTGAATTTTTGAGATGTCCCACTCAAGAAATCCTCTTAAGCTTTTCTGAGAAAAATGGGTACTCAGGTTTTAGTAATTAGACCAGAATTTGATGTCATCTTTTGGAAACAAACAGGCCTTCCCCTGCTCCAGTTCCTATGCTTAAACACCAAAGATTGGAGAAAATTCAACTAACTTTGGAAACCCAGGCTTGAACTAAGTTGCCCTGTGTAAAAATGGGAGTCTAGCACATTTTAACATGAGATCTCTTAAAGTTCTTTAATTTCATCACCACTAAAGGTATATGCGAAGCTTTTGAGGCTAGGAGGATTGGCAACAAGATAGATTATTCCATTCACACAGGATAATAGTAATTAAATGTGCAGTGCAAGCCTTAACAAGATTCTGCCAAAATTACTGAAATTATATTGAGCCAAACTCATGTCTAGTGCAACTCCATCTGCGTCAGTGGTCCTGCTACATGGAAGCACGGAGAGATGATGAGTCATGAGGAAATGTGTATTTTAAAGGAAACAGAGGGCAAATGGGTTATTGTAGTACAAATATCATGCAAGTTTCTAAAATTATGTTTGACAAAAGACAGTATTTTTCATATTTTCCCAGCTGGTTAAAATGTAACTGAACGATTTTAGTTTCAAGAGACAGCGTAAACGGTTTGGTCAGAACTGGTGTAGGGAGGGGAAACCTTTCATAAAGAATTGCTAACAAATGGGATTCAACACTCAAGAGGCTCAGATGGCCTATTAATTCTGGTTCTGGCTTTCTTCCAAAACAACTGTGCTTCTCTTTTAATTCATGGCTAATTTCTATCAGAGATACCAAGAGACCATTTCTTTTTTCGACAGGAAGCATCCACATTGCTTAAATGGATTCATGCGAGGGGCTTTAGTGAGCAGACATTGATTGGCTCGTCTCTGGGGCCTGGCAAAGGCCTGACGGGTACTGATTTGACATAGGCAGCAAATGAAATACGACCTCCTGTAAACAGGCCTGAGCTTTTGGGCCTTTGTGGAATCTGGTAGCTAAGGACCTTTTCAATCCCTTTTAATTAATGAAGTGATTTGACTTGACTGAGATTACACTTACAATAATGAATTAAAAAGTAATAAAAAGAAATCTCTTAACAAATATGCAACAGGGAACGAGGACCAAATTCCGTACGTATCTGATCCCCATTGTATACCTTATTTCTGTATGCACTTCAGATCAATGATTTTAAAAGGGAGGCTTTTATTTCCCAAGTACTGACATCTGCATACTTTCAGGTGCTTTTGTATAAAGATTAAAATTATGATGATCTCATCTGCCTAGATGATTAGTTTAGTCCTTTCTTATCTCTGTTGTGCTAAATCTCTCTATTCCTTGGGATTCTTGACATCTTATCCTAGCCACTTTCATGCTGTATTTTCTTCTGTGGTACGACATAGTTTTAGCTGCCTTTTGCTTGATATGGTCACTGCATATTTTTTCTAATGGGAATGCAGTCATCCAGCGTCACTTCTGATGGACACATACTGAGTGTGAGTCTATGCCCAGTCCAGTTTAAATTATTCCCCTCTTATTAAGTCTGAAATTAACCTTTTCTTCCTTGCCTCCCCTGCCCACCCCCACCACCCCCCCCGGCCATTGTACTTTAAGGTGACACGCAGTAGAAATGATCCTAAACTTACTCAGAGAACAGTCACATTCTGACTCTGATGGCTGCATTATAATTTTGGAGATGTAACTCACTGTCACTAACTCTTCTTCCAGCCTGTTTTGAGTTCAGGTGTGATTTAAGTTAGTGCAAGTCTAGAAAGCTCCACAGAATAGTCTGGGGCCATTCTGACCAAAGGAAAGAACCGTGGCTAGCTTAGACTTCTCCCTGATGTTATGTTTAACCAAAGCAGTTGCTGATATTGAAGGAAAATGTGAGTTGATGGACTAAATGGATCAAAACTCTGTATTCTTAGCTAAAATTGTGGTGTCTAGGGGCTTCCAGGAATATCAAGTATATTTAAGTGCATAGATGAGGCTAGCTATGCAAAACCATAGAGGAAACTTTCATGCCAAGAGTTACATTTGCCCACAGTATTGTGTGTTTGGTCATGGATGCACACAAAATACTGTGTGTGAGTGAACTGCAGTGAAATGCGACACGCAGAGGCATCTTAGAGACTTCCACACACTTGTGATCTCCACTGTGCAGCAACTGCAAGATCACTGTAGTCATCAATCTGCCTTCTTATATTATAGTAGTGCTTAATTTTTTGGTTAATTTAGTTTCTTTCCCTTTATCACAACGAATTTTCTTCCTTTGCTACAGCATAGATTTATTCTGTTTGCCAGAACCTGAAATTGCTCTTTCATATATTGGCCACAGAAGATGCTCTTTTTTCTGCTGTAAAAAAGAAAGGCCATCAACATAAGATTGAAGCATAAAAGTTACAATTGTTTGTCAGATTTTTTTTTTTAATATTTCATCATTTGATAGAGACTCTAAAGCAAAAGAGGAGTAGAGATGTCAAAAAGGCCTTGTGCACGATCCACTGGGAGCTCATTAAAAAGCAGTTATACTTAGATACTATTAGGTTTTTAGGATGAGAAGCATCTTAACATGTAGAAGAGGAGGATTTAGAGTGGTAAACAATGAGCAGCAGTGTGTCAGTCAGTTAAATAACAGACCATAGCTTCTATTAAAACTTTAGTTTTCAGCATTTACAGCTTGGTTAAGATGCCAATTAATTACACAAATTTTCTAAGAAACATCTCCTTAATCGCTAAAGTAGTAGGAAAATTCACAGAGAGGTGGTTGTCTTGTAGTTTAATTTTTGTCTCTATGGCTTAAAAGTCAGTCACCTAAAATTAAAAACTCCTGCTCTCCTGTGAAGTTTTATTGCAGATTTAAGCTTGGAATTGCAATAATTTTAAATGTATGTGTAGACTTCTAAACTACTTTGAAATTAGGAGTCATCAATGAATGAACAGCCACACTTAATAAATGTGACTTTACTGGCCAGGGATACTAATTGATACTCTGAAAGGAGAATCAGTCCATGGGTTATAAAGATTTTAAAAAACCCCTACATCTTCTATTCACTATATTTTCCTTCAAAACTTATTTTCAGTACTTTTAAGCTAACACTGTCCATTTGGCAAGTAATCTCGCTGAAGATTTATTAACTCTCTTATTTTCATCATTATTCTCCAGTAGCTGTTGCAGTTCAGAACTTTAATTACTGCACGTAAGGGTCCAACAACTCCCCGCCGCTCCTGCTTTGCGGGGGGGTGGCGGGTCCCACGCACCCTGTCTGCCCGGGGGCTTGAAGGGCCGGCTGGGATTTGCAGCTGGTTTCTCTTGAACCACACTTGAGGACGAATCGGCCCCCCGCAATGCACCGATGCTGAAACCTGTGTACCCAGGCGGGAAGCCGTCCCGAAGCGTCCGGGAGGCGCCCCGCGGGAGCCGGAGCCGGGGCCGGGCGGTGCGGCGGGGCCGGGGCCGTGAGGGGCCGGCGGCGGCGGCAGGTGGCAGCAGCGCACCGGGGATGGGGAGGCGCAGAGCGGCTGCCCCGCAGGTAGGGACTGGGCACCTTGCTAGAGTCGCCTCTGATAGAAAGATCAAAACGATCACAGGCCCCGGGGCTGAAGGTTCGGCACGGGTGTGCGCCTCGTAGAGATGCCATTGCCGAGGGTGGTTTGAGTTGCCTTCTTCGGGTGGGAAGTCCATGATGCAGGAAAGGAAGGCAAACAAGAAAATGTATTGATGTCTCAGCAACTTAAAAATATCTAAGTCAAATGGCATTACTAAGATGCTGTTTATAGCTAAAGTAGCTACTGAGTTGGTAGGTGATTGAAAGGAAAAAAAAATCACAAAAGACTGATCTCTGTGGGAGATGGCAAGTTGACTTGAGCATGGGAAGATGGAAGTTGGCCATAAGTTACAGATAATCGTACACATACACACATTTACACTTGCATATGATTGTGGTAACTCAGTTTAACTATCTAAATATCCTGGTACCATGACTTTCCTGTAAAGTAGATGCATATTCATTTTATATAGGTGAGTCTGCTGGTTTTGGTTTTCAGAAATAGTTTAAATTAACTTGAAAAATACTCTTGAGCACGGAGGAAAGGCCAAACTGGTAGAGCAGAAAGGATACAGAGATATCGGGAAGGAGGGTGAAGAAATAAGAGATTTATTTATTTGACAAAATGGTAGGAGGGCACCATGGTTGGATGCCCACTGGAAAAGGCAGTGATAGCAAGAAGTGATTTTTAAACTTTAAATATAATCAAGTTGAAAATGGAGAAATGATACTAAGGAAGGGGAAAGTGTGAGAGTGAGACTATCTTTGAATAACATTTTAGACAATCTAGATTTGAGGAAATGACTGTTAAAATCTGAAGTAGTGTAGAAGAAAAGATTCAGGAAAGACGAAATAGGTGAGTAAAAACTATTTTCTGTTCCAAGACTTGGGAGCAGTGTGAGGAAGAGGGCTGGGAGGCAGGAACAAAACTTTATGGTATATAGTAACGACTTCGTAAAACAGAAAGGAAAGCCTGGAGATCATATGGAAAGGAGAGTTGGAGGATTATGCCGAGAATGAGGAAATGCCAAGAGACAGCTGAGATCTCTTTCAGGAGCAGGAAAAATTGGACAAGGCCACCCTCAAATTTAAAGTATACTTCATCCTTATCAGAGTACATTAGCAAATGAATTACAGAGAGTTTTGAGAATTTGACAGTTTGGCATTTGGCAATTGACATCCTTGTTGGAAATGTGTCTTTTTGTTTTTTAATGTGGAAACTTTCTCAGGTGGGCTCTGTGACTCATTTATGTTCAGTTTCCCTTAAATCAGCTCTTTGGGTGTCACTAGTTTGATATTTCATCTGAGATTTATTGATGCGATTTGTGCTGCGCTGCCATATTCCAATTCCAATGTGCACTGTGTTTCCTGGCAGTACTAATTTCTATGATCCCTCCAAAGTCCTATGAGAAGGTGATGACAATATTTCATGAGTTTCTTCCCATGGATCTAAGAGTGCTTTATAATAGTAGTCAGCATCCTTATTCTGACTGTATAAACAGAGATTCTATGCCAAGGATTAAAGAGAGTCGTGAAAGATAGGTCCATTTGTCACTATTCAGCATGACAGTCTGGATGTACAGTAATCCTGCCTGGAAAATTTCTGACTTTGTATTCGCCAGAAGGTATACCCAAGGAAAGATGTCAACACTATCTACACTTTCTTAAAACTCTGCTTCTTTTCACTGATGAAGACAGCTTGCTGGGATATGTAGGTTGTGATCTGACCTGGCACATCCATTTTTGTCACTTCTATGGCTTTAGATTATGCCTATTTGCTTTTTATGATAAAGCAGATGATTTAAAAATTAAAAAGGAATAACTCTTCAGAAAAGCATTATTTTGGGGAACTGTATATCATTCTAAATGCACTACTAGATAGCAGTGTTCAATGCAGCACTTACCTGTGGCAATGTTTACACTATGGGGCATCTTCCTTGCCTTGTGTCATGTGATCATCTCTCAGCACATTGCCCTCTAGTATTGTCTAAATAAATACAAGAAGAGTCAGCTATAGAAATTGAGTTATTTTTACTATTTTCATGTAATAACAGTGAGCCCTGCAGGCCTAGTACTGGCAAAATACCATAGATTTGTCATTTAGAAGCAGAAATTTCTGTATAATTTCCCAAATAGAATTTTGGTCCCCTCTGCTGCACTGAATTTGTTATTGTCGCATGTTTTTCCTCGTGCTTCTAATGAGCTGTTAATGAGCTGCTAACTATGTATGTAAATTAAATGGGGTTAGACATTGAAAGGTTATCAAGAAATAAAATGCCATATAATACTTCAAAGTGTTATAAAATAAATTAGTGTCTTTAATTTTGCTGGCACAAAGTTGATATTTAATAACCTATAGCCTCAATTCTTCTAAATAATGTTAATTTAAGACATTTTCAATCTGTACCCTGAGTGACATAGCAAACAAGTTCTTTCATTCACCCTTCATTACTAAGACATATCTACAGTGTATGTGAGGGTTCCTGTGTGCCTCAACTGAATGATCAAGTTATTAAAGATAGTTCAAGACCAGTAGAGCTTACTGTAAATATTTTTGTTACGATTTAATATGGCAGGTAAGAATGTGGCAACGGTGAATAGTGAGTGCTTTGGCTATGGTGATCTTTTAGAAACTATGGTACTGGTAGTTCCAGTTACCTTGCTTGTCAGTTGTAGTTATGTTTTAGCCCCACAATTACAAAGTGGTGTGGAGCAGACTTTACGCAACATGGGGGTGCTGTGGTGAAACTGGTTACCGCAGGCCTGAATCACCTTTGCAAAGAAAGGACAGCATGGCCTTTAATGTCACAGCAGACGGATCTTGAAGAGCTGGTGAGGCACAGCTCTGGACGTTCACTGATAAAACCAAGATATATTGTGTCAATATTAATATTTCTGTTAGATGTATTGGTATCGCAGGAAAAGGAGCTCCTTGTTCTCTCTTGGTGCTGACCGCAGAGCTGACTACTGAGAGTTCAAATGGCCTGCTCACCTGTGGAAAGCTGAGCACCTCCATCAGTCAGGCTGGGTAAGCATTAGTTGAGCTGAACAATCCATGCTTTGATGCAGTTTTCATCTGGACCTTGTGATATCTATTGGGCTACTACAGAGCAACAAGTCATTGGCTCAGGGCTGTACTGCTCTCAGTGTGGTAGGTATAAAAACAGTCCAGACTAATTTTTATTTTGGGCAATTAGGAAGCTGGGAAACACTACCAGAGTGAAAAATCTAGGATTCTGCATCACAAAATGTAATTTAGTTATTTGTTTGACAAGTGTAGTTTAGTTTAAATAATTTACAATAATACTTCAGAGTATGCTAGCAAATGTTCTGCACTATGTTTTGTGAAATTAATGAGGCTGTGGTAATATGAGACCTCACTACCACACTTTGCCATTAAATGCTTGCTGAGAAGCAGGACAGGGCACAGTTCTTTATGGTGGCTGACTCCTGAAGAAGTCTGGTTAGTCTACTAGGAATCTGCATTATTTGCCAGACTTCAGTGTAACTGGCTATTTGCTGTCTCATGTTGAATACTACAAAGTTATGTACGAAATGTTTAAATCTGGTGCTTTTTTTTTGGTCATGATTTGAATGTTTAAAGATTTTGTGGAATCTTATGGTTAGATTAGTAGTAGTCTAAATTGTTTTGGAAAACAAAAGACTTAATAGACAAAAAGAAGAAGAGCAAATATAAGTATGCTGTGTTTGCTTGTCTTAGTTTCACAGAGTAGCTGAAGGAATTTCACCATATTCAGTGGTGCCTCATGCCATACCATATTTTACTGCCCCACCTAGCCCAGAAGGATGGACTTGTTCTGAATTTCATGTGACTTGGAAGTCTGGGATTAGATCCTTAACTCTTTTCTCAGTGCTTTCATGGCACTATGCAATGCGTCACTATATGACACTGAAGAAAAGGGTAATTTTTACATTTTTTTTTTACTATGCCATCCTTGCTCCTTGCAGAAAATAAGATACATAATTTATGTTCATTTCCCAGGAGATTGACAATTTTGTCCTAAAAGCCTGTAGGGACTTTAATACTCCGAAGTCAGCACTCCAAAGGCTAGTAACAAAGCAGCACTCCACTGCAGACAAACTAATCCTTCAACAATGTTTCATTCAATCAAAAAATGCTGCAGATTGAAGGTGTTATTGCATGCCTGCATTTTCAAGAGATTATTGTGAATGAACCGTATTTTCCACTGAATAGTAACAGCAAAACAGCCTACCCATCTAAATGTTTCCCATGGTAATTTTGCCCTAAATGAGCAAAGATTGGGAAACAAGTAATTTTTTTGTTTTAACCTTTCTCCCTTTGAGTATGTGAATAAAAGTGGTTGTGACAAAAAATTAATATTTGTGGTTTAAACTTCTAAAGCTAATTTATTTTATATTATGGGGTGCTAATCAGTCGTCAGGCTGACTAGATCCTGAAAAGTGTATCTGTTTTTGTCTTGGACTAAGTCTGAAAAAAAATTTCTGAGAAATCTTGTTATGACACATTTGAATTTATTTTGCAACACTAATCTCTAGAAAGCAGCCACTTCTCCCCATGTACTTCTTTTCCTTTTCAAAATCAATAGCTGATTGATCTTTTCCAGTGCACGCACAGTTTCCTACAAAATTTGCATTAACAAAATATACAGCTTTGGACAAAATATCATTTCTGTTGTTGTGATTTTAGCGGAGTGCCCATATCCTGTTTTTTAGATGCTCAGCTATGTGCTTTTGTGGCTGAAAGCAGTCACGTGTGTCCTGATGGTAGACCTGAATATTTAGAAAAACAAGATCTGTCTGCAGAAAGAGATAGCGTGGCTAATGCCTCCATGGAGGAGATGATGGGTCAATTCCCAATTCGGCTGTTCCCTTCATTAAAGGCTTGAGGCTGATCCGAGGGGGCTCACATAAGATATGAGGGGCATAGCCTTGTGCTGGTCTCAGGACAGGAGGAAAGCTACTGCAAATTCTCCCCAAAAAGCTCTTTGGTGAAATGCACAAAGATAGGTGATGTCCTATTGCTGTTCCCAGTGAATGCATTTTTTTCTTAGCAAAAATCTCGAAGCACTGGAAAATTATTGTCAGATGTGGAAGGCACCCATAAAGTTGGCTCATGGGCTTGATCCCATACCCGTGTTCAGATCTGTTTGGGGTGGGATGGCTTTTCACGTTGGGAAAAACAGGCCAGTGAGGTGTGCCTGTTTTGGTGAATATTGACAAGTCAGACTGGGTAGCTGTCAACTGGATGCTTTTTCACAGACCCATCGTTCGTTCTTAAAAGAAAAAGAACAAACAAGGTAATGAAACCAGCCAAATAGCTAATCCAAAGCCAAGGATGCGTAGGTACCTTGTAAAATCCACATTACCAAATAAGTTAACGACACAGTGACTGCTTTAGCTATGGACTGCTCTTTATTTCTATTCATGTCTTACTGCTTCTTAGCAATTAAATGTTTTGTTTCTAAGGTTCAGAGACCAGCTTCACAGAGCAGAGGTGAAGCTTCCGTCTAGATTAAAAAGGGTTTTACAGTGAGGTGCCATCAAGTACTGCAATGCTACAAATGGACACTTACAGCTTATTAAACTGGAAACAACTCCACTGATGCACGCCATCCCATTTGGCATTTTATATATCTGAGATTGAGGATGAGGGGATAAAGGTGTGATAATAACGAAAGCAGCGGGGGTAGGGAAGTGGTGATGATGAAATGTTTGCACTGGTAATTGCTTTATGAAGAAAACAAAATGAAAAGGAGGGGGGAAGGAAGAAAAGAAAAATTAGTGTAACGGGTGGTGTATTTATGAACTGAAGCCTTCTTTCCATAAAGTGAGGGGAAAAAGGGTCTTTTAGCCAAAGGAGGTCATTCCATGCAAACCTCTAAAGGAAAGAGGATTTTGTAATGATAAAAGGAGGGGAGAGTATGCTTCTTACACTTTAATGATTTCTTTGCTGCTCACAGATAGGAACTGGAACTCCACACTATTAGCCACAAATGGCATTTTGAAATGACTTTTTTTTTTTGGGCAAACCCAAAAGACATTGCTAAGATTTACATTTTCAAATATATGCTGACCTTTTTTTCCTCTTTCTTTTAGTTCATTTGTCATCAGTATGTAATTGAATCAATATATTTCCTGATCAACCCAAAGATTGAATAAGGTCATGGGAAGCCATGTGTGGACATTAAAAATCATTATTTTACTCAAAATGAGCAGAGATGGCATAGACCATTCAGAGTTCCAAATGAAATTCTATTAGATTCTATTACACTTTTACAATTATAGAGACGTTCCAATATTACAAGGGGAAATGAAGTCATAATAAAAAAGCCCAGAGGTGTATTACAAAGAAATGGGCATACTATTTTTCTAGTTAAAAACTTGATGAAAGGAGCTCTGCTACTTTTCAGTTGCTGAGATGTGACCTTGTTCTTAAAAAAAAAAAATAAAAAAAAAAAAACCTGGAACCAGCTTCCTTCTTACTCACCCTTTATACTTCTTGTTTCACAGCAAGCTTTTAAGATGGGCAGGATATTTAAGTTGATTTGTATTCTAAAAATACTTAGAGAAAGATGCACAGCAATAAGTTTATATATTTACACATGTATCATTTTAGTATCTGTCTCTGGAAAAGTAGTTTTGGGGAGCTGCTTGCCTGTTTATGGAAGTTAAAAAGATGCAAACTTTTGGCACGTAAGAGACACAAATTTGATCATTTTATATGCTTTCTCTAACTGTTCCTCTTTATTTCATCCCTCCACCCTCATTAAAATGTTTGGTCAAGCTACAAATCTTGTATTTGATGTGAACTTCTTTTGATTATAATTTTTTGGGAAACCCAGAATCAGTGTCTGTAACAACTCATTCCTATGTCTAGGAACACAGAGTTGTGCATTGACCTGCAGCGAAGAATGAGGTTACTGTAGAGTTTTAATGGTGCAGTCATTATCTAACCAACTCCATTCTAGACTTGCAGGAATGGGGAAGGATTTGGGTGTAACCTTCTTCCAAGATTCAAACACACTGTTTGCAGTAACTCAATATTTAAATGTTAGCCTAGATGTTAGTGAACTGTTTCTCTACTACTGTACACAAAGAAATAAGGCAAAGTATTGAGTCTGTTCAGAAGCAAGTTAAATGAAAAATGAAGCAATGAGATGGTTTGAGATACACAGGAAACAGAGAAAAATGGTACAGCGTATTCTGATCTCCTATCCATGTAACAAAAAATTACTAATACTAAGGAAATACAAAACTGAGAAATGGAAATATAGAAATACCATAGATCAAGCACAAAGTTGTAGTCCTACTCCTTATATAAGGTTTCTGGACGTCTGCTGAGAAAACTAGGATTGTACTGGGAAATGTTCTTTGGTGTATATATAGGTGTGTGTACATACAGGTTTCTAGACTGATACAGACTGCAAGGTAGCTCAGTTTCCATGGAGGCACGAGGAAGGAAACAAAGTCTTCCACAGAACTGTAAGTCAGATGGTAACTTCAAAGTACATCTATTAAACGCTAGAATAACGCCTATTAGCCACCACAATAAATTATAGTAATTTTCAGAAATGAACACTTCAGAGATCACCAAGTGGAGCACGTGAAGGTGTGGGATATGAAACATAACATCTTCTTTCCAAGGTTTGGGACACTAGTAGAGCCATTCTGGAAGAATTCATACTAATTAGGTCACTAGTCTCCTTTCTGCATGGGTAAAGGCAGAAGCTATGATTCAAGACAGAAAGAAGTACTTGAAGACCCCTGGTAATGTCAATGGGCGTTAGAGGGTTAATCTTCCCTAATGTTTCCAGTGTTACGTTATACAATATCCCCTTGGTACCCGAGCTTGTTTCTGCAAGTTATGAAGTCACCTAACTACTCCTGATACTTTCAGCATTACTACAGCGTTACTACAGTTTACATAGGCAAGGCAACAATCCGTAGCCATATTTCCAAAGGCAACTGAGCTCTGCTGCTGGATGGGTGCTTTCTGAGTGCATTTATGATTTGGCTTTTATTTGTGATCATTACATAAATGGAATGAATTCCTAATTTTGTGATATAGATCACAGGTTTACCATTGTCTCTCTTTGAAGCTACCAAGAAGTCTATTTAAATGTGTAGTGAAGGATAAGTTCTCTAATGTGTTTCATTGGTGCTATTAGGGTGGTTTTTTTCAGGCACTTGTTATGTTTGCATAAGAGTAAATATCCTTTGGCTGCTCTTAACTGACTTTCTATCAGAGCAGTAGCTGTTGTCTTGGGTTTGCTTCTTGATAGCCACCTTGGATCTGCCATTTTGACCTCACAAGCTGCAAATCTGTCTTCATGTTTTTTCTGTTCAGTGGTGGTCCTTTTGACACCTGGGGAAGAGACTTCCTATCAGCTTGGCCTTTTTTTGGCATCTCCTCAGGACTTAGACAACTTCACAGCTTTCAATCAAATAGTTACAGAATGTGTTGTAGCTGCATGAGTGGCTATTGCAAATGAATGCAAATATAGATTAGTTCACTTCTCTCACAGAAGTGGTAATCTTGATAATGTATCTTCAGTTATTAAAGAATATTGCTTGGATTAATATATTTTGCACTGGCATTTGTTGCATATACCTTACAAAGTCCTGTGCGAAGCCTGTCCGAAGGGGTACAGAATGCAATGAGGAGGAAGTAAAATCTCTTAATGAAGTGTGCAATCTGT
Organism: Larus michahellis; assembly: GCF_964199755.1. NCBI lineage: Eukaryota > Metazoa > Chordata > Aves > Charadriiformes > Laridae > Larus > Larus michahellis. The sequence goes on along the minus strand of NC_133899.1, from coordinate 80,974,488 downwards.
ATTAAATTACGCTGAAGTCACCTCCAAAGCAAGAGACTGATGTAGAATCTTGAGCATAGATTCCTACATGCTACCTCAAAGTTGGGCAGTGAGGTTTGTTTTAAGCCAGTTGTGTAATGAAAATATATGCAAGTGTCATAGCAACTTTTAAATGGGTAAGTAATAATTGATGAAACAGTCAATTGCTAGAATGACCTCCCCAAACCCTCCTAGCAGTTACCGAGACATTAAAGTGACAGAGATGGGATCAAGCTAGCAAATGAGAATGTGCAGTGCTGTCTTCTCTGAGTGATTTCCAGTCTGAGCAACTATTTTGAGCCCAGTATATTGTGCAATAGGTTTGAAAGCAAATGCCTAATGAAAAATTGCATTTAAATGCCATGACTGTTTAGGAGGATTTTTCACTTAAAAATATTTATAGTTTTGCCATTATTCTTACTCTCTTTGTTGCTCTGTCAATGTGTTCTTTCTCTATGGATAAAATCGAGGAAACAGTATGAAAATTCAGAGAAAAAAAGTAATGTTTGCAAAACTAGTTTTATTGCACTGGTTTCCAAAAGGTGTTTTATCTTAAAACTTGCAAAGTACTTTTTTTTTTTTAAGCCAAAACCGTTGTCCAGCTCTATTTAATAGTCTTCATTCTTTCCAAATGTTAATTACAATAATTCATTTTGGCAACTACCTTGGAAGAAAATAGGTGACTATTTTATGCTAGTTTCACAGAAGCTGACTGATTTGAAGGGCAAATTTTGCTTTCCTCTCTTGTACTGCGCAGTACCTGCCCTCCTTCATGAGGAGAGCTACTCGAGTCTGACCTTAAATGATTTGTTGAAAGCCAGAAAAGGAGTCAGTGTTAGAGTGGAGGAATTCTGGCTTCTAATCCAGAGTTCAAATGACTAAACCATACATCTGATAAGATGAAACTTAAACCTGTGATACTGCATACCGTACAGCACATTTAAAATGCATTTACTTCCCCACCCCAGGAGCTTCAATAGCTCCAAAATAACTTTTAAAAATAAATTGTTTATTGAAAGATTAAGAGCATTTTATTGACTTTGCAGTTATGGCCAATTTCAGTGCATTTTTTGTGACAGTATCTAGTCACAGATAGTCTCTTTCCTACGTGTGATGGTTTTATTATGTGAAAGAAGCCTACCTACTGTTTATCCTTCCCTTGCTCTCATCCTCACAGTCTCCCGTGTTCCCCCAATGCTTTGTATGTCAAACGATCTCCCTGTCTCAATTCAAATCCCTCCTTAAGAGACGACTTCTGTGCAGATTTCCTATAATGATTCCCCCAAGATATCCATACTGATTTGAGACAGGACTTTCATCTATTGTAGCACGTGCGGCTGATGACACAATTTCTGAGCCTAATACTGCTGTGTTCAGAACAGTTTTGAAAAAATCTTTAAGAAAAAAAATCAAACACTTTTTTTTTCCTTTTGCTTGTCTTTTTTTCACTGTGCCTCTAACAAAAAAGCTTATTTTAAAAGCAAGGTAAATGAACAGATCCACTTCTAAATACGCAGAATAAATGATAATTAGTTCAAATATAAGTTAAATATGAGCATCTACATTAAAATCTTGTAGTGCTCTCCACATCTAAGTGCATGTAGAACTGCGGTAAAACCGAATGCACCCATAAACCGTGGCACTTTGCTGACTTGCAGCCCTCTTGAACTTTCCTTTGCAGCCTATATCCCTCTAAGCTCAGCGGTGTGGGTGTGTGTGTGTGTGTGTTCAGGGCTGAGTATGGAGCTGGGGTGCTTTTGCAGCCAGTGTCTACATCCCGAAGAACAGGGGAGTCTGTCCCCCGGGGGAAGTTCCTGACTTGGGGGTTTGCTTTTGCTCATTTTTTTAAAGGCAGGGTTTAGTATCCTGAAGAGTGGTGCCAGGTCTACCTTTTCAGCTGAGCCTTTGCCAAACATTAAATTAAAATACTACTTTCCTTTGTTAACTTTTTCTTAGCTGATTAGTTTCTTCTTTTCCTACTCTACTGACTTGTGTATTATCACACATGAATTTTTAATTTTTTTTTAACTAATATGGGCTGCTCTCCTTTTATGGGGATGGGTGCATGTAAGTTTTGAAAATAAGGAGGTGGATTATTTGGTAGTTGCACATATGACTGTATTGAACAGTCTTCTAAAGCACCTGTATGCTGCTGATTTCCACAAGTGAGACGGAATTAGTTGACCTTTGGTCTGCTCTGGTGTGGCAATTACTATGTTCAAGGTACTTTCTGGTAATGTACTACATGAAATCACAGAAAATGAGGCAGGGGGAAAAACCCTTGCAAATGTTTTTATTCTGTTAGTTTCTAAAATGTCTAAACTAACTCACTTTTTAAAAGAAATGTTCATTATGTTAGGGAAAAAAAAAGACAAATAATAGTAATGATGCAAATGGCATTTTCTCTTAACATAGACTGGATGGATATTAAATCCCCAGGAGCCCAATAAACTCAAAAGAGTTCTGTGAAATGTCATGTTATTGCATGTGGGCTTGTGACTTATGACCACTGTGCAAGTATGAACAAGCAAGCGCACATAAATAGAGACTGTGGAATTGTGGTAAATTTTAATCATAAGCCTAAAATGCTTACAATATTTCAATCCACTCTTGTTGAATTTTGGACTTGTGTCTATCCTGTGGCTTCTGTTTGTAATAATGTGCAACAGAGGAGGAGTCATGGCCTTTCAATTTCAATCCAAGAAAAGTTAGCTTTTGGCAGGTGGTCTCAAAACACGCAAACAAAAACACTCTTTAAAAAAAATATTCTCGCCCCCCAGTCTCTGATTTGGTTTGGATCCTTTGAACTGGAACCTCTGAGATAATAGGCGTATCATGGATATAGATCTATAATCCATGACCTTATTACAAGTGATAAATTAATATTTCCAAACCTAATTGCCTCACTAATGTGCACCCACACCTGTCCTAACTTATTTCTTCCATTTTTCAAACAGCCAGTGAAAGCAGCTGATCACCATTCTCTGCTGAAACAAATCTACATCTAGTAGGCAGAGTGAAAAATAATGTCCTATGCATACAAACAAAAAAAAGTGCCACATGAAACGTAGAGAGAAATGGTTTGGAAGAAAAGTTGTTTAACCTAAAGGCTTTGAACGGAAAGCTGTTTAACTTACAGGCTTGACAGATGTACCACCTTGAAGCTAATGGACCGGGACCAGTATAAATGAGAGAAGAATCTGGTCACTTGTGTCAAAATACCCAGGACCTCTTTTCTCTCGTGTGCTGGTTTCATTCTAGAATGACTCTGGTGCTTCACATCCTTCTCTCCAGCTACTCTTCCATTAGGCTACAGTCTCTCTGATTCATACCTATGCCTTACTTGGACAAGCTCACATTATAAGTCAGCAGAAACCTGACCAAGTAAAATTTGAAACAATAAATGTTCCTCTGTCATTTAGCAAAGCATGTCTCTGAAGGATCTGGTTGTGTTAGATTTCCTGAGTAAAGTTGAATTAAATCGCCGTGTGGCCTCTGTGTAACCTTTGGTGATGCAGCAGGTTTCATAGCAGTCATACCTCTCTGTTTGTTTTTTGATATGTTGATCTGTAATGTTGTGGTTAAAGAAAACAAATACTTTCCTCACTGCTTCCTCCCTGGATTCTAGTCCAGAAATCCAAAATACATTTCAATTAATTTGCATATGATCTATATAGCTCCTCATATACACGAAGTTTCAGTTTTCTCTGATCATCTTAACTTTGTAAACCGAGTATTAATCCTATTTTTGCAATGTTTTCTCCAAAGCTTTTTATTCTCCTAAAAACTGAGTGTCTAGTATGTATATTGGTCCCAGTGCACATGGTGTTTGGGACAAAGTGATAAATGGGAATATATTGATTAGGAAAATCACTTAGCTCTAATTTCACAAATGTCACTGAATAAGAGATCACTCTCATGTGAAGCAGGATTGTCTAGTTTGAATACTTTCAGGATTCTTCTGTAATCCCAGTCTTCCATTTCAGAAATTAGTAGTCTGTTGCTAATAATAGAGCCAGGGTAGTATCTCTTCAGTGTCTTCAGACATGCTTCCCAAAGTCAAATATATACCATACTTAAAAAACAAATAGGAAAAAACCCCACAAACCCAAACCCCCACAAACCCACCCTATCTAATATTTCATCTTAATACTGCAGTCCTTAAAAACTGAAAGACCCTTAAAAATCGCAACAGATATGAAATTAGAGTTGACTTGCAAATGAAGTAAGCGGAGGGTCACAGTGGAGAGGGGTAGGGAATCAAATGGGAATTTCCTTTAAGAAAGTTGGTATACTTCCAAAGGCATACAATGGGCTATTTTATAAGCTGACATTGAGAGAGAGAACAAGATATGGAAAATCAGAGCAAGATAGTTAGAATCCTGTGTGTAAAAGCCACAGGTGATTCTTAATAGGCAGTAAATTAGCTGAAAGATAGAGAAGAGTACTTATTTTTGTGACAATAGCAAGGCTTTCATTTTCCGGCAAGTTTTTAACTGAAAAAATTAACTGAAAAGTAATGCAAAGAATAGGAGGATAATTGTGAATTAGGAGCCAAATTATGCCAGGCACAATTGAATAAGTTCTGACTTTTCTTACTGACAGACATGTATATTAATAGTTGGCACTTATTGAACCAAATATGAATATTCATCTTCATTTATATTTCAAGGCCTTTCATTCCTCAAGGACCACAGTGCTTTTGACCAATTTTCATCCACATTACTAAAATGACAGCTTTCACTCCTGGGCCCTGACAGAGGTCTGCAGAATTCATTGGAGGTCCTGGGAGGAGGGAACCAGCTCCCGCTCCCAGCTGTCCACAAACACTCATTAAGAGAGGCAAATATCCAGCAGAATCTCTGTGAGAATTTTTAATCACGCAAAGGCTCTGCTAATTAGGTAGCTGATGGGGCATAGAGAGCACAAGGACGAATTCTTTAAACAAAGGACTAGAAACTTTAAGAGCTTTAATTACTTGGGCACAGAGTTCATTTCAGAACTTGGGAGCAAATTATTCTAATAACAATAAGACTAAGTAGCAGGCCATATTAGTGAGAATTGTGTAGAAAAGTTCAATTTTCTTGGGCTGTCACAAGCATGTTTGGAGCATATTGGAAACTGAGAGGGTTATAAAGGTATTAATAATAAACTTTGTTGTGGAATGGATTTGATGCAGAAGATTTCCTATCAATGTGCATTCTATTTGTCTTTTCTATAAGTACTGCCTTGCAAGGGAGTATTGCGCTATGTCCTATACCTCAAAATGCTCATGTAGTTCAAGAAGTGGATACTTTTATACAAATGAAGAACAATAGCTATTTTAAAAACAAAATCTCCCCTTTTGTTTAGTGCAGCAGACTGTCTCCAAAACCTAAAAACTGGAAATATGTTGCTTTCTTGTAGACTGGAAGAAAATCCATTTTGCTGGCTGAAAATTATGGGTTTGGTTTTTGCTTGCTTTGTAAGTGCATAAATAGCATGGCTGTGTTTTATGGTTTCTCCCAGGACACAATTTAGGCTAGAACCATTTCCAGGATCTCTTTCTCCTGGGTGGAATAAGGTAGAGACAGAAATTGTTAAGGAAAAGGAAAAAGCGGAAAGCTTGAAGGATTCAAATTAGGAAACTGGGCTCTCCTATCAGTTAAGAGAAGAATATAGAAAGTATACCGCTCTCCCTTGGAAAATGGAAAACAGCTGATGTGCTACTCTTGTTATTTCAGCTGAGAAATCTTAGCAGGCTTGTCTGTAATTGAGCACAAGGGGCACGTCCTGCTTGTGTGCTGGGTGAAAAGCTGATTTCTTTCGGGCAGAAACTGTGGTGACCAGCTATGAAGGAAAGGAGGCATCTGCTGTCTGCTGCAAAAGGTTTGCTGACCTTGGACTAGTCAGGGTAGGGGAAGCACTGTATGGTACGCCTGTAACTTGGTTCTGACAAGGAGGAAGATGATAGCTTTTGCCATGTGTTTACCTTTAGAGAAAACTAGGTACTAAGCAAGGCTTGTTTTTAAATAGATTTGGTGCAAATGATGTAGAATGATTACTCATGTTGAAGCTAATTAAAACTTTAATATCCAAAACCAAATTCTATAGCCAAGGGACTCTGCTCACTGTTGGTTGGGAGATGGGCTTGAACATGCAAGAAGTTCCAGGGAAGTGTAAAGAAACCAGTGAAAATCTAACTTGTGATAACTGAGGGCTAATTATGCTCAGTAAGCAAGTGGTGGGCTAGCGTTCACAGTTGCAGAAAAAACTTAAGAGAAGAAAGAAAGATTTATCTGCTCAGAGAATTGATCTGAGATAAAGCTTCAAGATTAATCTTCAAACTTGAAACAAATCTTTTGCTTGTGTTTGATATTGTGTTTACTGTGTGTTTTATCCACTGTGGAGGAAAGGCATTGCTAAAGAGAAACCGTCTGTGGCTGTAGGCAAGCTTTCATTTTGTGTGGACTTTCCCCCCGTGAACAAACGGGGTCTGAGTGCAATAAACGTAGCTGAGTTGTTCCATTAGGAACTGTGGTCCCTCAGCCATTTGTGAGAGCAGCTAGAATAACAAGATGTAGTATTGACAGAAGAGCTTTTTTGCCATTGTTGCATTTTGGTTTTAATTTCCCAGGAAAGCAGGCTAAGTTGACATGCGGGAATAATTGTGTCATCTTAGTTCCTAATATTTCTGACAGCAGTTAGAATAAACAAATAGGTGAGGGAGAAAATCTGTACAGAAGATGGGGAAAGAAGAGTCCCATAGAATATCTTCTTTTAAAATAATTCTTTTTGTAAGTTTGAAAAGCACTTAACTTTCAGGTAAAATGTGCTGCTGTTCTCTCCTCCATCCTTTGGGTAGGTGGGAATATGTGTAGTTTGATGCTCACTTCATGTGCCGTTCTGTTTTTCTGATTCTTGCTCTTACCTACTTGCAAGTCTGCTCTTGGACATGAAGCACACAAACAGTCCTCTCTCCAGTTTGTTCACACTGCATTGATTTGGGGAAAAAAAAAAAAAAAAAAGAAAAAGTACTTTTATGGCACATAACTTCTAAACGCTAATGATTTAGCAGTCTGTGGAGCTTAAAGCCCAGAATCCAGGAACCTAACTGAAAGTAAGGTATTTCTTGTTGCATAAAAATATATGCAATCTACTTTTAAAAATAAATACTGTTATAAATATTGCTTTAATATCTTAGTCTCAAAAAGTGATACAGGACAAACATAGCCCACTTGTTTAACTTTTTTTTTTGAGTTAATACGATTAGTGGCAAAAGCGCATGGCCCTGCTGTGTCAGCTTAGCTGTTATGATTCAGATCAGAAATAAAGTTCCAGTTTTTCAGGAGTTCTTCCATATGTCAGATCTCATGATTTCTTGTCTTTATAGGTGTAAACTGGGTCTTTTTCTTCTTTCTGCCTTTGTTTAGCATAGATATTAGTTGCCCATTTTTTAAGTGTATTCTGAACCTATGTTCTTTCAACACGTACAGAGATCCTTATCAGAAAGAAAATGTGTAAGACAAGAAGACATAGAAAGAAGCTGTTTATCAGCACTGCACTGAAGTTTTAAGTGTATCCATTTTAGACAGATTGTCAATATCAAGATATCAAAATATGAACATTTTTGCTCAGAAAGGTAGCTGTCCATGCACATTTGTCAACTGTTATATTCTGTTTTCTATAGGAAAAAGAATCATTCATCATGTTGCAATCACTCTCCAGTGCAAAGCTGATCAAGAGGCATAACCATCAATTCATATCTGTCCATAGATGTCAACTCTAAAGATGCATGTAATTTGTATGAAAATAATAAAAATATTCAAATAGTTAACTACAAGAGTCTTTGTAACACCCTCACCATAAGATTTTGAGGGAATTTGCCCTGAAATGGGAATATGAAGGAGCTAGAGTTTAGAATTGCTACATGCTTGGGAAGATAATCCTGAAACTGCAGAAACTGCAAATGGCTCTTCAGTGTGGTCTCTTAACTGAAAGGGAAATAGAAGAGAGATATTTCTCCTGATATTTTAATGTATTTTGCTAGGTTTTATGTCATGAGCAGCTCTGAGAAACTTTCATGATGTAAAAATGCTGGAATTCCTTATGCAGAAAGAAGAGCTACTTTCATATTCATTCATTCAAAAAAAAAAATCTCCCCTCCATTTTAACAGTTAAGACTTAGATAGTTAGATTATCTTCAGGAAAAAAATGTGGAAATTACGAATATCAGTAAATTAATTGTTTGATAACAACACCGATAGAGATCAGCAGGTTTGTATGGACAAGGCAGAACCTAATAGATCCTATACTGATTACATGTTTAAGATGCTGATTGAGAAGAACTTTCACCCCAACTGATGGGATAGTCCTATTCTTCTCAGTAGGATTTCCCTCTCCCCATTTGGGGCTGTGACTGGGCCTTTGACAAATGCTCAATTTGGAGTACTCAGGCTTAAAATGGAGACTTTTAAAAATCTTTAATTGGGGCTAAGCACTAGTTCCTCATGCAGTTCATTGTTTTGAACAAGGAAGCAGGACTAAAGAGTTAACTGCTTCTAATTGTAAATACATCAGTGGCAGGCGCATTACAAAGCTCTATACAATCCTGTAGAGTAAATGGTGGACAGCTCATCACAATTAGGCTTGGTCATAATGAAGAGCCCGAAGAGAGAAAAGAGGGCATGGGGAAAAACAGACCCTTTACAAATGTTTTATATGACGAGAAATTATAGATAAAAGGGATAGTTAATTAGTTTAAAGAATAGGTGGTAATGCCTTCTCTTTGCAGAAAAAGAAAACTTTGAAAGCATGGAAAATGGGTGAGTTTCTAGCTGCTGATCGGGAAAAGGGGAAAACAGTTCAAAGCAATACTGTACATGGGTGTTTCTCAAAAGAGACTGTGGTGGGAAGCGTGTGATCCGAGTAATTTACTCTTAGCAGAGACAGTGGGCTGTGTTGTGTGTAACAGAGACCCTGCATGTAGCCTTGTTTTCACTGGAATGCATCTGTATTATTACAGGTGCTTATCAGAGACATAGATGCTTATAGTTTGCTTCCCAGCTTTGCATACCACTTAGGAAGGCAAGAACCCATCTGGCTTGTGCTGAGAAGATTGCACAGAGGAGCAAGGTTACAGTTAGGTTTCCTCTCCAGCCTTTTGGCAGCGTGCTGGCTAACCAGTCACCTGTAAAAACAATGTGCATTCTGAAATATGTTCTTTGGGAAAGAAATAAAGAATAGCAATAATCTGTATCAGATTATTGAACAGCAGCATGTGTAATTTAATGTATTGTGGTGCCTGTGAGATGCAGCCTGTAGGACACTACCTGGAGATGAATCTTTTCCAGCATTAATGAAGTTTGCAAGTATCTCTTCTTACCACAACTCCTATTGTGTGTATCTTGGATAAAATAGATCTGTGTGTCGTTAATAGAAACACATATGCTCCACCTAAACTCTGTGTTGTTTGGGTATGCATATATTGCAGTCATTTCCCACCAAAGTCAGTTCAGTTTCATGCTGCTGGGATGAGCTCACTTCGTCTACAGCTGGCTTGGGTATTTCTGTGTTACGCCTCAGTTGTTTCTGACAATTGTGGAGTGGATGCAACCTTTATTTTATAGTCTGGAATTTTGGAACTACAGTTGTCAGTCCCTCTGACAACTATGGAAACAACGTTGTTGGTTAGCATTGTCTGTGTCTGTCACAAGACATAGAATAGATTACGCTATAGTCGTGAATGGGATAAGATTATTATTTCTCACTGTTGCTGCATATGGTATTATGTGTAGCATGCTTCTGCTCACGAAGAGGAAACATACTTGTAGTAACAGCCTGATTCTTTGTTGGTAAGTGTGCGACTGTTAATGGGTGACTGTTACGGGACTGTTTCAGTCTCCTTTGTCCCAGGCAAAGAAAAATGGCATGCAGGGAAGTAAGGAGGAGACTGGTATTGCAGTTGAGCCTCTTGGCTCACCTGAGTTCTATTAGTACCCCTGCCACCTTGCTCTTGCAAGTTGCCTACTTCTACAATCTCCCTCAGTCTCCAAGGGTAAATGATATTCAACTACGTATCCCAGAAGTTGTGATATTGCCACAACAAGCCATAGTTTCTGTTGAGTTTTTTTGTGGTTAAAGCTGGGGTGTGTAAGACAGAATTTAAAAAAGGACTTGGCATTAGTCTAGCTTTACTGCTATTGAAATCAATGTAAGACGTGTGTGGGAACAAAGTTAGGCCTGGTTTTGGCATTACCAAAAATCTTTCCTGTAGAATATTTGATTCTTTTAATTCATTGTACATATTTGCTTCTCCTGGCTTTATAGACAATGCTGTTGCAAAAAGATTGTCTTTCAGCATTGTTCTCTGCAGACCCAAAATCAACATTTCTCCAACTCCCCATTTCTTTAAATCCCCTCTGATAAGGTCTGCTTTAGCATTTGAATATGTGCAAATAAAATGGATTCATGCCCCCAATTACATTTGTCTTGTACATGAACAAATAGTAGGATTAGAAATTTAAAGGATAAAATCTGTGTCAGTGGCTTTATCTGGAGTTTTGTGAATATAAGCCCTGTAAAACTGTACCTTATTGGTACAAATGAATGTAGAAGGGAAATCAGAACTACAAAAGGCAGGTGTACTTCTGAACGCTTAAGAAGGCAAATGCAGGAGTGTAAAATTTTAAGTCGTATTCAAATTAGATTCTTCAGGTCTTTCCAAACACTTCTTAAATTGTATTATGTAGGAGAAAAAAAGATATATTCATATAATATAGTTTAAAAATGAAGCAAAGCAGCATTTGCTGGGGTCTTGTGTTTGTTTAGATTTAATATAGCGCTGATGTAGGCTGTGGGATATCCAAAGAGAGAATGGAGGATGCCGCTAGAAGGATAACAGACAAACAATATTATTCATAAAGAGACTTGTGTCCCTAAAATAATATTATGGACATAAAATGTCAGAAGAAAGGCCTATGTGAAAATCTGGAAAGAATGAACAGGGTTTTGTACCACATTAATACACATAAAATCCAAGGGTAAAATAAGGAGTTGGAAGAAAATGTATTTTTTCCACTCAGCCTTCTAAAAGTAAATTATTATTGCTTTCATATCTACGGTTATGTAGAGACTACAATTTCAATAATTTATTCAGCTTCTCTGCAGAAAGATATCCTCAAGCTGTAAAAAATCTCTTTAGCTCTGGTCGTTAGGTGGGTAGTGTATCCATACCAGATCAGTCCACTTCTGTCATTTTACAGAAATATCCATCTCAGAACAGGAAGGCTCTGAACTTTGACATAACGGAAGGAAAGCTTTCATATGCTACCCAGGAGTTTGGACAGAGAACTAAACATCTGTGGAAGATTGTTTCTGTGAGACTTATTTATTTTTTTTTTTAACTGTATGGTTAAGCAGGGAGACAAAGTTGGAAGTGATCCAAACCTAAGAATATGTAACAAAAATTACCAAGGCATATGAAGAACATATGTGAAAGAGAGAATGAGAGATGGGAGCTAATAATGAGAAAATCTAAAATTTTTAAAGGTCGTCGTGACAAGGAAAAGTAGCAATTGACGAAGGACAGGCCTGTAATACTTCCTTGCAGTTTAAGCAAACTTTTAGAGAGTCTTTCCATTGGTCTGTGTAGTATACATGAGGTATTTTAGGAAGACCCCCTGTCAGTCCTCTGATAGAATCCCAATGCAAAGGTGGCAGAGATGAATGGATCAGGACAAAGATGCAAGGTCTGTGGATAACAAAGTCTCGGCTGAAGTGCACCTCAGCTATGGGCAATTGCAGTGCAGAAGTCTCTCCCTTACAAAAGCTTTGGGTCTTCTGGAGGGTTATTTGGTAAGACTGAAGACAGCAGCCTGACCACCTTGCCTCTGTTGTGATGGTTAGTGTGTTTATGTTGTTTGTTGTGTCAGACTGTGACTGTAAACCAAGCTTTTTCATGGGCTGCCACTTACATAAACAGTAATATTCATGTTAAGCTTTGTTGTCTGAAAATGCTAGCCTTGCTTGCTAGCATTTAAATGCTACCATTTAGCTAGAAATTGTTCTTTGTGACCAGGTATTTTTGTCACATCAAAACGTACCAAAATTCCTTTCACTGTAAGATTTATTCATAATTGAAAATTTGTTATTTTATCTAGAGTTTAAATGTAGTTACATATGCCAATTTAATGCCACAAAATAGCCTAAGAATATTCTTAAGCAGTATGTCAGCTAAATTTTATTGCGGGTCCATTAGTATTACCATTAAGCAGCTGACTAAAGGTCATAATGAATACTTACTATTTTATATCACCCAGGAGGTACTAAGCACAGCTGGAGTCTATTTCACTACTTGAACACATATAATACTCGACAAATTGTCGATCAGTGGATATGTCCATCTTATCAAAGTACTTTGTCTGCTCAAGTATGTAGGAATTCTTCTAGTGTGCATTGCATAATAGACTGTGGGGTTTTTTAAAAAAGAAAGTTCTTACTAAATGCCTAGTTGTTACAGTTCTATTTTAGGTACTGCCTATAATTTAGTGGTTGCACCAATATTTCAGAAACCCAGTTAGGTCTTACATGATTCTTGCTGACCAGTTTAACAAGTGGGAAAACAATTGCTGAGATTTTTGATGATGAAGATGATGAAAAATTATTCTCAAGATTTTATTATATTGATGCTTAGCTGATATTGTGTTTTGTAATTTTCCAACCGTATAATTCCTCCTACTGATGTCAAGTTCTGCTGGAACAGCAAGAAGATTATATCCTTATTGTAATTTTTTAAGAGCTGTCGCAAAATAGCCCTTAACTTTTCACAAATCAGTTCTCTGCATTTAGAATAGATTTTTTTTTTTACAATAGTTTGTGAAAAAATAACCAAAATAGATGGCTTACTTTACATAATGACTTGAAGTTACTTAACTCTCCTTTCTTTTTAGAAGACAAATATGATCATGTGGAGTTGTGCAAGCAGGATGGACTTAGGATCCATTCAGCTATTATCATACATCTAATGGGTTATCTGTAGTTCAACATAATTTGCAATAGAAAAACCCTGACTTTAAAGTGAAAGTACTTGGTCTTTTAAAGTATTAGTTTCTGATATTTCCAGTGGATTTTTAGAGTACACACGGAAACACAGGACAAAGGGACACCACCTTTATGAAAAAAATATTCCACAATCCTCTTGGTCCAATTTCTTTTTGCTATAGAAAGTCTATGAAACTTCAGACTACATTCAATTTCACATTCATTTCAGCAGCAATGACACTGTAAACTTACTCATTTCCTACAGGGCTTTTGCAATATGTATTTTAGCACAGACATTCAGCAATGACTGACTTTTGATCTAAAATGAACTAAAAATATTTTATTATCAAAAATTGTGTGTGTGTCTGTGAGTGAAGGAGAAAGGTTAGACCTCAGCTGGGTTTTTCTTGAGTGTCTTTTGACACTAAATTGTTCGAAAAAGAATAATTTACGCTCAAATATGGTTATATTAACAAGCAAAAATAGGATCATCATCTAGAAGTTTATACGGTAAGGCCCTTAGGTGAGCGAGTTTCTTTCCTTTTTCTTTTCTTCCTAAACATAAATTTTCTTCTTTTTCTTTTCATCTGCATCTCTTTCCTCTTTAGTCCATTAGTACCAGGCAATCTCTCACTTTTAGTAGCAAATGGCAGGGCAAGAAAGAGTAAAACTTTTACGGAAGAATACCTCCTTGGCCTTATCAATCTAAATAATTAGGTAATTCAGCAGCCACAGTTCAATGGGACTCAGCGTTTGAACATTGCTGCTCTCTACACCTCATCCTGGCTGAAGCTGGGAATGTAACTGAGGTCACAAAAGAAAAGGGATGCCTCAGAGGTGTCCTAAATAGCAGTTAATGCCAAAGTATGTGCTTGTCAGGTGGTCGACATCTCTGGTGGTGCATAGCAGAGCTGCAAGTTGAAAGGTTGCTTTCTCATAAAGGGACAAAATAGATGTGTCTTAGACTTAAATCTTCCTTCCTTGTCAGGATACTCTAAACTGGAATATCTTAATCTGGGGAGAATGGTGAAGCTACATTGAGATGCAATGGAAATTGAAAAATACAGGCAGAAAAATGGGAATGAAAATTGAGAGTTATTTTAAGAGTACCAGAGACTGAAAAAGACAGAAGTTCTGTCTTCTGTCAGAGAGAAATAGAAGCCACACTTGTAATAAATGACTATTATACTATATATACACCTATATATCAACTGATATCTCTATAAAGGTCATACAAACTAGAAGTAATGAAGTATAAAAATTGAAAAGGGAAGCTAAGACGTGAGGGATCCTGCTGACAGGATCATGGACAATGGCTTTTGTAACATATTTAGGGGGAAAAAACCAACCAACCAAACAAAAAACCCCCACCAAAACTACCCCCTAACCCTAAGAATTGAATAGATTGTTTACTCAATGGAAACTCCCAATTCTTAATACTGCAGAAAAAAACCCAGATACGATTAAATAGATAATTCTTTCCATTTGGAAACAAACATGGTATTGTGTCTAAGTACCGTATCAAAGCAATGAAAAACTTTAAAACCAATGAGTAGCTCAGTTAGAGAAGTTCTTTCAAAAATGAACGATTTTTAATGTATTTTTTTAAAAAAAATTCAAGCAGGCTTAGGTGACCTCAGTATAAGAGTCCTAAAGGACTTTGCTGAGATGGTTTCCTGGACAACCTGTTTATTTTTTGTTGAAGCATGTGATTTTGTGCATATTTTAAAACACAAGTGTTATACTGTGCTAGTGTTCAGAACTGCAAGCAGTATGGGTTTGATTTGTATAGATTAGTCAGATTGCTATTGATCGCAGGTAAACTAATGGAAAAGCTGATAGTGAATTAAGTAGACAAAGAATTACAGAATGGAAGTCTAGTTGATGGCTGTCAACATAGTTTTATGAAGAAAATACCTCGTCAAAGAAGCTTTCAGTTTTCTCATGTGAGTACAAGTCTAATGAATGTATTGTGTAGACAGAGTATTTAGGCCTCAAAAAATTTTTGATGCCATATTGGAATTAAGAGGAACACTAGCACTTCACACTGTCACTGCAATATTTAACAAACAAACTGAAAACAGCTTCACTGGCAGATGCCAAAGAGCAGTTTTCAGTGAAGAGCCCTTAGTGCGTGGGAGGTTTCCAATGGCATTCTACTAGGACTGATTCTGTGGTTGGTGTCATCTTCAATGACCGGACACCAAACACAATAACTTGGCCAAGAATATTTTTGGACAAAGATTGGTGGCAAATTATGAGGGAGAGCATCCTCAGGTTTTTATCGCTTCATGTCACATAGACTCTACCTTCTTGGACTAAAATGCATTTTGACACACCCAAGTATGAGGTCGTACATAGGAGACAAGTGTCAACAGAAATGGCAACTGCATCCTGTGAAACAGTCGCTGTCCTAAAAGATTATGAGGCCATAGTGGCAAGAGTGCTGAACAGGAGCTCCAAGGGAAATGCTGTGCTCAGAAAGGCCAGTGAGATCCCTGGATGTTTAAATGAAATGGTAGCAGTGGGATGGGAAGTGATTTTTATCTCCTACGACTGAGTAACTAAATGTTTCTCAATCAATACTTTGCTAACTGTTCTCCTACAGACCTTTTGTATTATCTGTGGAGGCATCCTGCCTTTGTCATTGTCTTTCACACTTCTTTAGCTCAGTGTCATAGGCAGAATGTTATGAAGCAGAAAAACTAAGGTACACAAGCGATTTCTTAGGAAAAAAGTAAGTACAGAAGCATTCCCCTGAGATGGTCTGTGGTGAAGGCAGTAAAGGAAGACTCATGTGTTCTGGAGCTGTTACTGATTTCACACAGTGAAATCAGTATGATTTCTGCATGACATTTTCTGCATGACTTTGAGCCATTTTTAACATCCTGGAAGGTGTAGTGGTGGTGAGGGAAAGGGAGAGGACAGTTCTGATCTCTACTGTTGAGGTGGATTTCCTCTGGGACATTGTAGAAATCATACTCTGTGCATTGGTTTCCCGTTTGTGGAGTAGGACCAAAGCCTCTTTGCAGTCCTGGAGGCAGTCTGAGGGTGAGCATGTTAATGACAGCGTAAGAATATTGCAGCAGTGAGCACCTTGGGGAAACCTTTTGAGTAAAGGAGACAAATGTGTTATGTAGGGGTACATAAATAAATCTGCTAAGAGGAACCTCTTCCTCACAAACGCTGCAGACAAATACCAGCCAGTCTACCTGAAACCTGTCTGCAAGTTTGTTTTAAAGATATTTTTAAATGCTTAAGACTTAATTTTGAATGTGTTGGTATTTGTGTATTCATAGAAGTGCTTTAGTTCCGTTTAAGCGTTGGATATCCATTTACATTCAATAATGTATCAGTCCTTTATTAAATATATACTCTGAGGTCCTAACGTACTGGCTTCGAGTAGCAGCTCTACGTTCATGTATACTTTATTCCTTCTGAAACATTTAGTTCTGTGTAAAACATTTAAGTCCCTAGCTATCTGTAAGTACTGTGGTAGCCACGTGCATGGCTAGAGAAGACAAAGATTAGCTGTTTATTAACATGTTAATTAATGTTTTAAAACTCAACAAGTCTTTTTAAGTGACATAGATGCAAGGACGTCTTCATACAAAAATGTTTTTTGAAATAAATATAGATTACTCAAAGACAGTAAGCTTACATATGTTGGAAAACCAGAATAATGCTTAAACTGGTCAAAATAAGGTGTATGTATTTGTTTTAAAAAATTGCTCACTGATAAAAATTCTAATGTTTGTTTCTTGCTTTTAGGTAGCCAGAATCTTGTTATTAACGTTTTTCACAAATTCTTTGCAAGGTGTAGTAGCTAAGTCATTCGATAGCTAACTGACAATAATTAGCCTATTATGATGATTAATGCTTATTCAGGACATTTAATTTGCATGCTATAAGCACGGTGAGACAGCTAATTTGAAGTTATGCCAAATGCAGTATTTAGTTTTTATATACAACGTTTGTTTGGCTTTCCAAATGTAAAATAATTGACAAGAATAATCATAGCTGTGGATGTTAGGTCAGCAAGTTTTCATTTCTCCTTTTAATAACAATGATATGTTACTTAGTGAACCAATTAGCAAGGTAAACTTTACTTGCATTAAAAAATGCGTAAGGCTAAGGAAGAATTTCTAAATTGTAGTTAATGGAATGTCAACCAAGATGCATATTCTGTCATTTTTGCCCAGGTGAAAACCATCTGTCCTAGACAGATAGCATTTCTCCAACTTTTCACAAGGAAGAAGGATACAAGGTCATTTTTATGCACCTTGTGATCAGGATTCACTTTATATATTTATTTTTTTGATTTATGAAAGTCAATTAAACTACTAGGCCTGAGCCATAGGTTCAAATAAATAGACATTGAAAGAATAAATTTCTTTAATCATGGCTGTGACAAGCCTTCACTTTTTTTTCCTGAGGAAAAGCCTACACATTCATGTGGATCTTGCGTCTTGTTCAGCGTATTTGGAGGGGCAAAATTTCTTTGCTGCTTCTGATTGCCCAGGTTCTTTGACTCAGATAGCAGAGCACATGTTAAAATGTGATGCTCTTCACCAAAGGCTTCAGTGTCCCTGGATTGGAAACTGAAGTCTCCCTAAGTGTGCTCCAGAAGAATAAACCAATAGGGGAAACACGTAGGGGCTTGTATGGGAAAGAAAATGTCTGCAGTTGCATCTGGAAAGCAATCTGATGCCTTTGGAAGATAAGGGAAAGACAGGTTTCTTTACTGTAGCTGTTGACATTTTCTTTGAAGTCTTTCTTAGGTTTCAGGCTTTGAGACAGAATACATTGCAAAAATCCTCCATGGACATCATAGAAAAGTAGATAACAGATCTAAATCCATGTAACAGTCAAAACCTGCACTCTTAATCGTCTCTGCTTAATAAACACTTCTGGTTGTTTTCTACAAAAGGTGTTTCTGGCTGTTCTCACCAGCTAAGCGAATGGCAGTGGCTGGACTGTGGGTCACTGATGGGAAACAGAAGAATCTA
The DNA here is from genome assembly GCF_964199755.1 of Larus michahellis. Lineage (NCBI taxonomy): Eukaryota > Metazoa > Chordata > Aves > Charadriiformes > Laridae > Larus > Larus michahellis. Next base: position 80,956,441 of record NC_133899.1, on the reverse strand, counting down.
TCTTTTGTGAAGTGCCCTAAATTTATTTTTTTTTTACCATCTATTGACCTCAAATTTGAAATACCTGGGATATATTGCAGGATATTTGTTCTTGTTCATGCCGTTGTTTCTTCAAACTGCTGAGAAAGCAAAGTGTCTGGATGCTTTCTGACTCTGAGGAATAAGAGGAGGGAGAGGCAATTGTTCTCCTAGAGGTGATGAGAAAACCCAAAGTCTCTGTTGCTTGCCCAGGGTCCTTTTAACCTTTTGTTATTTGGAGGAAGCTAGCAGTCTGTATTAATCTGTATAAAAATAGCGGACCTATTTCTGTCCACTTGATCTCCCCTACCCTGAAATGATCACAAGCTAGTAGTGCTGGTTATAGCCTGCATTTATCCCAGCACTCCCACTTTCTTGCCGAAGGACAGTCATAGCATTTACCGCTCTCTTGCAAGGAGCCAATTAGTGTGTCCTGGATCCAGTTAAAGTAGAATTGAGTGGCTACGTCGGCACTAGTAAACTAAGCAAGGCCAAGCATGGACCTGAATACAGCACTACAAGCATTCATAGGGCTTCACTGCTGCCACATTTATGGCCTGGTTTTTGTTGATGCCAACTAGCCTGCTCCTTGAAGATGCCCAGATGTGGGTCAGGTGTTTGCTCAGGCCAGAGACTGTTTCTAATAAGCAGGATGAATGAGGGCTGCCCCCATGGTGAGGGTGGGAAGAATTTGGCACATGGAACAGATGGGAGCTATGCCACACCACTTAGGCCTTTGTCCCTTTTTGTTTGCAATTACAGCCATAGAAAAATGAGAAACTGTTCATTTTCTTTCTCGGTAGAGAACACGGGGAATCACTGGTTATCCACCACCTACTTAGAACCTCTTTATTTTATTTTTCTATTAGTGTCTCCCAATACTTCATTACCACCTTTGTAACTTCGAGGAGTGCAGGGACCAATTTAAAATCCATTGAAAAAGCCTTCAGCTTTCTGTAGTGGATCCTGGATCAGGGCCAGGGTTGTATAAACTGCTAGCGGCAAGTTTACAACAGTGCTCCCATTGTGGGTGCCACTGCTGGGGCTTACCGAGGTGGCTGAAGACTTTACAAAAGTGATTTTGGAGATGAACTCTGCGACAAGCTGTGTGTTCTCAGTGGGAACTGTTCCCAGTTTTTAAAAACAATTCTAGTTCCATATACATGTCTACTGGACTATCGTATACTTACACCACAGGGAAGCTTGAGAGAGGATTTTTTTGGCTATGCTGAAGCTCCCTCTGTCTTTGTAGTCTAGCTAATCTAATGAGAGATTAATTTGCCTCTTATTTATTAGCTCCGTATTCAAACACACACAATGTAGCTGTTTTGTGAGCTCACTTCTGAAATAGATTATAGCCAGCTTAAAAAAAGTTAGCCTCCTAGCATTGCATATATATCCACTTAGTACTACAGTAGTCGTGCATTAACAATACTTCTGATCTGGTATTACCAGGGAAAATTAACCATAAACTGAAAGGAAAAGTAGCACATCACACTTTGGTCTCAATCCTCGTCATTCAGTCTTGGATTTATGCAGATCTACTGGTTGAGTAATTGAAGTACATTACTCAATGTATTTGGTTCTTACTTGTTCACAGACAAAAATCATCATTTTCTTAGTTTGATAAAAACTGTTCTGATGGAAATGCAAATCTTCAGGAGAAGGACTGGCATGGTTTAAATAGTCCGTTGCATATTTCTGATCGCTTAAATGGGGCCAAAGGCTACCCCAGTTGAGGCAAAGCCCCCAGTAAAACCAAAACAATGAAACACGCTCCCATGAGAGCAGTTGTCTATGAAAAGTCAGTTTTATATTAAGTTCTACCTATGCTGGTAGTTGGAAAGCAATAAAGTTGCATTACTAGTGGATAAATTGAACTGATGAATTACTGCAACAAATTCATTTTTTAAAAATTGAAAGAGTTCACGTTTGACACACATTGAAACTCAGAGTAGGGTTCGCAGTAGGCTTTCCAATGAATTTTGTTTTGTTCTGTTACAGATGTGATCATTTGTAGTTAGGCTTCATTGTTGTTGAAAACTTAGCTTAAACTTGCCCTTGTGAAACTTGGAAGTGTCTGATGTAATTCTGCAGCATTTAATTCACCATGCACAAGCTAAAAATCCAGTAATGTGAAAGTTGCAGCGATGATTTGCTAGTAACCAGTGGCTTGTGGCTTACAAAACAATTTCTTGCTATTTCAGTTGTGGTTTGCTACATTCTGCTCTCCTCTTTTTAAATACCACGTAAAGGTCCCTTGTTGTTTGTGTATCACTGATACAATTCTTTTGCCACCGAAAAACAAAAGGAGGCACAAGTGCTTTGAATAGAGGGTGCCTGATTGATAAGCTGGTTGCAGCCAAACCTGCTCTGGCTAATTGTCTTTCAAATGCCCTCATTAATCAAACAGAGGAGTAACTCTGACAGGAGGGCTGTCACTGTTTTCATGATTTCCTACCACTCACCTCACAGTGTGAGACCTGGCTACATACCCAAATCATGGCCTTTAAAGCAGTTTTAAAGCCTGCTTGCTGCAGAGCACACCTGGCTTTGGTGGGATGGGGGCCTGCGCAACTCTGAGGCATGATCTATCCCAGGAGACCAATTTAGCAGTTATTTAATGATTCATAGCTTGATGTCTGGAAATGAGTGCTCCACACGATAACATACATAAACAAATTTAATTAGTTTTTGCCTTTTTTGCATAAGTAGCCACCAGTGTATTAAAGCTGCAAACAAACCAGGTAGGCTGCCTGGAAAGTCATTGAAGCTGGTTAACAGACGATCTTTGAAAAAAGACTATGGCGATATCTTTCATCTGCTGATAGTCACGGATGCCTGTTTGGTCAGGTCCTGAAGTTACCGGGTTAGCTTTTTAAGAAAGAGGGAAGCAGCTATCGCAATAATCTTCTACGTAGATGTTAGAATTACATATCTACAGGAAAATCCATCAGTCTGTTGTCTGCTTCCATTCAAAAGCTACAGAACATAGAGTTTTCTTGGAATTGTTTTAAAAAGATGTGCTTCATATGTTTCCTGTTTCCAGTCTATTCCAAGTATTATTCAGTAAACAGCAACCAAAGTTATTGTTCAGATACAGGGATTTTATATTCTTGCATTTTTATTGAACATTCGTGAAAACATTGTAAAATTATTTCTAGTTGTGCATGCTAAAAAATACTTAATGCTTAAGAAAGCCAACTGAAAGTTTAAGGGACAGAAAAATTTTCGGGTGTTTTTATCTTCTTTTGCAACATTGCATGATTTACGCTACTGATGTATGAAGTGTATGGGGTTTTTGTTTCTCTGCTGTTAAGTGTTTCATATACTCCGTGGAGCAGAATTCTAGACTTGATAGTCTAGAATAATATATTGGCATTCTCCTAAGCAATATAAGTGAATATATTTTGCATGAAAAAATGTTGTATTTTGCATATATTCACATTAAGTGAAATTCTGACTGTCATAACAGTCAGAACATAGGGCTGAAAATTATTCAGTGAAACACATAGAAAAGTTTTATACTGGAGGGATCTTATGAACTCTAGACGGCATAACATTATGACTGGTCTTTTCTTCTTCATTTGGGGACAGCTTCCACCCACCAAGTGCAATATTTACTCCTATGAGAGGTGCCTTTTTCTTTAGTCGGGCAGTTCAGTCATAAATTTTTGCAGATCTTGGTTTTAGATTGCAAACTGCCTAAAACAGACACCTTGCTTTCCTGAGCGTGCACAGGAAAATTATAGCATGGAACATGCCAGTTCAGGTGTCCTGCAGTCATCACTTTGCAAACATGCTTGATCTCAGACTTGAGCAAGGGGGACCAAACCTTGATTTAAGATGATATTTTACTCTCCACAAGTGAAATCCTCTCTCCAGCAAGTTCAGTGGAAACTTTGTTACTGATCTCAGTGGGGCCAAATTTTATTTCACATCTTTACCTTTGTTAAGGTATTGCCGACATGAAAGCAGTTTGGACTGGGAGAGAAGGTGGGGACTGGGGACGAATTGCTTTTGACCTTTTTCTTTTAGAAATTTAACAGAGACCATTAGCTCATTTGTGCCAGTACCTCCCAACACCCATCAGAAGTAGTATTTTCTCTGAGTTGCTATTAATTTTATATCAAGGCATTTTATTTTACTGCGAGAGCCAGGGTTCCAAGTGGTGTGATTTACAGGACATGTATACCTGGGCAGATACTGCCTCCTCTTTTCTGTCCTCAGTAACCCAAAATGAAGAGCTTTACAGGGATAAATAGATACCTGCTCCTAAAATTTGATTGACTTTCACCAAACCAGTAGCATGTGGGTAACTGTTTCCAAATGCCCATGATTAATTTTGCGGACTCAGTCAATGCCTTTAAGTCGTGCTCTATGGACACTCATAAGGATTTCTAATTAGTGTCACCATGCCCCCTATAAATCTACTTTTTCAGGACTTTATATCTTGGTAATAAAAACTTGTCCTGCTGTGAAAGGTCTCAGCATAATGGCAGAATTATTATTATTTTTACTGCACTTGAAAAGTAATTCTTGCATCTTGCCCCCGTCCTCCAGACACATAGTCTTTATTTTTTTGCCGTGTGTAATACAAACACAATACATTTGGGGATTTTTTAAATTTAAATTTGTAGGCCATTAACTACTGTTGTATAGAGAGTGTGAAGGGGAATCAAACCTAAACTCATCTATAAAAATAGAACTATGAACAAAATAGCTGCTGCTTTTCCTAAGAAAAATGTTTGATGGTCCATATTAGAGAATATAACACTTTTCCAAGAGAGAACAGAGATGAGGGATTTGGGAACATGTAGGAATACGAAACCACAGACAAAGGAGCAGTTTTATCAAGTTCAGTTGTTCACTTTATTTTGGCAACCTTAATCGGTGTACACTTCCGATCTACTATAGTTTATTGTGGGATATACAGTTACAACCTAGTAACTGTTATCCATCTGCTTCTGCTGACCCCTGGCAGACTTAGTCTACAGGGCCCTTGCTGGGGAACAGCTGTCTGCTTCTGCCTCTCTTCTTGTTGGCTCTTTCAGACTTGGGTTCCCAAAATTGAGGTGACTCTTTAAGATACAGTGAGGAATCAAACTTTATGTAAGTGTTTTTTCAAGAGCTCGCGCCATTTTAACTCTTCAGATATGGTTTCTTCAGACCTTGGTCTGATGTGAACAGGTTGAATTTGGCCGATAGGTCTGTTAAGGAGCACAGACATCATTATTATTATAAGTGATCTGCTGAATAGGTGATACAGTGTCTAATCACTTTTGAGACTGGCCGGAGCCTGTTGCTCAGAGTTAGTACAGGTACCACCTTGACAATCAGAGGCTGCTGTACCTCCTCCTCAGGGAGGGCTCTGACTGCTTTGAAGGCTGCGCTGTGGAATGGTGCTTGACCACACTGCCTTCTATGTAACAGGAGATGTTTTCACTATCCAGGTAAATGAAGAGTTTATTTTGTTCTGGCTGGTCTCCTAACTTCTAAGTGATTTCCCATAACCATGCAGCCAGCTAAATAAAACACTTGCTTGGGAATGAAATTGTTAGTGATTTATGTTTTAGATATGTCTGTAGAGTATTAGGTGTATTTGTTGTTGAGAAAAACACCATGCTCTTCCCATTTAAGATCAACCATGGACTTTCAGCTGAGCCTGTGCTTAAATACATTCCTTTGTGGGACTTTTATTATGAATCATGACAAAAAAATTGTAGAGTGCTTCCCTAAAAGTACTGTTAAGTGTACCATCTGATTGCAGGTAGTTAAGCAAAACAGTATTTTAAATGTGCTAAAATTCAGGAAGTGAATAGGAATTGGTAGATGACAGGTCCAATTTCAGTTAGACGTCTAGAGCTAGCATTACTCACAGCTTTGTGCACGCTGGGCTTTGGATTCTGCTTTTGTGTGAGCAGGAGAGGAGGATGTGCCACAGGGTGACTGCAAGAAGATCAGTAATCAGATACCTAATAACTTGACTGACTGCTGTAGGCACGTTTTTGAGCAAATAGATTGCACCGTAGTAACACAGTATAGAGGGATATTGTAGGTTAGGCAGACTGAAATAAATTGGGTAGAGTTGAATGAAACATTAATTTTTTGATTGTTTTAGCTGGTCATGTTCCAAAACTTATTTTCTTTTATTTAGTGATAATAGTTGTGATACATTAAAAATGAGCAAGCTTATAAAGGAGCTCTAGTTAGTAGTAAATAGAGTATTTCATCTTAGTTTTCTTTTTGTTTTCCCCATTTTGTTTTTCTTGTATGTAATTTTAACTGCTCTTCTAGTACTTATTTTGTTAACTACAACTTTTTTTAAAAAACAAAAAAAACCCAACCAAAATATACATTAAGTAAACAAGGTGGTAATATAATACTTAAAGAACATTTTATGTTTATGTATTACAGAAACAATGTTGCTAGATCTAGTGAGAGAGAGAGATGGGAATACATCGGTGGAAAAAGACATATATGGTAAGAATTTGTCATTAAAGGAAAAACATATAGGACTGTCGGTTAAGTTAGATGCTGATGGATCATGGATTAGATTCCATCTGAGGGCTGGTTTAGCCTTAAGGTATAGACTATATCCGTGAGTACAGTGCTAATGGTGAATGGTGCTCTAATGGATCATCTGTCCAAAAATAATAATTGAAGGACCTTTCTGAATTTGTAACATTAGCTTATCCCATGGGAAAAAATGCATAGCTGGAAGACCTCTGTTACGAAAGGGAGATGCATGGAACAACTTCTCTCTCTTTCGATGGTGTCCTGTACTTAATTTCTGTGTTGCTATGAAGTTATGAAGGCTTAAAACTAAAAATTGAAATTTCATGTCAGATTGTTGGGCAGAAAAATATAGTTACTGATGAGAGATGCTTGTTGCATTTTCGTTTATAATAACAAAAGTATTTGTACTGAAAGTGTTTCACTGAAGAATTCAGAAAAGTTGTCTTGTGAAAGTCGGCTCTGAATAGGACAGAACAAACCAAAGCAGCATTACCGCAGCAGTCAAAATCATTTTTGCCTTTTTAGTTTTTCAATTGTGTTAATTTATTGACTTGAAACTACAACATTAAAACAAAGGCAGTGCTTTTAGAAGGGACGGGATTGTGAAAGTCAACTGAAATATTATCTGGGAGTTTGGTGTGAAAATTTCAGTTTCAAGGAACAGATACTTAAGACTGCTAATTTGTCAGAGATACTGGGTTTGAGCTCTGAAAATTGTGGGTGAAATTCAGATGTCTTCACCAAGATATCAGAAAGGTAGATATTGAAGTCTGGGGAAGTCACCCTTCATTCACTTTACAGTCAATTGAGGAAAAATGGGCACCTTCAGAGAGTGATTCATCTCAGCCTAAAATAGGCAGGTCGGACGAATTGGCCCCTGGAGATGCCTGTTTCTCTCCATTGAGTGCAGAAAAGCCTACAGTGACAAACTCAGAATTAAATGTCTAATCTTTTGATGTCTGAAGCTAGGTTAGATGAATCTCACCATCTGTTAATAAGGACAGGCTCTGCCAGCAGTACTAGTGTTGAGTAACAGGTCCCTCGGGTACTGCAGTGGGGCTGTTTCTGGAGGCAACTGAGAAATTCTGGGGGTCCCCAAGCAGAATGATCCCAATGATGATTTTAGGGTTTTGTTTCCTTTTTAGATTTCATTGGTAGTAGGTAGCTTTATTTTAATTGGGGGGAAAAAAAATCCTGATGTTTTTTCCTGTGGAATCTTAAAAATGAAGGTTTATTTTATTTTATTCTATTGAGTGTTAAAAGTTGCTGTGGGACTTTTTCAAAAGCAGATGACTGTCTATTGTGTGTTGCCCAAATTTCCCCATTTGTTGTGTTTCAGAGTGTAGATAAATATTGGCTACTCTGTTAGCTCAATAAGCAATAGTGGAAGTGAGAGGGAGAAGAGGGAGGGTTTTTTTAAAAGCTGGTAAAGTTTTTTTTTTTTTTTTTTTTTTTTTAAAGACTGATCTTGGAGAATGTCTGTGAAATTGAACTCCTAACTACATTTGTAATCAAAATCCTTGCTGTATTTCAGAAAACACTTCCATTTAGAAAAAATTTTAAAATTGAGAAGGATATGAGAATGAATGGTCATGCTATTTTATGTAACACTTGCTATTAATGCAGTTAATCCACGAAGGATATAATGTTATGAAAATATTTAGAGAAAAGTTGCAGTTGTGTGTAGTTTACAAATCAGAAAAACAAGAATGATCAGAAGACCTTTGCTTAAAAAGGAAATAGCCTGAGCATTCAGCTGTACTGTGATAGATTATTTTCAACCTTTTAGGTCACAGGATACTTTTCATGCTGGACTACTGTAAATACAAACCGATTTGAACGTAACAGGAGCAAGAAAGCTTTTTGCTTCTGCCAGAAATCCCCAGATATGGGAGGACGGAAAAAGTCCCAGTAGTATCTACGATGTCTTTTATATTTTCTGTTGTTCAGAGAACCTGCCAAGCATATAATAATTAGAACTTTGTGCTTGAGGTCATACTGGTTCAGTGAATTTATACCTGAGCTGATGTTTTCAGTTACAGACTGTTCTGAATTTTCTCTCAGTCATAGATGTGACAAAGTGTCTCAATGGTTCAACATACTTGTAACCCTCCTTCATCATTTTTTATTATTTTTTTCATGTTTTGACAAATTCTAAAAATAGAACATAGATTGTCCTAGTATCTTGAAGGTACCAGAGGATTTTTTTTTTTCTTCTTAATAAAATAATTCCAAGCAGACATATAGGAAGAAAGCTTAAACTTTTACAACTCTGGAAATTACAAATTTGCACCTTCTCTTGCTCCTATGTCTGCAAGCTAAGTCCCTTCTTATTTAAACATTGCTCAATATTACCTGTCATGTCAAAAGCTTTTATGGAGAAATATGTGTATGAGTTTAGCTGCTTGTAATTTACCAAGAAAACAAGAGGAAAATGCATAGAAGGCAGGCTTCATGCTTTGAACTGGATTTGTGCGCTGACCTCAGCAGTAATGGTAGGATCTCTAAACAGACAACATTGATAAACGTTTGTATAATTTAAATTTAACCGAGCATGTTGAATAATACTCATATCCCTCTTTGAATAATTCAGGAATGAGGTAGTTTTGAGCATGTGCTGGGAGATGCATGCATGCTGCTGATCAATATTGTGTGTACAAGTTGACAAAGTAAGTCCTGAACTTCAGTGGGGAAGTCTTGCGTTAGTAAAAATGCTCAACAGAATCATCTCCGTACAGTGGGCTGCTTCACCTACAATAACTTTTTAATTAGCCCTGTGTTAAGTCCTCAGAAATAATCTTTGAAGACTGTTCCTCACTCCTGTCATCTCTCTTCATTGGAAATGAACAGCCACAAAGAGAACCAGAATAGAATTCAGCCTCTTCTGTGTAAAACCCTTAGGAACAGATAAAAGCTTGACTTTAATACATGTATGTAATAATATTGCTGTTATAAGGCACCTTTTGACTGCATAGACAAACAGCTGAAATACAGTCTGACCCTCTAATTTCTGTTATTGAATCTATTTCTTCCCATGAGCAGTCATCTTAATTAATGGGGGAAATCCTTCATCAGAAAGATGAACAAAACTGAATAAACTGAGTATATTAATGTTGTGAAAGGGCAAACTTCCCTGTAGTTTTGTGATCTTTACTATTTGCAATCTGGAGGCAGGTAAGACTGTTGAAATAGGAACATTACTTTTAATGTAAGTGAAAACTGAGGGAGTGAGATAATTGTTTCAAGAGGGCAGAGAAGCATTTTACCTTAACTAAAAATCAGAAATTGTCTTCCCTAGATTGGAATGGCTGGCAAGTAATTTTATATACCTATTTTTGACTCTGTTCACTTGGAGCATAACTTATTTACTTGCAAAATGTTTATATGGAAACTCATAGTGGAACCTTTCTAGCTACTCTGAATTTCAACATAGTGGCAGTCTTGATGGCCTTCTTCCAGGACTACCACGGCCAGAAAAGGTCTATATTCTGAGTTTTACTGAGCATCTTCCTGAATTCAATTGCAGAATAATCACAGGACTGTTATGCTTTCAAAATAATATGTATTTGCATGGGGTTTAAGTGGTGTTTCAGGGCCTGATATCTAGTGAAATTTCTCAGGCTATTGAAAGGGTAGTTTGAGTAACTCTCTTGATGCAAGGGCATGGTCATTTTTGCCCTCACAGGAATTATGACATGATTAGCCTATTAAGGAGGCTGTGACATCACTAGGAAAAGTACATCTTTGTTGTGGACCCTCCAAGAGGTAGAATATTCGTCATTTTGAGAAAATACTCATTGCTGTTGGATTCACCAGAAAGTCTGGTCTTTTTTTGGTGTTGCCCAATGTTCTGTTGATGGATTTTTATTTTTTTTTTATTCTTCTGTGTGTATTCAGTGACTGCATGTGATTATTTTCCCATAAATTCCTTTTAAAACTCTTTCCTTCTTTAAGTGGATTTATCTCTATCAGTTTATAGCAAAGGATATGCCTTACATTTAGCAGTAAGAGTATTCCGTGTGTAGAAATTGAATGTTCAGACTTGACAAGGTTACCCTGGAAAAATTGCATACAGCATGGCTGCTGGCCTAATTACCTTGTTCTCGTTGAATTCAAATTCTGTCATTAGTAACAGAAAGTGACTCAAACACAATGGAAATTTTCTTGAAGAAACAAGAAGTGAAATAGAAGGACATACAGCTGCTGATATTAGTCATTCTAGTGAAGGCAGTATTTAAATGATGACAGTTTTCCTTCTGAGTCTCATAATTTTCTCCAAGAGTACATTTACATTAGTGTTTTACTTCAGGTGAAAAGTGAACTTCGGTTCTCACTTGCCCTGCTTTGGGAAGTAAGGAAGTCCTGGAAGTGAAAGGCCCATCACACCCAGGTGGGTGTCAGGGCCTCAGAACATGTTGCAGTCTACAGGTCTGTTCCTGGTGGGTAGCTTTTCTTGCTGATGTAGGCAAAGCTTAGGAGGCCAGGGGTGAATTTATAAGGACTGATAAAAGTCACCTTACTGCATGGGTACTAACTGTCATATCTCATTCTCTCTGCTTAGCAAATTACTTCTTTAAAAGACAGACATCTTTGTCAGTACACTTGGTTATCTTTACCCAAAATGGTCTTCAAAACTCATATTGCCAGCTGCGATGGCTGGACGTTCTCTGTATAGTATTGCCTTTTGTGCCTCATAAAGGGAATGCAATATAAAGTGAACTTCTAGTATTATTAACTTACCGAACACATTTTGTTTTGCTTCAAACACCACTTACCTTGGTTTTGCTTTTCCTTCTCCCCGTCTTACTGGATTTGTGGATTTTTTTCATTAACATGTGTCTAAAATATATTTCCAAGTGAGCTTTGAAAAAAACAAACACCAACATATTCTGGGAAAAACTCTGAATGCAAAGTTGATTTATTGCAACTTTTTTCTTGAACATCATTGCTTAATTTCTGTATAAGGTTGCTGCTGCAGGTACTGCAAAATTTTGCTGTGCGTTGCCATGATGTTAAATAAAGGCCTCAATAGCTGGATATAACTGCCTATAATGAGGGAAATGGAAACGGGCAAACACTGTCGATACAAAACAGAAACAAGTTTTTGGCTGGGAAGAGCAGTAATTCCTTTAAAAATAGATGTTTTAGGCATTTAATGACCTCTAAGCTATCTACCTGACAAATATAATCTAGTGCTGGCTAGAGCTCTTGACCACCTTTGCTGTTTGTAATAAGGGAGGATCAATTCCTCATCCATAGGTACAGTGTGGGTTGTGAAACGTGTCCGTGTCATTCAGGAAGCCCTTGCGATAAACACTTTGACTAGTAAATGGTGTGGTGGGGTCTAGAGAATTTTAGCACTGAAATATATTTATGGCCTGTTCTGCAAAGCAGAAAAGTTTGCTTACATTACATGAGTGTTACAAGTGTTTCCAATTTGTTGGACTTATCTGAGAATAACGGTGAGAGGTGAGCAGAATCAGTTTGTTCTCCAGGAAAATGGTCAGTCTCTTTCTCACCTTCCGGCATTGCCAGACAAGAAAAGTTAGGTGCTTCTTAGTGGAGTGGTCTTCATCAAACAGAAGTAGCATAAGCCCAAGCTATCAGTCCTTTAACACAGAAACTTTTTGTAGGACTTCACTACATATTTCAAAAGTTTTATGTATGTATTCATATAGTCATGTATACAATTCTATATACAGAACACTTCACCTTGGACTGGAGAAAATGAGCCCATAGCCACATATAGTACAAACAGGACAGATTTTAAGAGCAAAACTTCATACAATTGTAGTATCCTTTTAAAGTCGGAAGTGCCACAGGCAAAAGTGTCTCCCTTTGCTTTAGCTGAAGCCTTTGCTGTCCATCGTCTTAAAGAAAATACTGCTGGGCCTTTGAAATAGTCTGTCTGAACGAGTTATTTATCCACTAATGTGCTAGGATAGCTGAAAAACAGTGTTGGTGATATTTTTTTCGGTAGAGCTGATTCATGATAGGAAATGAGATGCCAGTCACCTATGTCATCCAAGTCTTTGTAACACTTCTTTCTTGCCTGCATTGATCAGCAATTAAGATACCAGTATTTGAATTTATGGCTAAGTCTCTGCTGAGATCAAGAGAGTCATGCCAGCCCTTCCTCTAGTCTGAGCGTGTGCAGACTAAGTTTGTTTAGGAGATTTTCTTCCCAACCAGCTCTGGAAGTTCTTTGGAAAAAGGAAATACAACAGTAGACTCTAAAATGATCATAAGGATTGAAAGCATACAGACCAGACCCTCACAAAAATACCAAATTTGAAAGCTTGGTAAATAACATTCCAGGCTTTTTGAAGCCAGCAATGATTTTGTATTTTCAGAATTAACAAACTAGTACTTCATTCAGATTTGGGTTTGAAAATTCAGTTTGGACCTAATATTGATTGGTTTTTTTTTTTTAATCATAGAACAGAAGCATAGAATATCTCAAGCTGGAAGGGACCTATAAGGATCATCGAGTCCAACTCCCAGCTTCTTGCAGGACTACCTCAAACTAAACCATACGACTAAGTGTTGTCCAGATTTAGCTGCAGTTCTAAATCACTGCATGCTCCGAGTTTGTCAGTGAAATGCTAAGCGTCACGCTTTGTTCCTAGTGAAATTCTTGCATGTGTTTGTGTGTAGCCTGCAGTTTGACATGCTTTCCAGAGATGGAAGCTGCTTGCTTTGACAAGGTCAGGTTGGAAAGGTGGCCACGTTCCCTGAATAAGAAAGCCAGAAGGCCCGGAGCATGCAGTTTCATTAGATAGCCCAGGCCTCCCTTCTCACAGAAAAGGAGGGAGAATGAATGCTATAGAATTTAAAATAACTATTTTAGTTCTTCTGTAGCCTGGAAAATGTTACTCTTGGGCAATATTCTGTTAATGACCACTATTGGGCCAGATGTTTAGCACATGTAAATTAGTGTATTTCCATTGACTTCAGTGGAATTAGGCCAGTTTATGCCACCTGAGGATCTGTCCCCTCAGCTTTCTTTCTAAACCAGTAGTGATTTTTAGATGTGGAGATGCAGTATTATCTGTCAAAGTTCCAGATTCCAGCAGAGGGGAAAAAGAAAATTAATGTTTGTATTTACCTCATCAAGGTGAGAACAGATTAAACTGTGACAAAGAATCAAAGTAATTCAAATAATCAAATTTAAGGTCACTAAATGTAACAGAATTGCTTTGTTTTGCAGCGGGTAATTTCTTTGTCAAAACAAAACTTAATAATTTATAGACAGCTGGTCTAGTTCTCAAAGCTTCTTATATCACTTAGGACAGTGGAGTGGAATAAAGTGAACATATTAACCTGAAAAAGATCCCAAATTTTTGTTGCTTGTTGATGAGTTGTTTTTTTTTTTTGTTTTGTTTTGTTTTTTTTAAATTAAGGCAGACTCATGCAGGGCTCTAAGAAATGGGACCAGCCCTGCGAACTGGGTGCATTCCTTCTGCCTTTCAATTCTGCTCCCATTCAGCACTTATAATGGTAATGAAGTCTAATTACAAATGCATGTGACTGCCTGTTGTAATCTGTCAGTGTGTTTCTGAAAAACCTTGTGCCAGTTCAGTATTGGTCATTAGATAATAAGGATTGATAAAACGTAAGGGGCAAAATGTTAAAAATGCTACTATCGATTAGAACGCACCTTAATAATGAAACCATGGGCCTGGGGACGAAAGCCATGGATCATTTTGACAATTCGGCCTTAGATTGTGGATGAGACAGAGTGGGGACAATTAATCCCTCAGAGCCACAAATCACAAATAAAGTAGTTGCAGCTCATTACAACCTGACCTTGCTAAACGGCCTTGAAAACATAAGTGACCTTCTAGTATTTGAAAAGATTACAAAGCTCTATTGAGAAATATCTTCTTTTTTTTTTTTTTTTTTTAATGTTTGGGAACCACACGACTTAATTTTAACAGAACTATCTTGATGAAAGAAGCTTTTAACTTCACCATGTTTCATGAACCAAATTGCTAGCATCTCGTGGAACTGATGGCAATACTGTGGGGGAATGTTCCAGAAAGATGTTAAAAGTCAAAAGTCTTGCTCTGTGCAATTAATCAGTAGAAGATTGTGCTACAATAGCTTTGAAGAGACAATAGTTTCAATGAACTATCTGGTAATTCCAGTTAGGGCTTTTATAAATGATCTGGCATTACTGGAGCACTGCATAATTACAGAAAAACATACTCCTTTGTGCATTGCAGCCAAGTCCAATCCCAAAACTTGGGAATATGTTTAGCAAATTATTTCATGAACTCTCCTCCTGTTCCCACCTGAAGTGAGAATGAGGAGAGGCCACTTATTTTGCATTTCTGTCTGTTCACACGCACTGCAGATGTTCTTTGGCTGAGTCACAACATGAATGCCTTGTCATGAGCTAGTGCATACGGAAATCACAAAGTATTAAGCTAGTTTATTGTATGACTAATCAAGATCCCATGATAAATAGCTAGATTCACATCCCTAAATATTCTGTTTAGAACTGTACTTAAAGAACTGAGTTTCTAATTAAATAGTCCACCTTAATTTGGTCCTTGACATTGAGTCAGGCTCAGTTCTTACATCATCTTCATACTGACTATGGGAGATGGAGACATTCCTTCAACTCATTCCTGGAAGAGGTAATGACCATAATCCCTGATGTTGTCTTAACAGTGCGATTTGTTAGCAGTGATAACTGATTTCATTGTGCTCTGAACTAGGCCCATGTGTGACTCTTCACTTATTACTCCTTCCTTTCAGCGTATCTGAATGAAGTGCTTCTAAATGTCCTCATTATATATGAAATTAAGCCTCTCCGAGTACTGCATTCCCTCCACTAGAAAAATGCAATTTCCCTTAAGACCCAACTTCTCTGTAAATACAAGAGACTTGTAGCTTTCCAAGAGGATCAACGTTCTTTGCCTATTCTAGCCAAGAGACAGGGTCTGTTATAGCGCTGAGCGCTACTCATTAAGAATGCTCTACCTGCACACCTCATGGTAAGAGAGATGCAACTAGTGATGGCTGCATGGCTGCGGGAAATGGAGAGAACACCTCCAAGTTCCCCAGTTCTTCGGTGTTTAGGCAAAAGCATCAAGTATCTTATGGTGCTGTGGAAACACTACAATAGATCATAGATCTACTAAAGCATGACGAGTCTAAGAAATGGCACTTGATAGATATTTTTTTTTTTCTGCAAAAGTAGAGTTTTCAAAATAGGCCTAAAATGCAGCCCCGTGTAGAGGACATTGTAATAAAACTCTGCAGAATGTATCATGAGCACAGATGAACGCTGGGCATGAAGTAAGTGGTTTCAGTCCACTGTCTGTGTAGGGAGCAAGGTGAAGGGATCTCCACGCAGCTGCTAGAGGAACTGTGAGAGCCCACTCCCATGGGACCTGGATTTGGGTACAGCTTCCAGAACTGAGCTTCAGCAATGGTAGAGCTCTCTCCTTCACACTGGGCTTGGATGACAGTGCTTTCTGCGTTGGGATTGACAGAGAGAAGGCTGTGTGATATCACCCTGTGTAATACATTGATACCAGCTCTCTGCCTCTCTTACCAGCCTGGAAGACAGATGAACAAAATGGATTCCTCTGAAGCTCCATTTGATAATTTCACAGTGACAGCCAGGGAAAAACTCAGCCTATCCCCTATATGTAGCAGAGTTGCTAGTTCTGGTCAGAAAGCATTGTGGCATTTTCAACAGCTCAATGGCTGGGCAGTCCCACTTTTTAACACTTAATCTCTTGACCTTCCAGTGAGCAACTCCAACTGCTTTCCAGAGACTTCTTCTGTAGAGCTTCATCTGTAGTAAAGTTCTCATAACAGTGATAGTCATGGTCATGCTCTTGTAGGTATGCACAGTGGGGCACAACACAGCTCAATTACTGGAAGTAGGATTGGGAATCAACAGGAATAAAAGGATTCCTTGTGAGTTAAAATCATTCAACTAATTATTAAGTACAGCAAGACACTGCAGGTAATCCAGTATAGAAGTGTGTGACCAGGACAACTAGAGGTATTACTTTGATACTTTGACACTTCAAGCTTTTACTTTTTGAGTGGGGATTTAAACAGTTTCCAATATCATCAAAGGTGATTTAAGAATCAAAACAAAAGTTTCGTTTACCTTTCTTACTTAGTAGCTCCACTTAGTGGCTAACCGGATAAAACACTGTTTCCTTTAGCGTCTGCATTACCTGATGCTATTGTGCACGTTGCTTTTTCCTCAATGCTCCTGTCTTCTGCAGACACACGGCGCTGCTAAACACTGCGGTAGCGTCAAAGATTGAGAAGTGCACTAACTGCAGAGTGGAAAAAAAATCCCTGCTGATACTCTGCTGAACTGAGTTATCCCTGTATCAAACCTTATGTCTATGAACGTATCTGTATAAAGTTCTTGTGTAGTTCTAGTTTCCTTTGCAAATTCACAGGTCGTATGGAGCACTGAATCATAGCAACTCAGCACGCAGCCTTCCACCTTCGTGGATGACACTGTTTCTGCTCGCATTCAGTCCGGCCTCCTCTGCAGGCTTTCTCCTATTTGAATCCTCATCGTGCTTCATTTGATTTCTGGCTTCCGGGGATGAATTTGTCTCCCTGTATACTGCATTTACTGGGGAATCTGATTTTTAGGAGATATTAGGCATGCTTGAAGAACACTTTGGGGGACAAATTCTTCAGAGGAGCAGAGGGTTTCAGGCTTCAGTAAGGTGAGATGCCAATTTGTTCATCTTCATATAAAAGCCTGAAGTACGACTTGAAAGCTAAAAGTAGAAATAATTGAAGCAGCTGAGCAATTTTGGTGTTTCCAACATGTGGAAGGGGCAGAGAAGTGATTTTTCACATGATAAGATGTGGACGTAAGTAAATACTGGTCTTTCAAGGATGTGATAGCTAATTTCTCCAAGCAGAAAAACTCCTAATAGCTTTCCTTAAGAAACGGTTGTTTTGGACAATGGCGTTAGTGTTGTAGGTGTACATTTGGCATTTGTATGTATACTCTGCCAGTGCTCTAAGCATAGCTGTATGTGTCTTACTTTCTAATACAGGAAACATTCAGAGTACTGGCTGGGTAATATATAAAATATTTGGGCATTATGAAGGCTCTCTAAGTACTCTGTAATTTACTCCAATGGAAATGAATGACCTTTTCCTTTTTATTTAAGCACTTGGCTCTCTTGTAGTGTGATGAAACAGCAAGGTAAGGAGTGGTGGCTCCCAGGTCCAGTCATGTAACCATGGTAGCTGCTGTCTGGATCATAGTTTCTCAGGGGAGCAGAGGGCTCACTGGAGGTAGTGTCCCTGGCTAGCTATGGGACCTTGCTGGGTAGGTGAGAGGTAGAATGAATAGATAGACTGGGAAAAAGCACGTACAATTCTTGTAGGCAGATCCTAGGAGTGAAGGGGAGCCTGTTTCTGGGGCGTGCGTTTGACATACAGAAAATTTCCAGCATTTAGCTGCAGCTTTTTTGTCTGTCTTATTTGGTAAAGATCACATCATTGTGCTTAGCTGTTTTTCTTAAATGCTTAAGGTCTGTTTCTGCACAGAAGCTACACTGCTTCATTTGGTTTAGCTTCTTATATGAATCAACATTGTTAATTTTGCTGTCCTATCACAATAGCTTACTCCAGCATTTGTGCAAGTGGAGTGTTGATTTAGCCCAGCTCTTTCACCATGAATAGTGACCTGAATGCTCTTGTGAATTTGCATCTTATTTTCTGCAGGTTTTCCTCTTTGCTCCACTCAGCATTGTCCCACCAATGTGCAGCTGATATCCCGGCTTCTCATGGCCAAGGCAGCTGCTGCAGCTGTGGCCTCGCATAGAAACTGAATAGCTCATACGTGCTGTATGTGTTTGTCTGCCACTACAGCAATTGTCATTTTTATACTCAGAAGCAAGGCCATGTGGGGTCTCTTGAGTATCTCAGATACATGTGTAAATACCAGTGATCATCTGGCTGCAGAGTGATCAAGTAAGCACTTGCATATTCTGGGTCTTTGTATGCATAGAAGTAACCTGTTTTCTTGGTTCCTTCATTTTTGATAACTGAAATTAGTTTATATTTATGATGTGAGTTCACAAGTATCCTTGTCCAGTGTTCTTTACTACTTAGAAACCCAATAATGTTTTTCACAGTGCAAGCTAAAGGTGGTGCTTGGGCTTCAAGCTGGTATATTGAGCATTGACCTGCATATTGAACTGATGTGATGAACCACATGGATTTCTGGCCAAGTCTAAGTCATGTCAAATATAAGTTTTTGGTACCTAGCTGAGGTACTTTGTTTTTTTCTTATGCAGGTCTATAAATGCCTATACAAGCTCTTCCCCCCGCTCTCCCCGCCTCTCCATTTATATGTACAATAGAAGAAGCTAATGGCATAACAGTTAATATTGTCAAAAGTGACCTATTTAAAACCTTACTCGGAGTTTCTTATTTCAGCTCTATCTGTGCTGACATTTTCTGTTCTGGATGCCTGCATCAGCCCACTTCTGTCTGTTCGAAATTGAAAAAAAAATTCCTATTCTTTACAGAAAAAAAGAAGGCAAAGTACACTTTGTGTGTTCTTGTATATGTTTGATAAGACCCATCACAATCTAGCCTCAATCTAAAAAATTTTGTGGGACCATTATCTTTTGCTATTCTAGTGAAAACCCATTAGGGAAAAGACTGAAAAAATCTGTTTTTTCACTTGATCAATAAAGATTTGGTAGTAGCTGAATTCTCTGAAATTATAGTCTGTACAGCACATGCCAAGCACAATATTGCAGGAATTGAGCAAAATCTTGTCCGGGATTACTTTTCTTAAGTTTTTAGGCAACTGTGGCATCAAGCACTGGAAGTTCAAGTGTATGCCTGCCTGGCACAGTGCAGCATCCTGCTGGGGATGCTGAGGCAAGGAAGCCAGCTCCCTGCTCTGAGCGCAGCGCAGGCCAGCAAGGCTGAAAGTGAAGAGGTACTCTTGGGTTTCGGGGTTCTCTTTACTGTTGTTCAGACCAAGGAGGAGGAAAACATACTTGACTGCAGAGCTGAGGAGCTGTAAAAGGTCTTGGCTAGGACTGGGACCTGAAAGTGAGCAAGAAAGAGCTCATGTGGAAATAAGGATGAGAAATGCTGCCATTGGCATAAGAGATGACAGGGAAATTGGAGGAGTGTGGATATGGGTTGGGGTAGGAGACAGAAAGAAAAGAGGTAGGATGTGGAACCTGAGGGTAATGTGTAGGAGAGAGACTGAAACTAACAAATAGGAGTAAGAAGGGGAGTAAATACTACCACGGTAAATCTGAACAAGCCATAGACCACATTGCTAAATAGAAGGCTGCGATGGGAAGCTTGGACTGGAGGAGTTTAGGGTTGCATTTGCAAAAATATTGGCATAAGGCAAGGACTAGGGGTGGGAAAGAACATGAGAGAAAAGTATGTGTAATGGAAGGTAGTAGATGATGACCAAAGGTCATTTGTCTCTAGACCTGAGAGGGAAAGCCAAGATATATAGCACCCTGCTTCCCTGTGCCGCAGCAGGTGCCTGGGAAACCTGTGTGCCTCTCAGCCCTCCCTTCAGCCTGCTCCGTGTGGAGGCTACCCTTGCTTTTACCGCTCACGTGGCCAAAGCCTCTCCTATGGATCATGAAGCGCCAGTGCTGTATTTCAGTATCAGTGTCATTCCACACAATAGATTTTTTTCAGGCTTTCTTTTTCTCTCCCCTTCTGTATTTTTTTTTAACAACCTATGAAATTATAGATAAAAGGGGACAAAACCGTGAACGTTGCAATAAAACCAAGCGCTGAAAAAGAAAAAAGAATAATGCTGTCCGTGAAGCCTTAATTGGGCCCCCTTGCGTGTATACATTTTGATACTGTCTCTAATTACATGGTCACACACTGCTTTTTCCCATGGACCCCTGCATCGTTCTGTGCACTAAGTAGAAGGTGTTTGCTGAATGAGTGCAGCTTTAAGTTGTTTTATTCTTACTGTGTCACGGGTAGGCCCAGGCTTGCCTTACTGTATACTGCTCAAGACCAAGACTGAACACAGAATTACTCATTTCCTTGAGAGTTTTTCATTATTACCTGTTTTGCAAACAATAACATTTATTTTCAAAATGCTGATGTTTTCTTGGCTCTCCAGTGTAAGTCATGCTATGTGTTCAAACCAGGCTGACCACTGGCTCCAGTTTGCAGCTGTTGGGTACAGAGTCTTCTATGATATGGACCTCTTGCTCGGGTACTCTATCTGAGGACACAGGAAGCATGTACAAATAATGAAATCTGTGAGAAGGTGAGCGCAAATGACTTGCCTGAGATTTTATAGGAACCAGTGGTGAAGACTAGCTGTAATCTGCAAGGGCAGAACTAAAGAGAGTTAACCCTACCACAGTACATTCCTTGGCTTAGTCCCTTGCCTTATTTCTCTCTCATTTCCTGGTCTCTGCAATGAGTGTATGAAGATTGTGTAGGCAGGCAGTCTCCACCGCTCAGGAGAAATTCCAAGTAATGGTTTGGGATGAATGATGTCAGGATCATCTGGGGAAGAGGTTGTTGTGCAGTCGAACAGTGTATCATCTTGGACATGCACGGGGTGGGCAGGCGATCTTAATTATGACATCTTAAAACTTCTGAGTGCTTTGCTTTGAGACCTTAATGTTCTTCTAATGTAGTTTGTGTGTACATGTATTTAATATATATTGCTTTTTCACTTATGGAAAGATCCTAACAGCCTGCACTCTTCTAATACTTTTATAAAAATTCTGAGTTTAGCTTTCTGAACAGGTTTTTGAAATCAATACAGAGAGCCGCTAACAGGAGGTAAACTACAAACCACAAACACTTTCAATAGGATAGCTCTTTTTATATAACATTTGATATCATTTTCACAGCATGATCTCTACTTTCATACTGTGGTAGCTTTTACCTGGAGTTTAGATGATTCATTTTTGTGGTGGATACTTAACTTTTATATACGGAAAATGCAAGAGAAGCCAACACAGCATTAAATGAACTATAGTTGCAGCATTAAATGAACTACAGTACAGTAATAACGTAGAATGCTCAGATCCTTGCCGTTGCAGAAAGTTGGATTCATGAATGCTCTATTGATCCATAAGTGAGGAGATATGGAGGCCTGGAATTTTCCTCACAGCTTTTTGGCATATCTAATTCAATTTTTAAAAGTAGATTGGGCACTCAGAGCTTGTTCTGTCATTGTTAGAAATCCGTATAGGATTCTGCTTGAAAATTGATTATGATTTCCTGTTGGTGTGTGTGGATCTTGGGGTATCATGCGACTACCTCAGTGCGTTTTCCTCATCTTTTCTTTCTCTGAAGTTTAAACGACTTTAGAAATCCTAGCTTTACACTGACTTCTACAGTAACTACTGAGAGGGGAGAACATTTTTTTAAACTTTCATGATAATAGTGGTTATTCTTTCAGAGAGATCCAGATTTTTGTGTGTTTTATAGGGAGTGCATGGAATTAAGTCTGCTATTTTAAAATGATTACTGTGATTGAGGTTTTTTTGGCTACTCTGCCAAGCTTCTGTTTTCACATGCTTGAAACTTCTTATGAACCATTTTAAAATGAAGTTTGCTGTATATGATTCGCAACCAGTTTTTGTTTCTACTTATTTCTGAATAATGCAAAAATGAAAAAACCTAAAAAATTGTTGTTTAGATCCTGCTGAAAAATAGCTTAAAGATAGAAATTGAATAGTTTGCCTTAATTCCTCTGTTCAGCCCATCATCAACCTTCTCCCTTTCTTCAGGTTTCCATCACTCTCTCATTTCACTTTTCCTCCCCAAGAAACATACATGTAAAAACATACATGTGAAATGGCCTGACAGTCACATGCTATTAGAAATCTGTCAAACTGGAGGCTAGTCATCAAAAATCATCTCCTTAGAGTTTCTGGAGAGAAAGAGCAAATTGATTTCTAACATAGGTCACAAAAGGTTGAGCTAGACTCATTTTTTAAAATTCTGGTTGAGATTTTTGTCTCTAACATAGCTCTTGCTTTAGAAACAAGTAATAAAAGAAACCTTTCCTCCTTGCTACAAACCAAACAGCCCTTGCTCATTTCAAAACAAACAAAAAAAATCTCTTAGCTCTTCAACCGCTTTTATAAAGTGAGGCTCGACCTGATTCTATCAATCAGTGTCTTGCAGGACCTGCATTGCACTTGGTCAAGTTGAAGGTGTTCAGCCCTTTCTACATTAGTCATAATTAAATATTGTAAAGCCATTTTAAAATGAACGACACAATTGTTTGAGCACTTACAAACTTTGCTAACAGATCCTGAAAGTCCTGCCCTGGGGTTTCATGCACATTTGAAAGCAGCTACCCTTGATGATTATCTCCTGTACTTTTCTGTACTGAACAGCATACTGTGTTGAATCGATATTTCTTCTGCTCCCTGAGGTTCTTAATTCACATGTTCAGAAAACTTCATGTTTTGTATTCCTTGAGATACACCCTACAAAACATCAAATACACAGAGAAGTGCGCCTGCTTGCACCCCATCTGTATAAGCTTTTCACCAAGAAGGACTGAGTGAGGTTTGCTTTACAACTGGAACCTTTGTGCGTAGGCACTCTCCTCCCAGCCTAGCTCTGTCTCAGGACTCTGCTGTTTCTCCTGCTGGAACTCAGGAGGCAGGTTTTACCTACAGCGTGTTTTACAGTGCATGACTTCTTCCCACTCTGCTGTTTAAGAATTGCGTATCTGAACTCATTTCCAGGAGGTTAAATTATTCCTAACCTTAAGTAGAATAATGTTATTTCCAGAGCCTCCTAACATCATTTTTATTTCTAATGGTGTAGGGATCCTAGTCAAGGTCATAGCCTGGGCATGCTAGCTGCTGTACAAACATATTAAGACAGTTGATCTACAGAGAAGGCGCCATAACTCTTAAGAAGATGGGTGACTGTGCTTTAGGGTTTCTGTCCCTTAACATAAAGGTTTCAATGCAAATGCTGGGATTGGTGAAGCAGGACTGATTGATCCATGCTGAGGACTCTGCTCAAGAACTCAGTTAAATCTGAGACTGTCTCTAATTTAGATGTAGTTGTTTAAAGCAACAAAACATCTTCAGGGTCTTGCAGGTGATTTACATTGTCCATAAACTTTCTTGAAGGGAAATTGAATCCATTTGCATCACCTTACCTTTTTCTTGAGCTGTACAAATTCAATAAGAACCTTCTACATAGATGGAGCCTGCCATATGCTTAAAACATTATAAGGCATGGGGCAGGTAGCAGGGAGTCAAACTTCTAGGTTAAGCAAATATTGGGTTTTCTGACAACCTTTTGGGAAATTAAGGTGGGAACACATTTCTGCTTCAAGAAGTTACTATGTGCGGCAGACTTAACATTCCAGTCATTTACCTTTCCCTTTACAGAATCTCCTTTCCAGTCTAGCTTCCGGTGGCCTGCTGTTGCATCTTGAAAGTGTATCCAAACTGAGTAGTGCTCAGGACAAGTCTCTCTCCCTCCTGTCCTCATAGCTCCTTCATTCTGGAGGATCTGTGCTCTGGGAAGGACTATTCATTGCTCTGAATGGGAAATGCTCTGGGGGAGAGCAGTGTATGAAGCAAAAGCTGCTGTAAGTTACTGTGCTTGGAAACAAAACTCTTCTCTGGGAGCTTTCTGCACCACAGCAGCGTGGGCTGCTATCAGCGTGGGCTGATAGCAGGCATCTCCCAATGCAAGCGGAACTCAGAAAGGAGTCTTGGCAGGGAAGAGGCATAGGTGCTTAGGAGTTGGTCCTTAGAGATGTCCATGGCGGAAGCTGCCTACCACTGTGTCCTGTGTCCTCTGCTCCAGGCTACTTTTTCTAAGTGTGCGGCATGGCAGAGCAGCTTCGAAGTAAAGCTGCGTTCAGGCCTGGAGGTTGGAGATCTCCCTCTGTGATGTTTTTGCATGAGGTAGGGAATCTAGTAAGAATCAAAGGTGGCCAGAGGGGAATCCCAAAGCTTTCAAATCCTGGAATCCCTGCAGTGACACTTCAATCACCAGTCTTAACTTCGAACAAACAGGTCAAAGACACACTCCCTGTGAAAACCTTTTCATTTAATTAGACTTTCTCATGTGATTATAACTGCCTTTGATATGGTTTATTAACAGTTTCAATCCCAAATTAACATTTTAGCAGTTTAAATTTGGACACTGGTCTCTGACCTCTCCTTTTTTGTTAGGAAAAGTTTCAAGTGAGTCTGCGTCTTGTTAAGCAAGAGAGAATGTACGATGAACTAAGCAACTGTGTCTTGCAGAATAGCTGCTCAGACGCTAAGAGTTAAGATCTGTCTTCTGTTGCATGCAAGGATTCTGCAAGTGATAAAATTATGTGTTATCAATGGAAGGATAGTTTGTCCTGTTTTCTTCTTTTCCCCAGTATGAACACTGGAACATACAGAGACTGAATAAGAACTGTGTGTACGCTTATAAGACCCTTGTTATGAAGATTTTAATTGTCTATTATTAAGCTCCTCTTTTTTTTTTTTTTTTTTAGTTTTATTTTTAAAAATAGGCAGTAGGTAACTATCACAACAGGACCACAGATGAAGTTGCTGAAAAGCCAGATAGTTTAAGTCTTAAGATCAGTGGTAAGCCCTGATGCAAGATTTCTGGCTAAGTTAGAATCTACGTATTCTTGAAGTCCTAGGCATCCTGGTGAGATGCTGTAAAAAGGGCCAGGCACAAAGTCAAAGTCAGATTCATTTCCTTTCATCTTCAAAAGAAGCATAGCAACTTCACATTGAGCCCAAATTTGTCCTCTGATCCAATAAAATCATTATTTGCCAATAAAATACAGGACAATTCTCCTACCAGCTCCCCCACCCCCTGCTGTGCACAGTGGCACTCTGTCTTCAGTTACAGCTCATGTGGTGCTGTACCTTGGTGTGAAAGCAGCTTTTGATTGCGTGCAGAAGCTGCCACGGTACCTGAGATGATACCTCTGATTAACTGTCTCGTAGTTGTGGCTGTAGATGTCTTGACATGGCAAACTAAGGGCAGGGTTTCACTCTCCATCTTGAATCTGCTGTCATTTGCTGACTGTATCCAAGAATTAAACTTCAGTTTTACTTAAAGAAGGTGTTAATAGGAAGAGTAATTAGGCTTCTGTCATCAAGTGAGTCTTAATAAAAATAAACCAAGAACTGATGGCCAGGCTGATTTTCAATCAGAATTAGAAAAATGATTGTTATGGGTGTTCACCCCCCCACTTCTCTCATTTTTTCAAGTGCAGCCCCTCATGTCAGCACAAGGAAAATCTTCCCTTGGGCAGAACAGTTGACAGTGACTCTTTAATCTGCTGATTCTGATCCCAACAGCATTCTGAGTGAGGGGAAAAAAACAAGTGTATTTGAGCATTAACAAACCGAGTTGCAGTATTTACCACGATTTAAAATGATTGTCTTTCAAAAGATTTAACTATGAGCAGGTGTTTATGTAAATGATGATTCTTTAATTTGTCTAATAGTGTTGTTTTTTCCTTTCCTCCTATTATTCATTTCACTATTTTGCTCGTGGCACCCAGCTGTGATCCAGATTTACAATCAGACTGTTGTTTTTACTCAAATTCACCAAAAGGTAACATTTTATCTAATAAAGTCCAATAATGACATTTGTATTTTTCTGTATGTGAAACACTTGAAAGAACTCTGCATGCACAAGGTAAAATAAGTGACCAAGGAAGGTAATGATAAAGATGACCCAATCAGCTAAATTTGTTTAATGAAATAAGCAGTATGACATGTTGGAAAGTACGGAAGACTCTTAACTACTTAGAAACTACTGTTCAAAGAAATTGCCTTTCATAGTTGCTTTTTTTAAAAAAATACTTGTGCTTTAAGTTACACGACAAACTGAATGTGTCCCCATATCCCTTATAATATCATACATTATATCATACAGTCTATTCCCAAAGTAGAATAATAAGTCCAAAGCAGCTTATTTGTAACTAGTGGTGTTACACCCCCCATAACGGGGGTGGCTGGGCTGTACTCTTGTGTTCATTTACCTGAATAGCAAGAATTCCTTTGGTCTGACCAAGCTCACCTTGGAGTCACAGAAACTGCAGCTAAGGAGAACATGTGACAAACGTGGCTCTGGAGTGTCTTTTTGTAAACCTCTAGTTGTGAGGCTTATCAAGGGCTTGAGCATTGCTGTTTGTCGTCTTTGTACTGAGATGGCCCCAAGCACTATCTGTTCAGGCAATAGATGATCTCTGGATGTCAGTGAAATCTGGCCACACCTTTTTCCTGCAAAATAAGTGGCACAGAACAAGCTCTGTAGGTCTCTAACATCACAAGACTTTCAAAATAGAGTTAGTCCTTGCTACCTGTATAAATGCAAGTCTGGCAGTCAGGGTGCATGTTTTGGTTCTAAATCTGATTTGACTTTCTACAGCACGTAGCAACTGATGTGGGGGAGCAAGGCGAGCAGGCAAGGTGGGGTCTGTTCTGCTGTTCCAGGAGTCAGTCAGTGGGATACCACCATTATAGCCCAGGTCTAACAGTTATGCTGAATTGACCAGCTACTCATTTCATAATCATCCCTAGTCAATGCGGTTAACTTTTTGGCAAGGATTTTTATTTTAATACCCACTTTTGAGAACGTAACAGGAACATTAAGAGCAACTGATCAACATTGTGCTAATGAGCCAAACTGCTTTTCACTCACTTTTACCAGGAATATTTTGAAACTTTAGTTTGCAGAAAAAGCCAAACTGATGCTGCCCAGAGAGACAGGGAATACAACAGAGGATATGACCTTTCTGAATGTTTTCTTATCAGGCAGCAAAAGTACTGTTTGTCCCACTAAGCTGCTTCAATAGAACCTTGTCAAGTTATCACATTACTCGACATGTTGCTGATAATGAATACATAAAAGCTTTAGATATTGAGGGCTCAGAGGAAATAAATAAGATTTACTGAAAAACTGCTCAACATATATCCCAGGGCCACATTTTTTTTTCCCACGTGGATTTTGTGCTGCTTTTGGT
The DNA here is from genome assembly GCF_964199755.1 of Larus michahellis. NCBI lineage: Eukaryota > Metazoa > Chordata > Aves > Charadriiformes > Laridae > Larus > Larus michahellis. The sequence goes on along the minus strand of NC_133899.1, from coordinate 80,928,894 downwards.
GGCTTAGATAAATGAGATGATGCAAGAGTTTCAGCTTCTTGAAATGTAAAGTGCAGATCTGGGTAGATAAATGGAGAAAGTAAATGGTCATCTATCTCCATTGTGGAGAACTCAATCACATTGTAATCATATCAGTCTTATTGCCCAAAACTGCCTGATATTTTGCTTTTCTGCGCATGCTGCTCTAGCTCTGGTTAGTATCTGTGATATCTTCTCTTGTCCTGTATTCTTACGAGGGCCGAGCGTCAGGGAAGAGTTCATATTAATCTTTGTAATTTTGCCCTAACGTAGAACAATTATTGAGACTTTGAGTAATTAAAGAAAAACCAGCTGACAGAACTAGGATCAACAGCATCAATCTCTTGCGTCACTGCGGTTGAGGGCAGCCTTCAGAATTAGGTATCAAACAGCACTTGGTGAGAAGCTGCCCAGGGTTTCTCAGCTGACACCCTCCCTGGCAGGAGGGAACACGGCAGGATGGGAAACTTCAGGATTTGGTCAAGAGGAATAGGGTGACTTACCCCCTCACTCCTTTTCTGAAATGATGCATTGGTAGTCACATAGCTTTGGAACGGTTTTGGTTAATTGGTCTTATGTCTTATCTGGGTCTGGAAAGCTGTGTGTGTCTCTCATCTGTCCTGAAGACAGTCTCACTGGCTGAGGTTTTACTGTTGCTTTATTAGCAGTCTCCCAGTATACTTGGGCAATAAGAGCTGACAGTGTTGAGAAGATTTGTTGCAAAGAAGCATCTGAACTTTGGATGCAGTTTTTGATAGCTATCAAGGATTTATTCAACAAGCACTGTTTGCATGCCTTTGACTGCAGAAGGTAACGTAATACCTTCTGTGAATCTGATCTCCGCAATTTCTGACTTGGAAGAGCTGTAAATTCATGACAGCTTCTTAAATAAATACCTAATAAAGTATTTTTAGTAATCTCTACTTCAAAAATACACATTCCATTCCCTCTCTAATTCCTAATGTTTCATGTTTAGATTAAATGGATTCACTCTGTTAGTGAAGATGACTTTGAGATTTACTTCAAGTTTACTCATTTAGTAGACTACTGTATGCTTAAAGCAGAAAATAAGAAACTAATATTTTCCCATTTTAAAGTGACTCCATGCACCTGTAAATTACTAACCTAAGAAAAGGCACCTGTAGAAATTCTTTATTTCCTTCTAGCGCCCTGAGAGGCATCTTTCTCAAGAAGGCGGTGCTTTCACTCTGGGCTCCTGTTGTATGTAAAGAGAGTCTTATATCTGGTATCTTGGCTGGTCGAGGCTTTTCCTCGTGTGTAAAGTCACGTCTTGTATTTGACCGATCAGGAGGAAGCGGGAAGTGCTATTACGGCACAGTGGCTCGCAGTGGCTGTAAGCAATGATATCTAACAATGCCCTAAGGAGCTAGTTAAAAAGTGCCTCGCACACTCAGGAAAGCACTTTAATGTAACTGCATTAGAAAGCTGTCAGTTGCTTGTTGGGCAAAACAGACTTTTTTTTTTTTTTGTGCTGTAGGGATTATTGAAGCATTTGTTACACAGTAATTTGGAAATCATAATAAAAGATTTCTAATTTTATTTCTCCCACCAAACAACTAATGGATCTAGTGCATAGCAAGCCCAGACAGCATGCTATAGAGCCGTGAAATCTTGTTCACTCTCCTAATTGGGAGGGCAGAGGATAGAAGCCGTAGCTATTTTGTTTTTCAAGTGTTCTTCCCAGAAATAGAATTTTCAAAGGCAGAGGTAGGAAATAACTTGGTATCTTTTCAACTTTTCCACTGCCTTAAACTCTTGGTATGTTTTTGCAAATACATTTTAGTGTCATTGAAATGACACGTTAAATGCCGATGAAGCGTCAGAACTCTAGTAGGTGACTTAAATGTTCTCGGTACTCCCCCGCAACAGGACCCTTGGCAAAATGGTAACAGATGAATAAAGATTAACTTCTACAAAACCGTGAGGGTGACTGGCAAAAAGTGCTTTGTAGTGGACATCCTTCAGTGCTCTCTACAGGCCGACGTCTTGCATAGGAAAAGAGAAATGAATGATACTTAAAAACTAAACAAAAAACCCATAATTCTTTTTATAAACTGTTTCTTTAGGCTGGATAACTTGTCTGTTTACAGCATTAGGATTTCCTTCATGAATTCTCTTTGGAATTGGAAAAGTAGAAATCTGATCCAAAAATTATGCACAAGCCTTTAGTAGCTATTATAGAGCTGGTTGTTGGATATGCTTACATTCAGATATCTGAAGATGCATCTTGATATTCTTCAGTTAAAACTTAAATGCAGATCTATAATTGAAAAAAATATAATAGCCTCACATCAAGGATAGGAGAAGAAAAGAAGAAAGTGACGAAGTGTGGTGATTTGCTGAATTTCAACCTTAAATCATGGTTAAACCTCATCATGTACCACTAAAAATGTCAACTGTTATTGTTATGTGAATAAGGTGTGTGAATTTTTGTGGAATTGGCATTCCCATGCGTCCAAAATGTCACAGACCTGAGGATATAGCAATGACAAAAGTACATTAGGAAATTCATAAATCTGTTGAATGGGTCTGCAGTTGGAAATCCAGAACCCTCAGGTGCGTCTGAGCAAAGGCTGGTACACTCTGTTTATTATCCTCAAAATTTTCAGGTAAAGTTACCCTTTAAAAAAATTCTCACAAAACAAAAAAATCACCCTATCTTGGGAATTTTTTTTTGTCAGATAGGAAAAAAATCAGTTTATTACATTCTATATTCCAAGCAGTACTTGCATGCAAACTTGCTTTCTTGAATTCTGAGATCAAGATGAAAATTTTCTTACGTTGACCATCAATCACACTTACTGGAACAGCTCTTCATGAGCTAGGGCTTCTATTGTTCAAACCTGGATATTGGATGAGCTGTAGTAGAGTTTGAGTCATAGACCTTGAGCATGAAAAACTCTGGACATCATGTGCTTTAGCTAAAGGGGATACAAATCCTTAGCTTCAAAGGGACAAGCACCAACACCTATGTTTAAATCTTCAAAAAGCAGTCTTTGGCACAGAGGACAGAATTAAAATCTGAGACCGTAAAACCTCCAATTCCTGACTGATACAAAATGGCTACTGTAGAACCTTTTTTTATTTTAAATTCAGAGCTTTTTAGAAAATTTGTCATTCCAGTGTCAGTCTATCTTGTTCAGTATGGAATTCCAAGTAGACTTGGAAACCTTGGAAATACTCTCTTTCATAAATTGCTTATGTTTCATGTCAAATATCATGATGAAACATAGTGTTGAATATGTTATTGTTCTGGTATTTTCAATATATGCTGTTAAACAGTGTCTGTTCAGCTGACCATATGACACACAATGCAACGCAGAACACAGGGAAATGAAGAATGAGATGGAAGTCTGGACAGCAAAGATCAAATACCTGATTTTATTTTTGAATAGCAGCACACATAAGAGATTTCTTTAAGAGAGCATTGCTGCAGAGAGGAGGAGGAGGATAGGAAGACAGAAGGCCCTGGAAGAAAGTAGAATAAAGTTTTTGAAAACTACAGCCTTTACAAAGAGAAGGTCCTTTAGATACAAATAACGTGCAGGTTTATAAAAGAGAGAAGTGGGTTTAGAATTAGGAACTCAGAATACCAGTGAGCGTCCAACAATGAATCTTAGCAAAGAAAAATACCTATTGCTGTAGGAGCTCCAGTTGTGCCTTGAAAGTACAATGGAGAAAGGACAGAAGTGAAAAGACAAGTCTATTCTTCTTTCCATTTAGGAAAGGACTGGCCTTCTCTTCTGACAACTGTCATCTCGGTTTGTGCAATGTAGCCCTTCATGAGACCTGGAAAGATGCTTGATGGTAAACTGTCTTCAAGAAAGAACAGTTCATTACAAAAAGCTTTAGAATTTGGGCCTCCTTAACAGCCTTTCAGATAAAAGGGACAGACCAGTCTTTCTTATATGATTTAAGTAAGAGTGTGATCACTGAATAGATCTGCAGGATGGCAACAAGGACAGAGATTTATATAAGAGCTTTAAGAACAGAGGTTTATAATTAATTAGTCAGCGGTGAATCAGTGGAGCATTGGGAAGGAGAAGTAAAGGAGAGACCCACAGTGCTGCTTGCAGGTTAGTCTGAAGTGAAAGCTCTTGGGGCGTGGGCCAGACTGACAGAGTTCTGCTAAAAGGAAAGAAAAAGCATTAACCTGTGTTCATGCCTGGATTTAATTCCACAAGACACTGCAGGACCTAAAGCAAACCGGTTGGGACCTAAGGTACATCAAGTAACATTTAACCAGTTGTATGTTCTTTTTATGACTTCTGTTTGTGAGGGAGATAAATGCATGTCTTGGGCAATAAAACATTTCCCCTGATTATAGCAAATGGTGTTTCTTTTCCCTCACGGGATGTAATAGGAATATCAATGTTTTATATCTCATATTAAAAAAGCCCGAGTTTGATAAAAAATGAAACACATTTAGTAGTCTTGTTATCCCAGGTAAGGTAAAGTACCATTATAAAAAGTCATAGGCACAGAACCGTAAGTACGGCGGATTCACTTACTGTGAATCCAACCAAACTTCTGCATACTACATCCCAAATCCACATGACCTTGGAAAGAAAGGCTAGTGGTCAGGCTTTTGTAAAGATCACTAAATCTCTAAGCAAAGCCAGGTGATACCTTTTATCAAAGGTAACAACCGCCTCCATAAATGCAGGAAATGGAATTTTAAATTGGGACACAGAGTTATATGAGGGGTGGTGGGGAAGAAAGCAGCTGAGAGAGTGAGAAAACAGAAGAGAACCAGCTCAGAAAAATAATCCTGTGAAGTGTGTCCAATTTTTGTAACATTTCTAATCACTAACTTCGCCACAATTGTGTGGGTATCTGTGAAAGCAGAATTTGTCCTCGATAGAGTTTGAATAGTGTGTTAAGCAGATGTTTTATTTTAGGAATGTAAATATGTAAAATAGATATGCCAAAATATTTTCTTTGATGTGGAACAATAAAATCAAAATGAAGGGTGATACAAGCTTGCCTTTCCCTTCTGTAGAGCGAGCTGCAGTTTTGCGTTTAGTTGTATAGTTGTCTGGCTTCTGGGGGAAAACTTTTCCAAGCATGCAAATTTCCAGGAATTCAGGTCTTTTCCCTACCTGTGTTGTGACAAAACCAAACTCTCCCAGCGTATGCTTCTTGTCTGTTTGGCAGAGACACCATCCACTGGCAAACTCTTGTGTTAGATGGCAACAACGGGAGAGCGTGTGTGGGGTGGGCGACTGCAACCTGCTGGGGAGCACACTTGTGGGAACAGAAGGTACCCTGGTCCCTTCAGCAATGAGTGTTTAATTGTGTCTATGCAGTAGGATAACGCCAACAGGTGGAACTGAGAGACCATCAAGAGTGTTCTTTTTGTTTTAGGCAAAGGACTTGAAGTTAAACGTTTCATCTTAGGTTTTAACAAACGGATAGTTTCAGAAAAAGAAAAAAAGCCAACCCATGAAGAATTGGCAGTGGGTGTCCTTAAAGATAGTTTTCAGAGTTTCCTTTCTAATATCCTATAAACATTGTATCTTATTGCTGCAAATAAGAAATTTTCTGTATGCTTCTAGGGGAGAATGTGCTATGTTTAACAAGTTCTGCATATTTGTTAATTTTCCCATTATGCTACCAGACTAGTTCCTACTACATTTCAAAACACTGGTTTCCAAATACCTGATGATATTCTACAGCTATAAGCAGAGGTTTCGTGTCTATCAAGGCAGTGTTTTCATGGGTCCGTACTTATGAATGAACGTGTTTACTGCTGGTTTGAACTGGGATTTCACTGCAAAATTAGGCAGAATAGTTTTCACAGTTAATTCCTGTAAAACAAGATTTGTTGTAGTTGTTTTTTGTTTGGTTTGGTGTTTTGGTTGTTGTTTTTTTTTTTTTGTTTGTTTTAATTTTTTCTTGTAGCAGCCAAGAGCTATCTGGCATGGAAGAAGTTTTTAAAAGTAGCGTATTAATAGCACATTAGTTCAGTATTGAAAGAGCGCATGGCATAGTTTGGTTAGGGACTGTCTGGGATGAAGCACGTGCAAAGAGCTGAGAGCTGGGCTGATGGTAGCCAGCTCAGGTTTGGCATTTCATGATGCTGGTGACCATCAGTCCTGCCTTGAGTGGAGTCCAGCAGGCTGTAACAGAGATCCCAGGCTGCTGATGCTTTCTCTGCATTGCTTTTAAGGTATAAGGTACAACATAATTTAAAAAAAAAAAAAAAGTTGTAGTCTCTATTTTATGGAATATACATGAAGTTCAAGGAACAGATCTCAGGCATTGTACATTGGCACAATTTATTTTATTTTCATGTTTTATGTATGCACTGAATTCAGTATATTGTGATTTTACATTTGTGCTAGTTTACATTAGCTGTGAATGTGGCCTCAGAGTGTTTATATATAATGTAGTGAAGCTTCTCAAGTTGACAATTACCAAGATGTTTCTTGTGCTGCCCTGCAATTGGGAATCACAGATTCTACAAGATAAATTTGTGTAGAATTTTGTTTATCTAGATGTTTCAAAACAGCAAAACAGTTTGTTTAGCTTATGTCTTGTCATGTGTTATGCTATGCCAGTTGGAAATTTTTCATTGTTAAAAACTTGTTTCTTTTCAAAACTGTCTTCCATTTTTGTGAAAGAGAATAATTGTTTCCTGAAGATGAATCCAATAGATGTTTATATTCAGTGAAGTCACTTCTAACCTCTAGTTTCATGGGCCTTTGCCAGTAAAAAATTGAAAAACTTCCAGAACTTCAAAATTTTGCAGAAAAAGCCACAAGAATAAGTTTTAATATCAAAAGACGTTACAGTTATGCAGAAGTACGAAGCCTCTGTCTTTTTTAGTAACTTTACTAGATGCTTTAAGTTTTGCTCAGCTCCCTCCCATCCAAATGCTAGAATTGAGCTAAACTAAACATTATAATATTTTTTTTAAATATTGTGTTTTAACATACATCATACTTTTCAGATGATCTAGCCTCCTTTAGAAGTACTAGTCCCTGAAAAAGTGACTGTGATAGGCGGCATTCTCAGAGAACACACAGTAAATTTGAGGGTAAATGTATTTTACTAACCACAGCTTGCACTGCTGATTAAATTAAAGACCATTTATTAATATTTGAAAAAAGATTGCCCCATGTGTTAGCATTTTTACATATTTAAAAATTCGTGAAAGTCTGGGCGATGAAAACCAGCCCTTTTAGCCATATTAACTTCTTACACTGTGTTTGAAAATCCCTTGTAAAATATTTACAGAATAAAAGGGATGCAATAATTCTATATGGTTACCAAACCTCCAAAATTCACCAGGATCGCTTAAACTCTAAAACTGTGCCTTCACCCTGTGCGTGTAGTATATATGAATGCCAGAATAATGCAGAAGGCTGCACGTGACATCGTAGCAATGCCACAGCTATGGCAATAAAGTCACATCAAAGACTCGGGGCTTTACGGTACCTTTGCAGTCACATCAGAGTCACAACAGATAATAGTCAATCTGTAGTCGCAGCACACCACAGACACTTCACATTCATAATGCACCGCAGTCACCTATTAGGACGATCATAGGCATGCTAGAGTATCATTACTTACCCTCTAGTAAAATTTTAGTTACATCATGTAGTATTCATGTCAGTCCTATGGATTAAAAGATTTTACTCAGATTTCCTTGGTTTTGTTCCTCTGTAAATAGAGTTCAAACACCAGGTTGGAATATCTTTTTATATAAATCTGTTGTATTACATGTCAGTTCTGGTTTTATTTACAGAAGAGACATTTCTGTTTCAAGAAGTTTGCAGAATACTACGGTGATTCTTTCCTCCCTGTATCCATTTAGATTTTTTTGTTTGTTTAAAAGAACAAATAGAAAGAAAAGAAATCTCACTGCAAAATATGTTCAGAAATTACATATTTTATTATAATCATTGGTGTTGAAGGCCTGAGGTATAATATTTACATTTTGCAATTTTATTCAGAAATGAGAACTAACAGTGTTGTATCTAAACATTTTGCATATTTATTAAAAATTAAAATATACCATTTTTTTTTTCTTAATGATCTTTTAAAACATTTATCATTGGAAAATGCCCACCAGAACGCAGTTCTGTGTTTTAATGGCAGCGTAAGTTTCATTGGCTACAAGTTCTGGAATATCAGTATAACTAATATTTGAACCACACTCATGCAATGTAATTTAGGATTGCATCATCCGTTTCTTTTCAAGTGCATGCAAAGATGAAATAGCTCTACACAAGATGTGTACGATGTACTCTGCCTTGCAGTGGGTCATCTGTTACAGGGTATGTGCTGTCTGTGGATCAAGCAGCAACTGTGTTTTTTCTGTCTGTTTTAGGATTTGTTTTTGCTTTGTGATGATATTATTTGACTCTGTGGCTGAAATTTCAGGAATTCAAATGTTTGTTCGGAAACCAGGGTAAAACTGGATTTTTGTGTTTTTCAATGTGACTAGCATGCAGAAACTTATTCACGTGGAGCAAGGCATACAGACGCAGAGCTAGAAGTGCATTGAAATATGGTACTAAGGAGGTGATAAGAAGAGATGAAAAGAATGCTTTTTGTGTGTTTTAATTTAAGTTGAAAGTTCAACACTCGTAAGCTAAAGCTGCAATTATACAATACCACGTGTGACCCATCAGAGTTCCAGCAGGTACCGCACCAGCTCCTGGGGCCACCTATGTTAAGGATCAGCTCTGCCTTATCCTCTCTGGGAACAGGCAACATTCTTTTGCCAATGGCTTTTTTTTTTTTCCTTTTTACTGCATAAACATCAATTTCCCTGGTAAAGTCACATACAGTTGAAAAAATAAAAAAAAGATAGCTTTTGTATGAGGTTTTGAAATCTTCCTAAAAATGTAAACCGGAACTGCATGTCTGTTAGAGCTCCACAGGACAGGACAAAAAATTTCTAGAGAAAGGTCATCCTGCTTTATTAAATTACACAGATCTTGGAAGATGTTTTGTAGAAGGCAGTTGTATTGTGTGGAGGTGTCACTCTTTAAATCCTGTAGGATTTTCCATGAAGTTTGTTGTTCAGTGCAAAGAGCCCGGTTGTTGTTCGCCCTGAGCGCGAGGGTTGCTCTCGCCCCACGCTCTGTCCCCCCGTTAATGACTGGGTTTTCACGTCTCTTGCATCTGTCCCAAGGGAGGAGCTCGTGGGAACGAGGGGGCAGGTCATTCTCAGCGACGGGCTCCTGGCTTGGGATCTCGCTCCTGCCAGAAATCTGTCTGAGCCTGAATCTGGCAAAGTTTAGGAAGCAGTGTTAAATGCACCTCTTTGTTCAAGGCTTCCACTAACGGCAAGCACAGGAATTTCACTTGGCAAACGGTATCCTGGCTACCCTTTTCAGGGTACTTGTACAGCTGCTTCAATAGCTAGGAGGGGCATGGAGCAGTTTTTGTGGTGATTTAGATTAGAGGTACATTATGTAAAATGCATCCAGGTACTGCAATAATTTTCCTTGATGTGTGATCATGTGTGTATGTGTGCATACATGATATTAGTTGACTGGTTTCTAATTTTAATTCAAAAAGAGAGCCTTTAGTTTGTATAATTTTAGGAAAGTATTAAGCCTGAAAAATATGCAGAGGAATAAGATCTGTGTGTAGGAGCAGTTTACAGACTTTTTATCATGGTGTGTTTTCTTTTATTACTTTGGATAAGCGCTCCAACTCCAAAGTAAGGAGAGAGTAAATATTTTTGAAAACAAAATTTATTGTTTAGCCTTAGGAACAAATGTGAGAATTTGACATTTCATGTCAATTCTTGTTTATTTTCCCTTATAGAATACACTCTGGATTTAGACGCTGACTTCCATAGTCAAAATGTGTAAAAGTTTTTGCACAGGACAGATTTTCCTATGGGTAAGAGCACAGTAGCATTTTGATACTGAACAATAGCTGTGAGGGCGCCAGAGCCCGCCTTGGGCATTAGCTACTTCCATTGCCAGAAGGACTGCTGGTTTAGCCCGTTTCAGAAATGAGCTGATGTCTGTCTCAGCAGGCAGAAGAGCATCGCCTGTAGGAAATTCACTACAGTGCATGAGTGCATTGGACTCCAGACATTAAAACAGGCCTGCATGGAGGAGCGTTGGCATGTGTCTTTTCTAAATTTGGATTGACTTTGTCAATTATATTACTATTTGCTTGTATTTGAGAACTACTGGGCACCGCTATCCGCGCACATAGGCAGTGCTTTCACCTAAAGCTGCTGCTGCTGAGGTTAATGCAAGAGTTCCTTTTGCGGATCGTTGTTGCTTGCTTACTCTGTTGTTGCGTTGGTGTATTGAAAGGTGTTTATGTATGAGCAGCAATTGTTGTATTGCTCTGCGTGTGTGTTTGCCAGGATGAGGCCCTCTGACAAAACAACATCAGAATTGAGAATAATCTATGGCTAGATACAAATCCCACCATTCCACATCCCCCAGCAAGTCTATCCAATAACAACTGGATAATTCCTTACAGCTCTTGTTGCAGAACAAGATCCTGAAGAGACATGTGGAGAAGGAGGGGAAGAAGGAGGAGAGACAAGTAGAGGGACTTCAGTATCACTACTGTTGGCAGAGAGAAAATGCCATGGGTAGCGCTGTAAGACAGAGGTCAGACAAACATGAGAAGTGTTTAAAATTTCTGTGATGCTGAAGAGGAGCTGCTTGAACTTTGCTACAGGGGTAAAGGAAAAGCCAAGTAGGAAGGAATGTGTCTGGGTGGCAGGGAGCTGACATGTCTGAAGTGACAAGTGAGCGGCTGAGTTAGTGGTTGGATCACTGAGCGTGGGTGGAACCAAATTTTTTTTTCTAAAGTTACAGGGAAATGGTTTGGAAAATAACACATCTCAAGCTTGCATCCCCTGAAACTTCTTTCCCAGCTTGAATCATAAAAGAAAGTTCAGAAATCAGAGAACAGGTTCTTGTGCTTACTATTTCTAACATAACTTAAACTGGAGAACATTTGCATAGGTGTCAAGACCTCACGAGGACTGCAGCACAATTGTTCAGAATCAAGTATCTGTAGATGTCTTTAATCTTGAAACATTCACCCATCAAGACACAAATGATGAAATCACAATTGCTCACGGTGTTTACATCTATTTTTTAAGCACATTTTCTCCCATGTCCTATTGCTTTTTTCAGCAGCTTTTTGTGAATACTACCTTGCCCTCGCAGCACAAGAGGAGTGTTCTGATGGACTCCCCAAATATGTCCCTTCTCAAAGTTGACTCCATCCCTACTGAGTCCAGGTACCCAAAGGATCACAGTGTGACAAACTACTTGTTTTTATCTGTGGCTGGCAGATTTTGTTTTTATCTGTGTTTTATCTGTGTCCTGCTGAGTTAAATTCTTGGTGATGTTTGCACACAGGCTGTGCTATCATGGGTCTTTCTGAGGAAGGAAGCCTCCTGTCCATGATACCACATTTATTCAAAAGGTCCCAGGTGTTTAGCAACTAGTATCTGGGACACTTCTTACTGATCCATTGCTGACTGACTCCTTGTTAAAGACAGAATATGGTTCAAAGTCTCTGCCAAGACTTTTAGACCGTTCCATGGACATGTGTTTGCTACTTTAGGATCACGTCTTCCTGTTGTTAGTGCGATCTTTCATTCTCCAGTCACCAGGAAATACGAATCAGACTGGGAGACTTCCGACTCTATGAGGCAAAAGCTTCACACGAGCCTGGTGAGAACTGCAGAACACTTGGCTGGGATGGCATTGTCCCCTCCAGGCTCACCAAAATGCCAGTGTGGTCCTTGTTGGGAAAAGGAAGAGAAAGAGAGAGAGAGATGAAGTATGTTGTCATTGTGTTTATGTACTTAAGTTAGCAAAATGCCGTGACAGTGACGTTCCTAAATAGCAATACTTCTATTTCATTCCTTTCAAAAAAACTTGGAGGATTTCTTCTTTTTATAATTGATCAATACCTATTTTTAGGTTGCCTTTTTTACGGATCCTTATGCCGACTAACAATGCTAACAAAGATTTTTACATAAAGCAGGCTATCTTACAACTTGATTTTTTTCTTCTGAATTATACATTTTAATTAGTAATAAGTGTTATGAATGAAGATAATTGAAACATTTCGTCACTACATACTTAATCCTTAGATTTGAGATGGACCCTGGGGAAAGAGTTTGCATCTAGACCTAATGGCATAAACACATCCTTGCGTTAATTGTCAGAAAGCAATTTCATAATTTCTGTTTTAGGGAGTCTTCAGTTAGACACACATTTAGAAACCTTTTCATTTGACCAAAGTTTGTATGTATGACAATGCAATTGTCTTGTTGCATACATTCTCATCCTGTTAAATTTCATATCATTTCTCTAGGATCTCAGTCTAAAGGATTTTTCTCTTATCGTTCTTTGGGCTTAATTTTGCTTTGGAAAATCAAACTCTGTGCTCTTTTTGTTTCATACCCTGTCATTTAGAATCAGACAACAATAATTCTGGCATCGGAATGTGCTTTCTGTTATCTGGCTGATTTTGATGGATTGTCATGCATCGGTTTGACTTTGCAGGGGTTGAATATAGCATTAAAATATTTTGAGCAGTTAACTGAACAAACATGCCATGGAAACTAGAGAGAAAGGTCACTGGCACAGTGTTTGGCGAACAAAGCTTTGCAGGTTTTGGGGGGGGGGTTGTTGTTGTTTTTTTTTTTTTTTTAACTTGAGAAAAGCTTTGAAATAGTGTATTGTAACACAGTTTGCAGATCACTGAATTATGTACTGTACACATGGTTAACGATTTCTGGGGCCGTGAGTTATTTAATCGAGTAATGCATATACTTTGTACGACAAGCAAGCAGATGAAAACTCTGAATGGAAGGAATTGTTCATCCTCTGAATGACGTGCATTATATGCCATGTTATCAGAAAATAATATGACTTTTTCCAGCCAAAAGTTGTCGTTTCCAGAGGCCATTGTCTCATTTGAAAACATCAATTAAGCAAAAATGCGTAATAAACAGTGCCTTTCATTGGGGATGTGTTAAACAAGTGCAAGGCAAAACAGAGTGATCTCAGATCTCTGGCATTAGGCTCTTGCGTTGTCATTGTTGTAATTTTTGTCGCTTTGCAGGAAGGACACAGCCTGCAAGAAGGCATTTGGTTTTAATACCTGCTGGAACTGAAATGTGTTCTTGCTGTAGGAGAGGTTTTAATCCTAATGAGTGGGAGGTGGTAGATAGCTGTAACGATGTGTTGCAGCATAGGATATAAAGGGTAAGGATAACCAAGGAAAAGCATTGTACTGTTCACAAGAGAGATGGCTTTTTCATGGTGTTGGCACAGCACTTAGCACACTGGGGCTGTTATTCTGGATTGCAATTTGTTGGTTACATAAAAATTAAAGGAAAAGAAAAGGAAGAAAGAAAGTGATGAGCGCGATGAGGTAGGAAAATAAAGGAACTGATTAGAGGGGAACAGAGGTAAGGTGCAGATGGGGGAAGCAAAGCAAACCTCAGGAAAGAGATGTGATGTGAGGAAGAACTTTGAACTTTTTATGGTTGGGGAAAAGATTTAATCTTCAAAACTATGTGGGACAGAAAGTGGGTAGTGGAAAGGGAAGATCAGCTCTGACACTGCTACAAAAGGCCCTGGTTTTTGACATGAGAGTGGTGGACGTGAAGGAGCCACTTGTCCCACTTATTACATCTCAGTGTCCATCCCAGTAACTAGAGCCACAGATCAGATCAAACAGGATGACAAGGAGTCCTTGAAGAATAAAAGAAGAGGTGTTGTGTCAAAGAAGGTGTCCTCAAAGGAAATAAACAGTATCACAGGCTTGGACCCTTCCGTGTACCCTAGAAGAGTACTCCCATGGACCTTTGAGTGCTGATCACACTCAAGAGCCATGGATGTAACTAGGCACTCAGCCTTCTGTAAACTGAGACAGTCTGAATGACATATTCTAGATGTGGGTAGTGTAGCCAGAGCATCACTGAGCACTTGTGCTCGTCTGAAAGGCTAGAATGCTGCACTGAAGTGACTGACTGTCGCATATAGCAGGGATGATATGCCTCTTCAGATAAGCGTTCTTTTCCTCTACTCAAAGCCTGAGGACAGTGCACAGTTTTCTCCAGTGTTGCTGCTCTGGGGAGCAGCGTGCATTGCTGGGTAAGCGGAAGATGTGATCGAGCAATGCAGACAAGCATGGAGCCTTCTCCATGCTGCAATGTCTCCCTGCAGCTCCGTGGAGCTGCCCTACTCTGCTATGCTCCCCGCACCTTTCTGTGAGCAGCTCTGGCTCACGATGATCCTTTCAGGTCAGCTTTTTCTCTGAAAGCTAGAACTCTCTCTGGGAAGAGAGGGAAGTGCCCCAGCCTGTCAGAATGGCATTGTTGCATGTATGCTTCTGCAACAGCTAGGCTCTCTTTATATTCTACGTAGCATTTGGATGTTTTTTTTTTTTTAACTCCTGAGAAAGCATTCAGCTTTAATTTTTCCCTGTATGTGAAGATGCACAAGTCTTCCTTCATTCATGTTTCCAGCATCTGACTTCAACAAAAATCCCTAAGGTTTTCTAGTTTCAAATTGTACTTTTGTGGATAACGGTGACTCAAATATTCCAAAGCAATTTTAATGTTCTCCAAATCTGTCAAAATGCTGCAGCTAGGTCCATGCAACTAGCTTCAGAAAGCCACGTGAAAATGCAAATGTTTGCTTTCTCAACCAGAACTGAAAAATACCAAGCATTTCTAAAGGAGAAACAGAACAGTATGTTCTACTTGCCTTATGTATTTTATAAAAAATGCATATATATAAAAATGAATATAAATTCTTTTAGGAGCAATTGTTTCATAAAAGAAACATGAGTTCGCTTTGGCAAAGATGCCTATGATTTATGGTTCATTCTGTAAACTTGGCCAAACAATTTCCTTCTCCTTTATGATTGGAGAGCAGAGCTGTCGGGGGCAGGGAGTTACAGGATGGCATCTGTTCTTAGAGCAACAGGATTATGTTTATTCATGATTAGTTTATGCAGAAAATGCATCAAAGAGTTTATTTGAATTTTTGATAAATTTGCCTTGTAGAAAAGAAATATTTTTCTTAATTGGACCTTGTAGAAAAAAATCCCAGTAATGGCAAATGCAAATGAG
Source organism: Larus michahellis (assembly GCF_964199755.1). NCBI lineage: Eukaryota > Metazoa > Chordata > Aves > Charadriiformes > Laridae > Larus > Larus michahellis. The sequence continues at coordinate 80,913,752 of NC_133899.1, read as the reverse complement.
AAATAATCTGAATTTAAAGAGCTTTTTTTTCAGAGCCACTGGTGCTCAAAGTAGGGTGAGGCCGCTCTCTTTTCACTTTTTAATAAAATTGTGGGCTTTTCTGCTTCACTTTAATTCCATCTGCATATTCCATGGTAGCACAGTAGTGGTTTAACATGTAGTTTCTTCATGTATCTTTACAGAAAGGAGGAGATAAGTTTAGCAGTATACTGCTCAATAGCCTTCTTTCTCTTCTTGCTTTTTAATGTTGAATGAGGTTTTAGAAAGTGCCACCAACCATGCCAGTTTTCCAAATTTTTGACTCTATGTAAATTTTTGCAGAGAGGTAGGGAGAGCAAATGAAAGATTGACACTAGTATCTCCTGAAATGTTCTGTGTTTTTTTTTAAGCAGCTTGATTTTCCTTATAACATTGCCAAAAAACTAACAGATGATGTTTTCAGGATCAGAGACAGGAGATTGAAATGTTGCTAATGTCTGTAGCACTTAAGTCATAGAATTCTGTAAAGAAATGTGCCGTGATTGATCTGATTAATCTTTTAGATGGGTGAGAGAAAGAAACTTCTTCACCATACTAAATTTTTATATTTATATAATGGCTTTTTAGACACTGAGCTTAGGTGTCCTTGTAGTATTCTGATGTGGGTGACTTGTACTCAGCAATCTCAGTTGAATTGACTACTCTTCCTTTCTGCTGCAAAGTTTTCTACATCAGCCTGGCTGTAATAGAAATGTTGTTTTTTACAGTTCTCTACCATGAGTAAAGTCCTGTGGGATCCTTTGGGAAATGTAAAGCAATGTGGCAGACAGGCGTGCTGTTACTGTGCGGAAGCTGTCCATTTGCTGCAAGGAGGTTCTCAGCCTTTACTCAAATTGAGGGTTCGTTGCCAAAAGGCTTCAGGTTGTATCTCATCATTCTCAAGATTCACTGTAACTGTGGATGAACATGGACACTGTAGGAAGCTGGGGAGATGGGGAAGCTCTCATTTAACTGGCAGTTACCCCTCCCGTCGTGATCTGCAGCAGACTTGCCAATCAGCCTTCATTCAGTCTAACAAAGCTAGAAGACCTGGTGCTTGTCCTGAAGGATTCCAGTCCTTCCTCAGCTTCTCACTGCTGTACTAAGGCAGGAGAGCAGGTACATCTCCCGTTGGTGCCACCAGCCGCGACACAATCATTACAGAAATTCTAGTCTGTTTTTCCAACCCAGATGAGCAATTACCTTGTGGGTATCTCACGCAGAAGTGGGTCTTTCCAGCCGTATCTTTCAGCTTCAAAAGGTTCAATACTTGATAAGCGGAGCTAAAGATGTTTTCCTTTTCATATAAATTCTTGTAAGTTCTCATTCTCTCTGGGCAGATATCAGAGGACAATATTAAAGTGTATATGTAGATACACATGCACACAACTCATTATTTCTTTAGCAAGACCATTAAGCTTTAGCAAGAATGTCAAAAAGCCAACATAATGCACTGCAACCAAGGAGCAGAACTGGTGAGACATTACAATAATATACTTTTATTTTGTGAGGAAACAGACTTAAAATAAAAAAGTTTCTGTCATTCTCTAGTCAAAGAGCAATAAATGAATTTGTTGCCAAAATTTAGAAAATTCAAAATATTTGATCAGGTCTGTTTGGTTTTCTCTCGTTGGGAAAATGCTAAGTGAACACCCAGAACAACATACATGAATAATAGGCTTCCATATGGTTTGAGTTCTGACTTTGTATGTTATTTTTCCAATGCCTAGAATGCCGTGCAGAACTTAAAGAACATATTACAATTAATTATATCATGTTGAAATAAATAATTTCCTAAATATACACCCTGTCATGGTGGCCACTGATAAGGAATTTAATTTGAAACTCAGCTCTTGGCTTCTGAAAAATCAGCTTTAACTAAATTGTCGCAGTCATTACATGTTGTAAAGCCTCTATATTTCACACTTCATTTTCTATCCAAATGGATGACAGCCTACTTCAAAGGGAAAGAAGTAAACCTGTGGTCAGAGTGTTCACCTGAACAGCATGCTCTCCTTAGATCCCACGTCTGGCAGTTGCACATATTTTGAATTCCTGCAGGTTTACAATTTAATTGGTCAAAAATCAAAGGATGTCCAGTTGAACTGTACCCCCATGTAACAGGGTCAGAGATTGGGGGATAATGTTTGATGCTCCACCTTTCCTGACATTTCACTGTTGCAAAGAAATGGGAAAGATGTTTCAATGAGCTTCCCAGGCCAGAAATATTAACCCCAAGTGTTCAAAACTTGCGAACATAAAGTTTATATGGAAAAGAGACAGTTTTAGAGCCCTACCTGTGTGCCTGCTAGAGACTACAGTACAAGAAGTGAAAATGAGATGCTAATTTTTACCTCGTCATAACCTGTAATATCAACCCACGTACTCAGATTCTCAGTCAGCCCCTGTGAATGGTCTCAGAGTGCCCGGTAGGACTTTTTATGGAATATAACGTGGTAAACATAAAAATATTTCAAACTCCAGTGGTGGGATCTACATGACCCTCAACATTGTCTTTCCGGTGTCCAGTCCAGGAGGTCTGGTTATGTTCCTTGTTATACATGCCTTCACGGGTGCCGGTCCCTGGGTATTCCCTGTGATTTCTTTTTTTTTGGATACGTTGAGATTTTTGAGGGAAATGGCCTGAGATGGAAGGTAGGAACCGTTTGAAAGAAGACTGAAAATAGAGTTGGTATGAATCTGAATGGAAAATTAAGGTTCATTGCTGCAATGAGGTTTGCTACCTAATTACTTTGGACAGTTTGCTTTAAGTCACATCTTTTAAAACAGAAGCATCTTTCAGGTATATCCTGTTCATGGATCCGTGGACAAAGTTCAGTTGCTGTGGCTGAGGACGGGGGCTCCAAACTCTCTCTTCCTTGCTCACCTCTTTTCCCATGCTTCCTCCCTTGGGCAGTGGGAGGGCACAGCCTGGTCTGAAGTGAGCAGAAGGCAATCATCGAGTCATGCTGAGGTTCAGAGGAACACTGGGCTCTGCCCCCACCTTCTTGCTGTCTTTACTGGTCCTGTCCACTGAAAGGGAATGCAGCCGGAGATTTTTGCAAGTGGTAACATTGTAATCAAGGCTGTGCTGTCTGGGGCCACGGGGTCAGAGCCACGGTGTGTGTGATTTGTAAACAGTGAATTGGCAGGAGAAATGAAAATTGGGCAACTTTGCAGTGGTTGTCTGCGTACCGCTGTTACCCCAAATGTCCCATTTTGAAGGATGGTGTTGGGCTGTCTTCATTTCAGCTCATGCTGTATTTGCATCAACGCACATAGTGTGCAGCTCATAGAGAGGGAGATGCTGTATTGCTGCGGGAAATGTGTATAATGGCTATATAAATTGAATTTGTATGGGTACCCAAAAACTCTATTCATTTTTACTTCCCCCCCCCCGAACCAAACTCACATTGTTTGGGGCTGTGTCACAACTGATACCAGCGTTCTTTGGGGACCTCAATGTCATATGCAAGTAATAAGGACGTTGTCACAGTTTATCTGATCAGAGATTGATAGTTCAATAACTTTCAACTTGGCTGGGCAGGTAAGGTGCAGGAATTTTTAAACTGTGCGTTTTCATCACAGAACTGATTTGGGCTGGCTATTGATACCACTCTTCATATGTAAATGCCTGCTTTTAAAATCACTTGTGTTCACATAGGAACTGTTTGCTTCATCTAGATAATCAGAAAAGGATGGTAGAAAATATAACTATTTAAGACTGTTAATCATTGCTCATACTAAAAGCGGTAACATGCTTTTTTTGGAGTATGTGCCACAGGAATTGGCCACCCAAGACAGACTGGATGAGTGGACCCAGCCTCTGGTGCTTTGCGTTCTTTGAAGCAGACTGCAAATGCAGGAGTTGAGGCACGTGCTGTTTGCAGCTGTACGTGCTGGTGCCTGAGATGTAGAAAGGAAGGAGAGTGCGCCTATAGAGAAGCGGAGGGCAGTTGTATGTATAGCGTGGAGGAAACAGGGACAGAGCTCTTTTGGAGCTCTTGAACTGCTGAGCAGGATGCAATCAGTTCTTGCATCTGTGATATTCAGGGAGCCAGTTCTGTCATAAATTTTATTTAAAAAAGCAAGTTTGCGCCGAATAATGTCTGTTAGCACGAGCTTCTCTTCCTAACAGCAACTGCCTAGTAGGGTCTTAAATACCGTTTGATTGAATCAAGAGGAACAGCATATAATTAAAGACAAGTAGGTCTAGAAAGTCTAACTTGCAAGTTATGGGGCTGGGACAAGGCGCATCGTAAGAGGTTCTTAGGAAAAGAAGCTTAGCATGCGAGCTTTCCAAGATTTCATTCAAATAAAAAACAGCGTTCTTTTAAATATGACTCATTTATAGGAAAAACATGTTGATTTGGAGAATTCTTATTTTCTACTCAGATTTATAGTCCCTTCTTCTTTACTCCTTGTTCAGACTATCCATGCAAAATCAGAGGTGTTACACAGTAACAGATACTGGAAATTCCTTTATTTATTTTTCATGTTTGTACACAACACTTGGTCCTTTTCCAAGTTATAGCTGTGCTACTTGGTATAGCTTTCAAAAATCTAACCAACCATGGGGTGGAAAGTGCATTATGTGAAGTAACGCTCTCACGCACCCCCCCTTTCTACTAGCTACCCATTTCACAAACAGGTATTTAAACCTGGCTTGGCACGATATCATTATTCTGTAGCAGGTGTTGATTGGGAGTTTTTTATATTTCAGGATCCCTTGACCTTTCTTCTGGGCACACGTACAGTGTGTTAATGATGAACAATGTCCACACATCAGCACTAATTCAAACTTGAGCTCTTCCAGAGTTTGAAATATGCATGGATAAAGTCTGTGCAGATGGTCCTGAATTTTAATATATAAAAGTCACAGTAAAACAAAGTTAACTTTTAAAATTCTGCAATAAATCACAAAAAGCTGAATATGATCCTCTGGATATCTTAATTAGATGAATTTCTTTCACTTAATCAGACATTCAAAGTCAAAGGGACAAAAGACACTGCCTTTCTTAGACACTAAGGCCTGAATAATGTCTCCGTGGTCAGAAGAGTTGATCAAATTTCTTGCTGTCACTCATGTTTATATTTGATTGTATTCTTTTTCTGAATAATAACATGAACATCAGTGTTTCTATTGTTTTATCAGTCACAATCAAGAATATTCCCAATAGCTTTATTTCTGGGCTTCTTTCTGCCACACAAGGATTTGGCATCATGTACATCTACACACAAATATTTAAGGAATGGTTAGTTTGCAAGCTGAACTTCAAAGATGGGAAATAGCAGAATCAGGATTATCCACATAACCCACTTTCGTAGGTATCTCTGATAGGCATCACCAGAGGCAGCGGGAAGAAGGGCAGAGGTGAGGACATGGGCGTCCTCTGGGCTCGGAGAGGTGCACTGCACCCACTGTGTGTCACTCAGAGCTCAGGACCGTGGGTGCCCGAGATCGCGCAGAGCACATCGAGGCCTTCAGACTTGAGCAACCGGACTCTCCAGGACTCCTATTTAGCACGTGCAGATGGCACTTTTAAGAAACTTCACATACGGCTAAATTAAGAGGATTTTTTAATGAGGAGATTAATAAATGTCTGTCTGCGTCAGGGTTATCTCTATGCTGAATTCCCATGTTTCTTCTCCAAATCTTCAATACATTCCATTTTGTTTTAAAAAAGTGGTTTGTGCTGGCAATCTCTCCAGATTTTTCTAGCCTTATTGAAAACAGCTGTGACATTTTTGCTGAAGTGGAATGTCTTTGGCTTTGTGTGGGGTTTTTTGAGGTTTTATTTAAATTAAGCCAGAGGTAGAGCGTGAGCACGGAAACATCAGTTGCAGCTATAAACAAAGTTTTTAGAGAGCAGGGGAGGGAGAGAGAGCCAGGATTTACAATGGGGAAGTGTTAGGCGGGATTGACTCTAGGTGTCACTGTGAGCTGTGCCTGTAATTCTGCAGCTCCATTTCCACTTTTATTCGGTGACCCCCACTTTCCAGCCTTCTTCCTCCTCTCTGTTTCCCCTCACCTCTTTATCTCTCTCTGACTCTCACTCTAACACACACACCTGCATGCAGAGAAGTGTATGACAAATAATAGCTGGAAGCAAGGAAATTACTGTGACCATTAGAGAACATGGCATTGATATAAGTTAATAGATACTTAGTAAAAACGCTGGTCAACTGAATAGTTATGATGTGTGATGTCTCGCTTATACGAAGCCATGGAAAGAAAATGATTAAAAAAACCCTCACTAAGCTTTCTTTTGTCCATTTGTATATGGCTACAGGTAAGAGCAGAAGGCAAACACCAGCAGACAAGATACTCTCCCAGTCTGGCCAGTCTGGATTGTCAGAGGCAGGGCTAGATCGTTTTAGGGACTGCAAGCACAAGGAGTTCTAGCAAACTTTGAAACTCTACCCACCTGGATAGGTACCCGTGAAAGCAGTCTCTATCTCTTAATGTTTTGTCTTCACTAATATTGAGTTAACTTCTCAATTTATAATTTATAATACTTTCCTATAAGATCCACTTAGAGAATACTAACTAATGACATACAGCAACATCATTAAACACTTTAGTGCCTCAGGGTAACAAACTACAATGCATCCTGCGAAGTAGCACTTAAAGGTTGTATGAACATATTCTGTCACCTTGCAATCTTTTACAGCGTAGCCGTGGGAATGTGCAGGGAGATAACATGCAGCGGAATAGAACAAAGTCTGCTGGAGTCACGCTCTCCTTAACGTGATGAATTATCAAGATGCCGTACGTTTCCTGGTTAGGTCCCAAAAAGCTGAACTTTTGTAAATGAGCAAATTTAAATGCCTTCTTATCACACATAGGTAGAACGCTGTTTTCATGGTGTTACTAAGAGTCTGATGTTACTTTTAAGTGACTTTATGCAGTGATCAGTACTTCAGCCCTAATTAGTAACAATAGTAAGGGCCTTCAGTTTAAATCATAAACAGAAAAATAGGTCATCTAATATTTCAGTTCACCGCCCTGCCAACCCTACATTATTCCTTGCTGTATATATTCTAACTTTTTTCCTGCAGTACTTTAAATTTCCTAAGCAGCAGATTCCACGACTTCATGCTTTTTTTCTTTTGAGTTTGCTTTTTTTGCTGGAATTTAGTAGGATTCTTCTGAAGGACAAGGGCAATTTTTAAAGCCGCTTTGTAGAACTCCATTTTCTTTTGATTTGGGCTCCTCTGACAGTGCTGAATCTCAAATTTTCGTAGCATCCTGTGGGAAAGGGAAGGCAATCTGCAAAGTACAGATTCTCCTGGCAAATCCTGCTTGTTGCTAGATGCTGCTTCTAAACCATCTCTCCTTGGTTTTCATCCTTGCCTGATGGCTGCATCACATGCTGTACGTTCAATATGGTGATGACTCCGAGATGCACCCTGTCACTAATCTAGTCGCTCATGGCTGCTGTGATTATCCACTGTCTCTGTCAAATTACTCTTGGACAATGTCATCAGTGTAGTCTCACCTCTGAATGGAACAGCCCTTTTTTCTTTTCTTTTTTTTTTTTAAATCAGGATTAAGCAGTCAGATCTGATGACACTTCACACAAGTATAGTTGTTTGAAAACATACTGTCCTTTCAATCACAGTAAGTGACAGTGTGCACAGTGTGCACTCCACTGATGCCATGGCTGCCTTTGATGCCTGCTCTGACATGCTTTAAGATACATAGTTCAGAGAAAAATTCTTTACAGTAGCAAACTACTTTTGCCAAATGGTTAGCTGTGTATAATTCTTTTTTCCCCCCCTTTTAAAGGAAAATGTAACAGGGATTAAATTGGGGGAGAGTTGAGTAGCCATTTCCTATGATGAATATTTTTTTACTGGGGACAGGCTTAAATTCCCATACATTTAGAGCAAAGGAGTGGGTGTGAGGAAATATGTCTAAGCTCCCTGCTCCCATCTCAATGCCCAGTTTCTCTCTCATGGATATTATAGAGGCTTGAGTGGGAGTTTGAGATTTTTCAGTATGTGGGAGAGAGCTACTGACAAAAGAAACCTGTGGAGCTGAGAAAACCACATGATTGCATCTCTCTAATTTCTTCTCTCCCACTGTCCTTTGGGCAATGAGATGGTGAGATGAACCTTATGGACTGTAGGGCAGGGAAGAAATGGCAGCACTCAGCTGTGGTGGGGCCTTGCAGGGGATTTCCTTTGACCATGGAGCTCCCCAACAGCTGAGGTGCCACGGGGGCGGGCACCACGGGCTCCAGCTGGGGAGCTCCAGCATCAGGAGACAGCCAGGGAGCAGGGGTAGAGCACCAGGAGGCAGTGGGGATCACTAAGGTTATGGTACAGACCGGTCAGGGGGCCATGAGGGACATGAGAGAGGGACCAGTGGTGTGTGCCTCATCCCGTGTGAGGATGGACTTCCCTGGGGAGCCACAGCACACAAGGCATGGTATGGGGATCTAGAGGAGAAACATTAGTTTAAGCCAACTCGTCGTCATCCCAGATTCATACATGGTCCCAAGTCACAGCAATTTCTTACGTGCTGCCTGTGTCATGTAGTAAGAAGGCCTGAGGTCACTCCTGCTCCACCACTGGTCTGTGTGGTCTTTGCACCAGAGATTGCGGGGATACCAGAGCGGAGCTTGTGCTGACCTGGGGCAGGTGCCAAAGGCCAGGCAATGTTCACTCTGCCTGGATTGAATGCTCACTGCCAGGCTGGGGGACGGAGGAAAGATACCTTCCAAGAGTTGCAAGTTCCAGGAAAGAGCTACCACGTGTTGTAGGAGGGATGTAAAGTTGTAGAAGATACTTCTCTGCAGGTCTGGTGGTGTTGTATGGCTTTTGTAGCACATGTTTGCTCTTGCAGCAGAGTTTAGGGATGAGGAATGTTTCCAGCAGGGGAAATGGAGAGGAAGAATCTTACTGGAAATTGTTCTTAATCATAGCAGAAATTTTCAGTGTTTTTTTCTGTTTTTTTGTGTTTTTTTGTTTTGGTTTTTTTTGTAACATTTTCTGGTGCTGAGTGCAAGTAATGCAGCATTTAAATTCTCTTCATCTCAGATGATTCACTGAAGGTCAGGTCTCTTGAAGTAATATTTTCTTTCTTATCTGCACCTAATCAATCATGTCATATATAAAAAGTCCAAGCGGTTGTATCGGTGCTTTAGTACATTGTAACAATATTATACCAATCAAAATAAACTAATCACATATTAGAAATTATTTTAAAGTGATACTGCAAAAAAAAATAAATACACACAAGCTACCAAATCACACAGATAAAATAACGCTCATCGGTCATTACAATGGAGATAGTTGCAGGGTTTTTTCTTCTTCTAGGATATTTAACTGGCTGGCTTCTAATATTTCTTTTAATGTTTGCTTTTGCCTGGCAGGAATGTGATAAAATTATGCAAAGCTATGATTCACATAGAACAAACACAGATTGCAAACTATATAATGTTATCCTGGCCTGCTGTTTATAAAGCAATGAATATGCCTGCTAACTCTGTATGCTGATGATTTTTTGCAGCCAGGTTTATATCTGGATGAATGACCTTTACTTTTTCTAATTATTATTTTACACAAGCAAATAATTTACCTTTATAATCATAAGCAATCATCAAGAAAGACCCTTGGCAGGTGCTGGCATATTGTACTGTTCATATAATTCAGTAAATAACCTTTTTCTGGTTCAGGTATGGTTTCTCGGCCTTAGATGTTGCTCTGCACAAAATAATGTGAATTAAAACTTAAATCAAGGCAAATAATCTCAATTGTTTATATATGAGTTTGCATAAAATCACAGGCTGTCCTAGTTGCTGATACAGGCCTGTTGGGTAAATGGCCTAATGGTTCTGACTCAGCCTCTACTGAGGAGTGACTGAAGAAAGGAGAGTCTTCTCACCAGAGCAAGCAGTTGTCAGCCTTACACAGGGTCTTAGGACTTGGAGAAAATCTGTTAGCTTCTCAGTCAATGCACCCAGAAAGTCATTGTAACCAAGTGGCCAGTTTCACAGAATCACAGAATGGTAGGGGTCGGAAGGCACCTCTGGAGATCATCTAGTCCAACCCCACTACCAGAGCAGGGTCACCTAGAGCAGGTTACACAGGAACGCGTCCAGGTGGGTTTTGAATGTCTCCAGAGTTGGAGACTCCACCACCTCCCTGGGCAGCCTGTTCCAGTGCTCTGCCACCCTCCGGGTAAAGAAGTTCCTCCTCATGTTTAGGTGGAACTTCCTATGCTCAAGTTTGTGCCCATTACCTCTTGACCTGTCCCCGGGCACCTCTGAAAAGAGCCTGGCCCCATCCTCCTGACACCCACCCTTAAAGTATTTATAAGTGTTGATAAGATCCCCCCTCAGTTGTCTTTTTTCCAGACTGAAGAGACCCAAATCCTTCAGCCTTTCCTCATAAGAGAGGTGTTCGAGTCCCCTAATCATCTTTGTAGCCCTTTGCTGCACCCTCTCCAGCAGTTCCCTGTCCCTCTTGAACCGGGGAGCCCAGAACTGGACACAGTACTCCAGGTGCGGCCTCACCAAGGCAGAGTAGAGGGGGAGGATGACCTCCCTCGACCTGCTGGCCACACCCTTCTTGATGCACCCCGGGATGCCGTTGGCCTTCTTGGCCACAAGGGCACATTTCTGGCTCATGGTCATCCCGTTGTCCACCAGGACTCCCAGGTCTCTTTCCACCGAGCTGCTCTCCAGCAGGTCAGCCCCTAACCCGTACTGGTGCATGGGGTTATTCCTCCCCAGGTGCATCACCCTACACTTGCCCTTATTGAATTTCATAAGGTTCCTCTCTGCCCAGATCTCCAACCTGTCCAGGTCTCTCTGTATGGCAGCACAACCTTCTGGTGTGTCAGCCACCCCTCTCAGCTTTGTGTCATCAGCTGACATTGTGCACTCAATCCCCTCATCCAGGTCATTGATGAATATATTGAAGAGGATTGGACCCAGTACTGACCCCTGTGGAACACCACTTGCTACTGACTTCCAACTAGACTCTGTGCCCCTAATCATGACCCTCTGAGCTCTGTCTTTCAACCAGTTATCTATCCACCTTATTGTCCATTCATTTCACCCACACTTCCTAAGCTTCCCTATGAGGATGCTGTGCGAGACCGTGTCGAACGCCTTGCTTAAGTCAAGGTAGACCACATCTACCACCTTCCCCTCATCTATCCATCTAGTCATGCCATCATAGAAGGCTATCAGATTAGTTAGACATGATTTCCCCTTGGTGAATCCATGTTGTGTACTTCTGATTGCTTTCTTTTCCTCCACATGCCTTGAGATGACGCCCAGAATGAGCTGTTCCATTATCTTTCCAGGGATGGAGGTGAGGCTGACCAGCCTGTGATTCCCCGACTCCTCCTTCTTGCCCTTTTTGAAGACTGGAGTGACGTTGGCTTTCCTCCAGTCCTCAGGCACCTCGCCTGTTCTCCAGGACCTTTCAAAGATGATGGAGAGCGGCCCAGCAATGACTTCTGCCAGTTCCCTCAGCACTCTCCGGTGCATCCCATCGGGGCCCATGGACTTGTCGATGTCTAATTGAGCTAATTGATCTCTCACTTGATCCTCCTCAACCAAGGGGAAGTCTTCCTCTTTCCCTGTTACTTTCTCCAAAGTCTGGGACTCCTGAGGGCTGGGCCGAGCAGTAAAGACCGAAGCAAAGAAGGCATTCAGTAACTCTGCCTTCTCTGCGTCCTCCATCACCATAGCTCCTGTCTCATTCAACAGCGGGCCCACAACTTCTCTAGGTTTCCTTTTGCCTCCAATATACATGAAGAAGCCCTTCCTGTTGAGTTTGAAACCCCTTTCCAGGTTTAATTCCAAGGAGGCCTTGGCTTTCCTCGTTTCATCCCTGCACACTCTGGCAGCATTCTTGTAATCTTCCCAAGCGGTCAGTCCCTTTCTGCTTAACAGCCATAGCCAGTTAAGCAGAAGCATGTGAAAAGGCTTGCTCGGTTCCTTCACTATTCGAGTCTTTCTGAGTGTCTTAAGGGTCAGACTCTGTTTTAAAGCACTTACAATAGAATGGCAGTGACTGAATTGCTGACAGCATAGCATGCAACCTTGCTCAAGAGGTGTAGCATTAGGCTAGAGACAACATGGGGTAGTTCAGAGACACCTGGGCTGTTTCAGCAATAACACTGAACTTTCATGCTTCAGCTCTTTCTGATACAGCTGCTTGTTTCACAAACAGGTGTCTAAAACTGCTGTGAAAGTCACTTCAGCTGCAGACTGAGCAAACGTCTACTGACTTTTCATATAATGGTATAGTGTCAAGTAATTACCTGCACATTACTCTCACTTGGGAATTACAACTTGAGAGCCCCTGGTCTTTGGAAATGAGAAGAGACCCGTGCTTTGGGGGAGATGGGAAAGAAACCTGCTGGAGTGTGCCCTTTGTTTCACAGTGTTTTCACTCTCTGACCAGTTGTGTAGTTGCTAAGACTGCTGGCAAAAGGAATAATTTTCCTGTCTTTGTTACAGGATTTTTACCGTTTTTTCCATCTCAAGAAACAAAAAGAGAGCCAGGGAGAATCTCCATCCCTCACTGGATGCAGGGGGGAAAGCTGCAACCAAGGACGAGGCTGAGATACTTAATGCCTTCTTTGCCTCCGTCTTCAATAGTCAGACCAGCTATCCCCAGAGTGTTCAGCCTTCTGAGCTGGAAGATAAGGATGGAGAGCAGAACAACCCACCCATAATCCAGGAGGAAGTAGTCAATGATCTGCTTCTGCACTGAGACGCACATAAGTCTATGGGGCCGGATGGGATTCACCCAAGAGTACTCAGGGAGCTGGTGGGAGAGCTCACCAAGCCTCTCTCCATCATTTATCCACAATCCTGGTCAACAGGGGAGGTACCAGATGACTGGAGGGTGGCTAATGTGATGCCCATCTACAAGAAGGGTCGGAAGGAGGATCCGAGGAACTACAGGCCTGTCAGCCTGACCTCGGTACCAGGAAAGATCATGGAGAGGATCATCTTGAGTGAGCTCTCATGGCAAGTGCAGGGCAGCCATGGAATCAGGGCCAGCCAGCATGGCTTTAGGAAGGGGAGGTCCTGCTTAACCAACCTGATCTCTTTCTCTGACCATGTGAGCCACCTTCTGGATGCGGGGAAGGCTGTGGACATTGTCTATCTGGACTTTGGTAAGGCCTTTGACACCGTCCCCCACAGCATTCTCCTGGAGAAGCTGGCGAATCATGGCATAGACAAGTGTACTCTTTGCTGGGTTAAAAACTGGCTGGATGGCCGTGCCCATGTGATTATGGGGCCATGTGATTAATGGGGTGAAATCCTCTTGGTGGCCAGTCACTAGTGGTGTCCCACAGGGCTCAGTTTTGGGGCCGGTTTTGTTTCATATCTTTATCAATGATCTGGATGAGGGGATTGAGTGCACCCTCAGTAAGTCTGCAGATGACACCAAACTAGGTGGGAGTGTTGATCTGCTTGAGGGTAGGAAGGCTCTACAGAGGGACCTGGACAGGCTGGATCAATGGGCCAAGGCCAACTGTATGAGGTTTAATAAGGCCAAGTGCCGCATCCTGCGTTTCGGTCACAACAACCCCAAGCAATGCTACAGGCTTGGGGAAGAGTGGCTGGAAAGCTGCCCGGCAGAGAAGGACCTGGGGGTGCTGGTGGACGGCCAGCCTAACAGGAGCCAGCAGTGTGCCCAGGCGGCCAAGAAGGGCAACAGCATTCTGGCTTGTATCAGGAACAGCGTGGCCAGCAGGAGCAGGGAAGTGATCGTGCCTCTGTACTGGGCACTGGTGAGGCCTCACCTCGAGTCCTGTGTTCAGTTCTGGGCCCCTCTGTACAAGAGGGACATTGAAGTGCTGGAGCGTGTCCAGAGGAGAGCTACCAGGCTGGTGAGGGGTCTGGAGACCAGGTCATATGAGGAGAGGCTGAGGGAGCTGGGCATGTTTAGCTTGGAGAAGAGGAGGCTGAGGGGAGACCTCACTGCCCTCTACAACTACCTGAAAGGAGGCTGGAGAGAGGTGGGTGTTGGCCTCTTCTCCCAGGTGAATAATGACAGGACCAGAGGAAATGGTCTGAAGTTGTGGCAGGGGAGGTTTAGGTTAGATATGAGGAAGAATTACTTTACTGAAAGAGTGGTCAGGCACTGGAACAGCCTGCCCAGGGAGGTGGTTGAGTCACCATCCCTAGAGGTGTTTAAGAAATGTCTAGATGTGGCACTTCAGGGCATGCTCTAGTGGCAGAGATTGTAGGGGGGTTTTTGTGTGTGTATGGTTGGACTCAATGATCTCAAAGGTCCTTTCCAACCATGAAGATTCGATGATTCTATGATTCTATCATTGATAGTTTTTTGCAATGAATACATAGAAATGCCACAAACCCTATTCTTCGTGAAGAATCTGCTGCTGCTCTGCATTTCTGCATAAGAGTGAATATAATGGCCTTGTGACACCTTGACAAGAGTAATTATACCCAGAGGGATTGGTAATTTATGTTGGGTAGGAGGTGGTATCATTTCCTGGTTAGTCTGTACCCTAACTTGTTATTATCTATGGCCATCAGCAGCTAGAGTGACACCTACAGAGGAGACCTCGGAGCTCCCAGCAGGAGCTGGAGTTGTTCCATTTGACTGTAGATCGAAGGAATTCCTACTGTTTTTCATACTGTGTGTAACATAACCTTTGATAACGTAGTAGGCAAGGCAAGGCATGACTCATCTCATTGACTTTCCCCTCTTGTATATGACTTTTTAACAGGTTACGCTTGACAGAGAATGTGTTGCTACTTACTTTTGACCACCATCATTATGACAGTGACTCAGTCATATATAGCATGCCATCTAAATAACTACTGTTCCTAAGGAAATATTTTTCGTCACAAAATTTCTTTGGTTTGGCAAGTTACTTCATTGCTTGTTTCTGAGACGAGCACCCCATTGTTTTGGGAGGTATGCACACAAATAATTAAAGACAGAGTGTTGTTCTGACAAGCTTTTGCCCTTAAAAGAAGAGAAAAAGAGGAAAATGTTGCTTCCATTTTGTAAACAGAAAATGGATGTGACAAAGAGGTGAGGTTAAGTAAATTGCAAAAGAAGGTCACATAAGGGATCTGTGACAGAGCAAGGAGTTGATCAAATTCTTGGAAGAGCCAAATACAATAACCTAGACACGCTCCTCCATATTTCCCCATTTATTTTTTTTTTTAGCCAAGCCTGTTCTGTTGCTTTAGTTTCTTTCAAATCCTCCTGAACTGTTATATTCCAGCTCAAGAAATTAATCACTGTCCTAAAACTGTAGTACAATCTCTGTAGTCTTGTGAATCTCTCTAGACTCCTGAGCACATGAAAATCTAGATCCATAGTCTTCTTTGATCTTTGACGTTTTGTCAGCTCCTCCCATTTCCAGTTTTAGCTTTCTCACTTCATTTCTTTCAATTCTTCAATCCCTCCCTAATCCTTGAGATTCTTACTTTTTCCTTCTTCCTTCCCTTACCAGCCCTGGTAATACTTTTTCTTGTAACTCGTGTCATAAACTTGTTTTATCTCCTCTCAGATCCCATCCGCTTTCCCTTTCCTCTATGTTGTTCTTAATTTTTTAAACATCGTTTTCTGAACTGCCTCAAAATGTAGCCAATCTTTATGTCATTCACTTATTTTATCAAGTGAGAAGCTCAACATCTGAGGTCCTGCAGGTTTGTTCTAATCCTATTTACTTATCTTCAATCAAACAGGGGAGTTTTCTTGGCCACAGGTCCAGGTCCACATATGTGATCCTGAATTGAAGGTATTTGCAGTAGTTTTTTTCTGCTTCTGTGTGGTTTCTGTGCTGCATACGTCTGCTGGGTATGGATTTCCAAGCTAGTTCCAAACAACTGTACACTCTTGGTGCTAGACCTCTGCCTGGCCCCCCATATACATGGGTACAGTGCTTAAATTATTCTGTAGGTGAGACTGTGTATTCCTTAAGTTATTGTAAAGGTTTTACCCTATACTTGGATTCTTGACATTTACCTTTTATAGCTGTTATGTTCCTTGAGGTGATCATTCTTTTAATCCATGGTGTGGAAATATTGCTGAATGTGTTATAGATTTTGTAGGGGTTTTTGAGGATTTTTTTTGTAGAAGGTTAGGTTTTTTTGGTTTTGTTTTTTTTGCTAGGATTTTTTTAGAAAAACTACAGAAAGAGTGTTTAAAGGTAATGACAAAGAGCTCACAGCGAGTGTCATGGATATCTTTACTTTTTTTTCCTTTGCAACTAGAAGATAATATTGCCAGGGCATTCACAGTATTTCTCAGACCAAGGCATGGAATGCGTAGTATAGTGTCGTCATTTCGATTGTTAATTAATTGCTAATACATTAGTGACTGTTAGATACTTATATAGGGTCTTACTTCCTGAATGCTCTAAAAGCATTTTACAAAGAGTGGTCTAGGACAAGGAATGGTGAGCACCAGTAACACACTAGGAGCACAAGAAAAGTAGTAGCCAGTGGGGAATGTATTTCCCACAGCAGGAAGACAGTCAGGATGGTGGGGTTCACACCTGACTCTTAAAAATAGTGCTTGGGTGTTAGTAATGCCCATGTGTATTCATGAGCTTTTGATGCCCTATGCCACTGAGTAGAGACAAGTGAACAATCCATGGCTGGTCATTGCCAGGTTCACCAAGTGAGGGTGAGATGTGTCGTGTAGATGTTCTGTACCTCTTCAGTTGTGCTGTAGGAGATGGAATGCTCTTATGTGAGCTACCAAAGAGGAGTAGGATATAATTTCTGATCAGACCTTATCTTGGAGTGTGGTATTGAATCTTCCTTTCATTCAGTACAGGTTCTTGTGGGAGTAACTGTTCTTCTAGACTGAGTTAAGCAGGCTTGCGTGGGCATTGGGGTATAGAAGACAAGCACAAAAGGTCTGTGTGTGAAACCAAAATAAAATCTGCTGAGGTCACGTGTTTGAGAAGCAACGTTTGCATCATACAGGAAGAACTAGACCATCTTCAGGACTGGAGAATTGGAAATGGAGTTAAATCTGTATGAAGTACACAAGGTCAAATGACAATTTTTTTTCTATAGGCTCATTAATTGTCAATGCTAGAGGAAAAAGAAATGCACAGGTATTTCACAGGACACACCTTTGTGAAATGGCCATGTGATGAAAAGGCAAATGTGATCTTAAGATTTTTCAGATTAAATGTTTCTGTTGATGATAAGAAAGTGTGAATGTAATTGTACAAGTCCCAGGTATATAATTCTGGGCGTTTGTGTTTAAAACAGAAAGTAGAGATGCAAAGAGGAACCTGGTTTTGATCAGGAGAATGGGAAAACCTTTCTTAGTGGAGGAAAAAAAAGGAATCTGATTTACTTAGCTTAGCATAATAAAACCTATAAAGATCTTAGTGACTAAAATCAAGGAAGCAGAAAAATAAGTAATAATAGCAGTAGCAGTGAGTAAATGTGAACCCAAAATAGAAGACCATTTAGCCATTAGAGAGGCATATTTCTTGAATATCTTACCCAAAGATTATGTTTTCCCCGAGAAAATGGTAGTGTCAAACAGTGAGCCAATTTTGAACGTTACAAAGTCTTTATATAAGTGTGCTGCTGCTACTGGAACCTAAACCCAGCGTCCCAGGAGATGCCATTTATTTCTGCATTCTAGTGCCGTAAACAGTTGTAGCTTAATTTAAGGAATCCGTAATATTCCAGCACTCTTTATTTTCTAGCATATCTTTTTGTGGACTGAATAATGATCTTGAATTTTAATGTCAATTTAAGAGTTTTCAAGCTAACTTCTCCCTTCTGAGGTTCCCCAATTTACCAGCAGTAGCTGAATGAGCCATTCAGTTTTGTCTCATATTTTGATCTATTTTTCACATGAGCACTACTAAATTCTGTACCAAAGTCAGTGAAGCAGCCCGAGTACTTAGTGATAGTACAGTTCCCCACAGGGGCCTGTTGTACCCCATCTAGCTGAATTCAGCTGCAATCCATTTTTCAGTTTACATTTTTTAAAATTTGATAATACCTGAGGGAATTAGTTACCTAATTCTTATTGAATTACAATGTGAGTTGGATGAATAATTTCCTTAGACTTGTTTGAAAATCTCAGATTTTTATTCCAATATTATTCACACTACTGCATGTGTTTTCGTAGCTAAAAATCTGCAATAAATAAGTTTCTGGAATCATATTAATTACAAGAATATTTACTTACAAAGTAATTTATAAACAAAATTCATACCTGTATCAGGTAGTATAGTTTTGTTTTTTTTAAAAGTAAGACTGAATATTAAGAAGTTGGACACACACTGGTTTACATAGCAGCTACAGATCATACAACAGCTGTAATTTCCATAGCACTGAACTTTAAATGAGAGAAGACAAAAAAGATGTGGCAGAGGACATGCTTTGAAGTTTCAGCGTCTGATTCCGTAAACTGCTCAAGTAAAGGTGAATGGCATTTATCATAAAGCAGACTAATTTTCTGTCCCTAATTAATGGTTTCTTCAACATTATGGATGAGAATAGGAAGTATGTATGTCAAGGGAATCATATTCCCTTAGCAGAAAGGGAACAGATGCCTAACCTGTAAGTTTGCATATCCCGATTTTATTGCTGTGGGACTTGCCAGTTCTAGGGTCAAAGCAGCATGCTAACTAGTGGGCATGGAACGGAAAAGGAAGGTAGAAAGATAAAAGAAAGAGATGAAATCAATAAGAAAGGGTTCAAAACATATGTCTGATAAGCTCTTTCTAGTAGATAACATTGTCAAAGAATAAAACTGAGCTGGAGGGTAACATGCCTGATTCTGTCCAGTCAGTTCACTAGGAAAGGCTATATTTGATTCTAAGCTCTGTAGAGACATCTGAGAGATGCTGTTTTCCATGTGCAAGAAATTCATAAGGAATTAAAATATTTTTGGTGAGCTATATTATGCTGCGTTCTTCTCAACAAGGGGACTGACAGAATTTGATGGTCTCTCGGTCTTTGACTTTTTTGGAGATTTAGGTATTTCACATCATTTGGTGTTAAAATAGTCCTGGTCTCTTCAGGGGAAGATAAGACAGTGGATACATTACCACCATGTGCTAAGAAGCTTTTGGATAAAACTCTGTTCCCCAAATGAGAATTACTAACAGAGATTCCAACAGGAATCCAGTACAGTCCTTTGCTTCCCACATTTTTGGGGGTGATCAAATCTTTGTGATAGTTGATGTAGTTTACAAGTGTTCAAAAAGGCCTATCATAAGGTGTTTGTCACTTAAATCGCATTTTGTGATATCTCCTCACAGCATTTTCAGGGTAGAACACAACTACTACTTTGTTCAGGATTTGCAAAGAGGGCGATCAGTTTTACAAACAGCAGTGGAATTCTTCCCACTGAATTTGAGGTCTTTGTGGAAGCAAACTACTTGAGTCCTCTGTCATCACTGCAGAGCCCAAGGCACTTTGAGAGCAGAACTCACATTGTCTGTGTGAAAGTACTGCTTTTGAGATTAATTACCTTTGGTGCTGTATAGAAAATGAGCTTAGATTAGACACTTTCAGAGGGCTGGAGTTAGGCAAGAAGAATCCAGCACTGCCAGCCAATTCCTCTGAGACATGGGGGATGAGGACTGGGTAGCACTCACCACACAGATCTACTTGCTGGACAGATCTTTACTAGATCTGTCCTTTATTGAAGAAAAGGTGTTATTCAGACTCTGTTTGACTCATGAATATATCCAAGTCTTCTATATCCTTGGATTTTTTTGGCCCAGTCCTTTATTCTACACAGAACGTGCTTCTCTGAGTAAAAGGTTAATGATCTTTGGGCCTGGACTGACCCAGGATCAGAGCCAGCAGTTTTTTCCTCGACTGCAGTGGGAAGTGAATTCGGAGCCTGTTTGAGAGCCTGGCTTTACATGCAGCTCAGGTTTAGATAGGGGGACCTTGTGTAGTGCAAGTCCTCTGTGAAATTAGGTGACTCTATGTTGAAAGAGGCAATTTTTTGATTAAAAGAAAAAAATCTGATAAAAGCATGTGTTTGTTTTTGGAGAACAGCACGACAATGTGTATCGTTTTTATCTGTCAACAGCCATCACCTTGTCAGAGTTTGGCTGCTGTTGATTTATTACAACCTATGCGAATGTATAATTGGTAGGCTGGTCCTCAGATCTGCGGAGGAGAGGCACAAATTTGGAAGCCAGATGTCCCATGGTAATGTGCTAAAAGAGAGAGATAATCACCAAAGAGCTGAGGAGCCCTTCAACTCATTACTCTTACATACTCTCTTAGCCTTAAGATTTATCAGTGTTTGTAATGAAAGCATCTAAAATGAAAACAACTTATTAACTTCACTAAAGACACCATCTTCCACTCCCCACAAATAAATCTTTTATCGTAATCTGCACTGCAGGAGTCCCAGCTTTTTAGTCAGAAATAGGGGGGAATTCACTGAGGCGTGCTTATTTAGTATTGCTGTCCCAATGCCCAGGATGACCTTGACAAGGAGAAAAGACTTTGGAGTTGGAAATTTCCCGGCAGAATAATGCATGCAAGAAAGTATTACGCTCGTTTGTGGAGTTCAGGGATTATTCTTAGAGCTATTTCATCAGGGCTTTCTGCTCTTTCTGTGCCAGTGCGGAAGGCATGCAAACTACTCACAGAACTACGGCCTGTCCTTAACGTTTATATGGCCAAGCCTTAATGCCTTAGAATCAAAGACCGTTGTTTCTGTCAGATGAAAGGCAGAGAAATAGTCCTGGAAGTGCTCTTCTCCAGCTGAGGTGAAGGAACATTAACATTTAAAATATTGATTTGTACTTTTAATTCCCTATTAATCTCAGTGGCTTTTATAGTGTTTGGGTTTTATGAGGAGGCCATGGCTTTTCAAAGGTGATGCTGTTAACATGGGACTTGTTCCTGGTGTTGGAGTGCTGGCTGGTAGAGGGCAGATCAGTGAAAATCTTCAGGAGACTGCAGTGGACTTCTGTAGAAACTCCACTTGGACTGGAAAGTAGGGACAGGAAGGCAGAGCTATAAAGCCCGCGTGTAAATTATCATTTGTCTTCCCCCTCTAATTCAGTCCTGATCTGGAGAGAGGAGAAAGCTATATGTCATTAAACGAGTCTTAGTGGGTTCATAGACCAGGTGATGTACATCCTCTATTTGCCTCAGACAACTACATGTACATCTTTCTAATGTGATTAGGCCGTCATACAGGGCACAGAACAATTTATTATTCTGCCTGAGAGCACCATGTTGCTCTTTAAAAAATTGTTACTCCTGGAATCGGCAATTACTTTAAAATAAATTTACCAAAGACAAAATTGTGCCTCTTGGGTCAGTAAATGACTTCCCTGTTTTTTCTTGAAGAGACAAGGTGTTTATTAAAGACCTCCTTAGTTTACTGTGTTGGGTTTTTCACTTTGAATAATTGTCCAATTAAATATAATTTGGAAGTCCATGCTAACCTACTGCTTGCATTGTACAAGTAAGAATATCTCTGAAAGATGTGCATTAATAAATCCCACTGAGCCCTATCTCTTTTTAAAAATGGCTCCTTTTGTTTAATTTTTAGATTTTTTTAACAGGGCTCGAAGCCTTACATTTGGAAATGCCGCTGTTTTCACACAAATAATTTATACAGTTCATTCTTTCAAATTCTGTAGAAAACAGTTTCATCATTTATTGTAAGTTAGCTTTTTTTTTTTTAACCTATTGTTTAGGTTTGGAACATTTTACACTCTAAAAACTTTACACATTCTATTCTTTTTTTTTTTTTTGTCTAGGGATTTCTATTTCTGCTTTGCAATGGGGAAATAATATGAAGTTAAGTGGATTTAGAACTATAGGCTACTTATAACTAGGGAAAAAAAAGTTGAAATTACTTTTACTGAACAGATACTTAATGCAGACGTTTTCTTTCTTTTTCCTTTTTTTTTTTTTTTTTTTTTTTTTTTGTTTCCTAGAGGATCAGGATTGATAACAATTCATCTTTCCAAACAGGTCAAGTAGTTTGTGGGCTGGAGAACTAACAAGTATAAGTCAGCAAAAGGATAAAAGAAACGTAATTACATGTAGCAATTAGATGAATCCAAGATGGAATTGGTCAGTAAGAGATATGTAGAAAGATAAAGAAAAATGGTGTTGCCTGATGTAATGTGTTCCATAGTCACATATAGTCATGCCCAGCCTCGTGGTCTGAGTATGAGGCCGGCAGCAGGACCTCTCATTTTCACTCAAACAAAAAAAGCATTGATATTTCTTTATCTACTGTGATCTAAGTCACTCCAACCCTTTTTCTCCTGTGGATATAAGACTTTTATTCCTAATAGGAATATAATGAGTATTGATTAGCTAATCAATCTAATTAATAAAGATTTTTAGAACTGGAGAAAATAACAAAACATATGGGAGAAATTTTAGCTTATTGACATATTAAAAATAAGTAGCAATAACTGCCATAAAATGAATCCCTAAAAATATTTTATGCTGTTGTAGTTAAACTTTTAATTGTCATTATCATTGCTCTTATTGTATAGAAATATCATTTTGTTTTAATATAGGTAGGAACTTATAGGTAGGGGACATTGATATTAAATTGGCATTAAGATTTAAATTAACTGCTTTCTGTATGTCCTTTATATTCTGGCTCTCTTCACCTTCTCGTGAAACATAAGGAGTTGGAAAGCTTATTTGCATTTTCTAGTCTATCAATGCACAGGACACCACATTAATATTGAGGTCAGTAATACAATCTGCTGTTCCTGAAAAGTTAAGATCCAATAACCATCCATACACAAGCCTAAACCCCAGCCAAGTATTTTCCATCTAGTGGCATCTAAAATAAAACAGAAGTTAATCGGTATTGCCCTCTTCAATGTAACACCATCCATGGGCAGGAGGGTGCATAAAACTGTATATGCATAAAAATAACTGTAGAGATCTGAAGTACCTCATTCATTTCCAGCTGAGATGGTGAGCTGCTTAACTTCATTGGAGAGTGACTGAAGTAGAAGAGATGGACTTTTGTTATCCAGTAGTTTGATGACTCTTTCCTGAAGAACTATGTTCTCATAGATAAAAGAGCTTAGTTGCATCATGGATCCAGGAGGATTTCGGATATCACAGCTTGCTTTGGGACAAGGGACAAGTGATTAGAGGCTGCTGTTATCTGAGTGGTACAGAGCCATGTGATATTGCAATTTTGGGAATGGGCAATAGGATAAAGAGTAGATTTTGAAAAATATCTCTTTGAGGAAGATCTAGAGATGAGGAGAAATCATAGAGAAGTAAAACAATCTTAAAATCAAGAGTAAGGATGCTAGAGTTTTCACCATTTTTTTTTTTTTAATATACAGAGAGAAAAGGGCTAGCTACATCTATTTCACTTCCTTTGCTGTGTGCTTACCTATACAGAATCCCAGTCATCTGTATTCTGCTTTGGAATGATGTATTGATTGCATTAACTGCACTTGCAGTGCAGCTAGACAGTAAGTATATTCTCCTTCTTCGGCAAGATTTGTTCCCTTTTCCAGAAATATTTTTTTATGATGATTCAGGAGAAAGCAAGCCAAACATAAACCCCACAAAAGTGGGTGGAAGGATTGGCTTAAACCATGCACTGGTTCCTTTTGGAAAGCTGGGAGAATGGCACTTTTGGAACAAAATGCTTTCCCGGCTCCTTAGTTGTCTGCCTGACAGAATGAGCAGCAATGGCACCCCT
The DNA here is from genome assembly GCF_964199755.1 of Larus michahellis. Taxonomy (NCBI): domain Eukaryota; kingdom Metazoa; phylum Chordata; class Aves; order Charadriiformes; family Laridae; genus Larus; species Larus michahellis. The sequence continues at coordinate 80,890,046 of NC_133899.1, read as the reverse complement.
GAAAAACATCCATATCAAACAGCACCTGCAAGGTTTTCATATACCCCTGCTGTGCTCTGCATCCCAAAGCCCTGGTTGCCTGCTGGGTTAAACCACGACACTGGGGAAAAAGTAGAAGTCAAAACGTTGTTGAAATTGTGCCATTTTGTGAAATAGTACTGTGGTGATAAATCAGAAAATTCAGACAAATTTTTTATCAATATTTTCCAGGCAGCTCTTATTTCCTCTCTCTCATGAGCAACTTTACAGAATGCAGTGCTCAGTTCATGCCATGGTTACTCAGTTAATCACTAAAACCTGCCTTTCTTCTCCGTCTTTTACATAAGCATCTACTTCACAGACGCTTAGCTAAGTGTGATGATAGTCTGAGGTTTGCAAGAGTACATAAGCAAGACATCATATCTCAGTTTATGCTGAAAAAGTCCTGCATGAGCTGTTCTTACATTAATAAGCTTATCCAGGTTCTCCAAGTAAGGTTAGGTGGATTCTGAGAGTACTTCTCTGAACCAAGCAGCAAGTTTCTTATTTGGAGTGGTAAGAACCTGCTGGTGTCTCATGTCAGTGAGATGCACTGACTACTGCCTGAAGAGTGGAAGCAGATTCCTAGAATGGATTTTTGTAGGTTTGGACCTGGGAGATGGTAATTTGCTGTTATGTGCTGTAGAATTTCACTGTCCATCAGTGTGTGGGGTATTGCAGAGGTGTGTGAGAACTAATAATGCCTAGCAGAACTTTTATCAGCAACAGGAAGAAAGGAATTGGAGCCTAGTTTAATGCACCGCTTCTCTCAAAGTACATTTTGTTTCAGTGCGTATCAGCTCTTCAGGACCACTGTTGTGCCAAACAGATAAGCAGTCTGTTATTGTAGACAGGACCGGTGCTTCAAATCCTGAGGCTGTGTGTGGTGATAATTGGTTGTTTTTAATGACTGGGCCAGTTGACAACTTGTAAAATTTTTCAATTTCCAAATTAGCACAGTCTGAGCCCGTCTAGGATAACTTAATGGACAAGTGAATGGAGACAAAGCCCCTGTTGTTGCTCCCTCATAGTGCGTGTAGATGCATTTATAACAAGGTACTGATAGAATGTTTGATTGTAAATCAAATGATTTTATACTAATTTTAAGTTCAAGCACAGATAGTGATTAGTAGCCAACAGATACAGCAGTTTGCACAGCAAAAGGCCACATGAATGATTAAGGGATTGGAGCATCTGACGTGAGGAAGAGCTGGGATTGCCTAGCCTGGAGAAGAGAAGCTCAAGGGGGTATTATCGATGTGTATAAATACCTGATGAGAGGATATAAAGAAGACAGAGACAGACTCTTCTCAGTAGTGCCAAGTGATAGGACAAGAAACAACGTGCACAAATAGAAATACAGGAAAATCCATTTTCACGTAATAAAGCGTTTTATTGTGAGGATGGTCAAACACTGGCACAGGTTGCCGAGTCTCTATCCTTGGAGATATTCAAAACCCAGCTGGACACAGCCCTGAGTAACGTGCTGTAGTTGTCTCTGCTTTGAGCAAAGCAGGAGCGGACTAGATAATCTCTAGAGGTGGCTTCCAGCCTCAACTGTTGTGTGATTCTGTTTCCTACCAAAGGCCAAGTTTCTGCTCTGCGACTCAGTACTAACTGAAGCCGACTGGTGTCTTTACACCAGCTTCACTGAACGTGATTCAGGTCAAGCATGAGAGGAAAAAGAAACAATATTAGTGGAGACAAAAAGTGAGATGAGATCTAGAACTGGATCTGGGAGAAGGAGAATCGGACATACCAATACGAGCAAATGAACAGCTGCTAAAAAGATACACGCAAAAAGGTCCAGAAAGAGTTGCCAAAGGGAGCAGTGCTAACATTTCTGCTCGCAGTGCACCTCTGTTGTAACAGAAGCTATAGATCTCTACCCATTCAATTTTCTTGGCCTCCTAGGTCTCTTCAATACCAGATTCTGTGCTAAACAGCACTTCTACTTTGCAGCTGATCAAGTGCATGAATTTTTAAGAAGTGGGTGGCTTAAAGAAAATTCCTGGGCAGCAAGTATGTCTGATAGTATGTTTTTGATACTTGCTAGAATTTCAGCCCAGTCTCCATTTAAAGTTCTTAAATTACAGGTAACATAAAAGTTCTTATTTTATTCAAAATTGAACTTCATTTGACAAAGCAGCTGAATAAGTATTTACCTTTAACCTCATGCTTGGCTGTAGACACTTTTTAAAATTGAGGACAACAAATTTTCACCTGCTAAAGTCTAATTGCAGTTCTTAAGCATTTTTTGAGGACAAAGATTGTTTTAAACCTCTCTCAGAGCTTCTAGGGGACTGCTGGGTATTTGACTTCATTTGTTTCCTTGTGGAGAATGTGGGTGGCTTTATGCATTTTCTTCCTTCCAAGGTAACATATGTTATCTGTTTATAGAAGAAACGTGCAGGTCAGTGGTCCATCTTCTAAAACAGTGTTGTTTTTTAAGTATGGAAGATGAGAGCATGGTAAATGGGTCAGTGTTTTATATGGATTTCTACTCTTGGACAGGTGTACTTCTTAGATATACCTATGAAGGTGGAAATCATTGGTCTCATTTATTTTTAGTTTATGGAAACTTTATGAATCATATACCATAACAGTATTAATTACTTTTGCACGAAGGCGCTTCTCAGAGACTTATACTTCACTGGTGCAGCAGAAACTGTGGATTACTGTTCTTTAAGAAAAGTTGAAAGACTTGGATAATATGTGAACGTGATGGCAATGAGCTTGTTGAATGGTTTAGCAAGTGAAAAGAGTCAGCCAAATGCAGTACTCAGGAGACAGTCAGAATCTGTAAGTTCTCTGCCTTGCTCTGCTACCAACCTGGCACGCATAATAAGATTTCTGCAGTAACGTCATGGTCTGGAAATAAGAGACAGAGATGTCAATGGTTAAGAGCTGTCAACATGATATGGCAGTGGAAATGGCTGAAATCGCTCTACGGTGCATAAGATAAAGTCTTGACAGTAGAAATTAAGAAAGTATTGAATGATCTTTTAAGTCATGGAACAACCATACAGCTGTGGCCTCCCATGTTTAAGGATTAATTGGGTTTGGAAGAAATGCAGAGAGAGCTTAACCTTAAAGAGGAGACCATGCACCTAGTCTTGTTTAGCTCTGCAGAACAAAACCTTGGAGGAAATAGTATTTTTTATAAAATACTGAGGGCAAAAGCTGGAAGCTAGTTAGAGGTCAGTGCTGGCACAAGTATGAATGGTATGAATTAAGCACGAAAAAAATGGCCTGTAAATAAGGAGATTTTTAATCGTTGGAACAGCCTTAGTGAGAGTGAATAGCACAAATGACCAAAGTAATTTTAAGATGCAAGTGGTAAATTTGAGAAAGGGATTCTATGAAGCCCTTTACTATGAAAGGGGGAAGGCGACTCCCTGGACCAGGAGGTCACTCGCAGTCCTGGGTTCCTACATCCTGGGTTGCTGGGTGGGTTTCCTTCAAAGTCTGTTCTTTACACTTTGTTCCAAACGGGTGGTCTCTTGCTACCATCTGTCACCTACATCAGGACAAAATTGCATCTTTCTTTGTGAGACATAGAACGTGTGATTCGAAAGTTAATGCAGTATTTGTTCAGTGTATTTGCATTTTTGTGCTTGATGCTAGTAGAAGATACAGCCCTAGATTCCTCCTCTGTGGGCTATGATTCACCTTCATTATAAATATTTCACATCAGCCTCATGTTTAATGATGCTGTTGGAAGGGGGAACATCTGGATTCTTCTACCAGGTGCTGTAGCTGGATCTTACAAGTTGTATGCTTTGCTTTTACTGTCCCTATTGAAAATTTAAACAGGGAAAAATATGCCTAAATTCTTCTGAATAGCCAATCTTGAAATTACTGTATTAGATTATTGTATAATTCCCACTACTACAATATTTGAATAACGCCCTACAATATTCATGTGTACTTAGAGGAACTGATGTACTGAAGAGATAAAGGATGTGTTCAAGGTTATAAAAGAAGTCTGAGGTGAAAGAAAACCTGAATATGTCTCTAAGCATGTCTGACTAGTGCTCTGTCTACTGGTCTATTAGAAAAGACGCCATCTTCCTGGAAAGGATGCTATTCAACCTCAGTCACTGCCCATTTGACTCTTCTTATGGAATCATCTATAATTTTGATTCTTGAGGAGATTTCTCAGTTACAGCACAGCTCATTCCTTTCGATATTTTTGTACATCCAGAAGACATGGCTTCCTGCCTAACTACACTTTTCCTGTTCTTCATAACTGTCCTTTATTCCTTTTTTTCAAGTACTATGCTCCAAACAGCATCGTATTTCCCATTGAAATATTTACATGAACTGTTTGCAGTGTTTTGTCTTCCCTCAGTATACCTGTGGACCTTCTGATCAGCGACTATGTAGAGTATTCTCAGAAACGGAGATCACATAGGTGATGCAGGGCTTGGTGCTAGCCTGCTGGGCGAATTCTGACTTCACTGCTTAGTTGGAAGGATATTTGTGGGAAGAATTATTCTGAGATATCCCCCGAGCTCTATCCATATTGGTATCAGAATTACTTTATGAAACAAAGCAACTAGAAGCCAATATAAAACCTGTATATCAAGAAAGTTAGAATTTCTTCTGCATCTTCCAAGATGACATTTTATGTTGTTCAGAACTCATTTTAAATAACTGAAAATATAGTTACTGGTGTCTAAACATGTCATTAAAAAGCATTAAAAGTCTGCTGATGATGCTCTCCTTTTCTGGAATGTTATGTAGTTAAGCTACTAATGGCCTAGACCTTTCGCTTCACACTGGAAAAGTGATGTTAATTTTATGTGAACTAAACACTGGGGCAGAGCACTTTGTGTGGGGTGTTGAGAACCACTGGAGAAATTCAACTCATTACAGCTGTGATGGTGTAGCTTAGGGGATGGTAATAAGACAGTGGAGGGTTTATTATGTTAGCATTAGTTTGCTGGTGCAGTCTGCTGATAGGTGTAGTTCAAATCCTTTAACGCAAAACAAAGTCTTTTAAACCCTGCTCTTTCAACAATTCATTTAACAAGAAGGAGTGCTTTGAAATTAGTCCTTGGATATCGTGTCTTCAATTTACGTCCTCAGTGCAGTTAGCACTTAATATATCCCTTTCAGAAGCAGATTGTCACTGCAAAGTGTCTGTACACAGTCTGTCTAATTCATCCACAGAGGTCCCACTGCATTTCAATTGTGTCTTTTCTATTGCTTTTAGGAGCAAAGCTTGGGGTGCTGCACATTCTTGCCACCTTTTTCCACTTCACTGAAATCATTCACTTGATTTAAAAAACCCTACACAACTAAATTGATTCAGTAAATCCCTTTTTCATGTACAGTAAGTGGTTTGGTGTAAGGCACAAAAATCTTTCTACTTTTACACTTCCTTTCATTTCATACAATTGTCCTTAGAAAAGTAAGTCTATAAATGATAAAAAAAAAAATACAAAGTGGAGCCAAGTTAGAAGGAAAAAGTTTTAACTAGCTTTTTTGTCAAGCTTCAAACAATGCTTTCTCTGATTCTGACTTTCTCTTTCTGACTGTTGTCTGTTTACAGTCACTCGTCATTAACTATATGTATTTATCAGGGTTTGCAGCCATTGCTGGCCTATTTGATACTTCTCTTTTTAAACAAAAACATCCTCAGAAATTGATATGGTAGCCAAAATGATATTCATAAAAAAATTTAAGAAAGAGCTCTCAGCATTAAAAAAAAATTTTTTTTTTGAAGGAGCTGAAAAGAAAAAGGTCTTGGAATTACAAGCAGTTAGACTTGGGTTTTTGCGTAATGACTCCTGGTATCCCACTGTGAGAAGACTTTCCCCAGCTTCTCGTCTGCATTCTTCCTCGTTCCCTGCGGGAGAATGAGTTGGATTTGTCTGCCATATTCACAGCAATCGAGGTGATCCAGGTTGAAAGAAAATCAATAAGATGTGTCCATTTATGCCTCACAAAGGAAGAAAGGTCTAAAGAACAGACATGGGACGTGATTCAAGCACTAGAGACTTAATAAGACTTCTACTTGTGTTTGAAGGGGATGGTAATTTATATTTTACTTTGAACTTTTTTTTATGCTTCATAACTATTGGGATTCGGGCTGACATGGGAAGCAAGGAAAAGAAGGTTTGATGCTGTCTTAGAAGACCTAACCCATTTGGGAAGGCCATGCTCAAAAGTTCAAAAAATTTTGTTTTAGAAAAGATTAAAGAGACATCATATCATCATACTGATTTATCGCTATTGATAAAACTGGTTTAAAGTATTTTGGATTGGGGTACAATAAAAAAAAAGTCTTTCTTCGAGAACAGCTGCAAGTTTCTCATTATTGGCTGTCTTTTCTGTGTGTTTGATATCATTTTGCTTAGAAATAGAGGAGCAGTCATAATAGGTATCCTGGTGCCACTTGAAGCTTTGTCAGGGCAGATCCCCCAAAATGGTTGTTGTTCTGTTTGATGCCTGTCATGTTAGCCACCAGGGTCCTGCTATCCCAAGGGTGTACTCTGTCAGCCTCAGCAAAAATGCTGTCTCGGCTTTAGCGTGCGTTGTTTTTTCAAGCCCATCTTGTGGTGTACTTTTGCAAGTGAGATGTAAGCATGCTCTTATTCAGCAGGAATTAGGACCTGAGGGATTTTTGGAAACAAAACCCAAAAAACTTAAAATAAAATAAACCAAGACAGGCTGCAGGCATGGGTCTTGTTATTGCAATCTTTCTGTTTTATCGTAAAAGACAAAAATGAAAACAAGCCTTCTTACCGAAGGAGTAAATGGCCTCAAAAATTATGTTTCAGCAGGGCATGAAATAAAAGGTTGCTGATCAATGAGGTAGTATGATAGCATGGTGGAAGAGGAAATATTCTTTCTTTTTCTTCTCTTCCAAATATTTTGTCTATACCTTCCCATCAAAAGGAAGGCTGACACTGAACAGGCCCCAGATGAAACATCTGAAATGTAGATGGTGTACCCGAGAAAAAGGAATTCATATTCTGAAATCTGACTGTTCTTGCTAAGTAGCTCTTTAAGAAAGTTTCAATTATAAGAGATATTTCCAAGAAGAAAATTGTACTTGGTGCTTTATGCAGGATAAAGTTAAAGGTGTGAAGAGGATAGAGACAGATTTAGAGCCCACTTTAAAGGTATGCAGAGGTTTATCGTTATTAAAACTACCATTTGTTACAAATCAGCCCCTTTTCACTGAATCTTTGGCAGGTTTTTGCAGTTTCATCCAACTTTGAGTCTTTTCAAAATAAATTGCAAAATGAGTTTGAGAAGCATTCAGACTATTAATGGATTTTTTTTTTTTTTAAGGCTTAATGGGTATCAAACAAGATTTTAGTGAACACAGCCAAGTGTGCCCATTGCATCGTTAAATGAGCAAAGCTAGCATTTAACTGAGATTGACTTACACCACTGTCCTTCACTTTCAAGAACTGTACTTAAGTGGGGTGAGATCAGAATATCAAAGCAGCCCATGTAATGTGTAGTTGCAAATTTTTTTTTTAAGGTTTCCTTCGTATGCGTTTCAACACACTGCTGTTGTGGAATGACCACTACTAAAATAATTAATAAATAAAAAGAGGTGCTAACAAAGCAATTGTGCAACAGTGAATGAAAACCAATGTGGGCCAGGCTGTATTGCCTGGAAATGTAAAAATAGATCCCAGCAAATTGGAAAGGGATTGGATGGACCTGCTGACCAGCCTGCCACACAGAAGTGAGATTTTGTAGTTTACAGGCAGCCCTTTTGCCTTAGAGGATCTGAGAAGTGTTTTAGTATCTCATTTACATGACAAAGGAGATACAAAATCAGCTTTGCATACAGGGGACTACACAAGTCTGCAGCTGAGTCGCAGAGAGGCATTGGGAGCAATGACCACCAATGGAGGTATTTCATGGCCGTTTAGGGCTGGTGAGCTGATATTCTCCAATGGTTGTTGCCTCTTTTGCTTACACCAAACAAATGTAAATAGCTGTCCTGCTTCTCCAGGAAGTCCCACCAGGGAGAACCTAGTTTCTTGGCACCTTGTCCGCCACTGCCTTTCATTTTGCAGGGCGTGAAGTGGATTCGTCTCACGCTAAGCCACAGTGACAGTAAGAGGGAGCCTGAGGTTATTTCTATTGAGGGGTGTTTCTGTTCGGCCCTTTCCGGAGCTCTTGGCAAAAGTGTTGTAGAGTTGCTGGACCACCCTCGCTACTGTGCTGCTTTTCACCCTTTCTCCTGCAGCTGTCCTCGATTTCCACATAGCTCTTCTTCACAAAGAGTTTCCTGACTTGTGGTTTAAATAAGTAGCTGAAGAAACTGATTATTCAAGGTCTGCCAATTCTCCATTTCTCTAAGCTATTAACAGGTAGGCAAAATCTCAACAATCCCACCTGTGAGGTGCACAGCCACTTTTATCTGTGTGTGTCCCTGGGAGGAGAGGAGGGCTCCTGAAGGGGCTGTAGAGGAGGTTTGCATCAGAAAGGGGAATTATACCATGATTTCAGCATTAATTCACTGGTAGAAGCTGGGAGTCTGGAAGCCCCACTATAGTTTTACGAACAGTGTTAAGTGCATTGTTATTTCTGGGTATTTAATTTTTTGTTAATACTATTGAAAGGAAAGAAACAACAATGCTCTGAAAGGACAAAGAGATCCGTGCTACAGCAAGGCCGTGGGCCAGACTGGTGCTTTACTTGGAAATGGAAAAGCACGTTCCCTGATCTGTGCACAGCCACTGTAAAGAGCTGGACAGCAGTGGTCTTGGCACTCAAGGTTGCACTGCATTTTCTACCAAATGGCTCTCCTTCTCAAAAGCAATTTATCAGAGGGAATGGGGTAGGTTGGACAAAATCACTGTTCCAGCCCCCCAGGGCAAGCTGCCAGCCCTGGCTGAGCGCATACAGGTCTTTCTGTGCGTTTCCGTGTGCATGCCTGCAAGCACAGGGTGTCTTCAGCTGCCCCTAAAGAAGTGTCACAAATGTCTTTAGAGCGTCAGGGATTTTTGTGTGATGAAGGGTTTGTCATGATGATGTCCTGGTCCACGGGCAGAGCTCCCCACTGTCACCACAAATGCAAAAAGGGAAACTATTCAAACAAGCGTGCGCATTAGGAAAAACAGGTTCATTCACTGCCCATGCGGTCTCAGCTGCCACTGAAAGCTAGTTCCAGTTCCCAGAGGAAAACATTGTGTCTCCATGGAGTATTCACCCAGTTGTAGGACTGTGTATTGATGGTGATCCCTGACTGTTTCATTCAGTCTGGGGAAAATTCTCAAGAAAAATGAAATGGTTGGCTTTCGTTGGTGCATTTCCTGATTTGGTGCAGCATTTCTGCCCCAAAGTAGCAAAAATTTTACTGGATAATGATGAATGGGAGGTATGAAAAAAAAAAAAAAGAGTAAAAAAACCCCACACCCTAAACCCCCAAAACTTGAAGTGAGCAAGCTCAGTTCTCCTTTACAGAAGAACTGTGAGAATTATTCTTCTTTATTAAAAAGAAACTCTCATTGGAATGCAAATTTTGATTTTGATTATCTGTCACGGCCTTCTTTGAAGTTTTTCAGACAAAAATAAATATCTCCATAACAGAGAGGATTATAGTAGTCTTGTTTAGAATCATCTGACTAAGAGTGACATCTAATCTCAGAATATATAAGGTTTTATTGAGGCCACAGAGACTTTGAAAGAGCTTGACTCTCTTCTGTTTTGTGCATTTTCTATAAATGGTTTAATAAGGTTTTTAGTTCAGCCCCAAAAAAACAAGGACTAAAACATTTCCATCAACCATATTGTTGAAGAAATATAAAAGACACATAATTCAATTTAAATAAAGCTGTAGCTAGGTTATATCATCCTTATCTCAGTAAAATGTATTTTCTTTTACAATCCTAAATAAATAAATAAATATCTGTGACTCGGCTTTGAAGGCTTCGCTTGGATAAATCAGGTTTTGGCAGCTCTGTAATTCATGAAACAATACCTCTAGCTCTACTGGAATGGGAGTGGGATGTTTCAAGCTTTATGATTCTGTTCAATTCTGGAGCGTTAATGGGGCTATTTGTAAAGAAAGAAATATAATGAGTTATCACAAAACACAGCAAGAATTCTAGAAAGGGGCAGCCTCCCATCCATCACCCATTCTAGTGTATTCACAAAAGAACAGGGCAAGAAATCTTGTGAGGACGGTGGGGAATTTTGCTTTTACTCTAACCTGACTTTCACAAATTGTGATGGGCTGGGAACATTATTTTCTTTACAAAATGACCCCAACCTGATCCTAAATTCAAAGTGGGAGAGAGTGTGACACAGATTTTTGTGGGTTTTTTTTTTCTAGCTGCCTCTACTTTATGCTTTGAGAAGACATTATCTTAATTAAGATTTATTTATGAAAATAAAAGTATTAGATCATTTTTATCTGATATAGAGGCTAATTCAGGATGCCGACATTGCCATATTTCTGTAGCGCATTCTGGTAGGGCTATAAGTAAAGTTACCTGTCGTTTCTGTTCTCTTCTCCTCTATTTTGGAAGTTTATGACTAAGCCTTGAAAAGTTCTTGTGGGTTCACAATTTGACATATGTCTTGGGAACCTGAGAGCAATTTTATTTGAACATTAAAAAAAAAAAAAAGGGCAAACACACACTGAGCTGGGTTTTTTGTTTGTTGGTTTGTTTTTTGTTTGTTTTATAAGTTGTAGAAGCACAAACAGAACCAACATTTTAACTGGTGTGTGTTGTGATGTAGCTGCAGTCCTGTCCTCTCTCATCGCACTTGGAATCCCTAATGAAGCCCAAAGAAGGTTTTGAGTGACTATGGTTTTTAAGAAGGACTGAAGGTTTTTCCCCAAAGATAATGAGACAATTAATGTATTTCATAGTGTAGTTCAGAGACAGTGAAACAGCTCGGAGTAATGAAATGAAACACGCATACCAAAACAAAGGGCACAGCAGGAAATAGTCTAAAGTACATGATAATCAATTTTCACATTATAAGCTTTTACATCTCTCCTTCTATATATTCCATTATAACAGGGCCTGTTGCTTATTAAAAAGGAAATTGAGATGTCACTAACTGTGGAAGAGCAGATCCTCAGGCAGCATAAATCAGTCTAGTGGCACTGAAGTCAGTCACGCCAGCTGTGGATCTGATTTGGGATCCACTCAGTGTGATAGATCCGTTTTAATCTGCAATCGAGGAGTCTCGCTTTTAAAGCTTTCTGTGTCTTGAAGGCTGGAAGACTAAGGGAGGCTTTTTGGAGCTCCACAGTGTAGGAACAAGAGTTGAACAGAAGCTTTAGGAAGAGCAGAGAGAGCTTCCCACCCTCTCAGGTTGTTCAGGGAGCAATGCTGGAGTGGACCCATCCAGAGGACCCTATTTACATACGCTACATTCCCCTTTCCATAGGGCCATTTCCTTTGGTAGTGTATTTTCAGTGCCTTGGAGTATCTGGCTTGGTACCATCTGGCAGATATTGGCAAAGGAAACTTTGGCCAATCTCAACTTGCCTTTGGGAGAAATTGTCTTCGTTATGTACAAGGAGATACATGAGGGAGATAGTGTTTTTGCAGCCAAAGCGCTTTTCTATCTGAACATGGTAAAAACTTGCCAGTTTCATACACAGTCCACTGTACTAAGTATATGCGCTAAGACCTTTATAGAAAACGAAGCTCAAAGACTTTTACTGCAGTATCTCTCCATATGAGATTCTCTGAGCTTATGCCCCTTCTCCTCCCTCCCCAATAGTTTTTCCCCAAGTTAAACCAGGAAGCAGAGGGAAGCATTCAACCTCTTATAGCAAGACAAATGTGTCCTGAAGAGTTTTAACGTTTAAATAAGGTACATCTGAGACTTCACCCTGTGCAGTTGTATCTGGATAGTGTACTTCTGACCTAGCTTGGTTGTCCTCCCAGGATTCACATCGCCTTTGCCCTTCCTCTTCCTGAATGCAACAGGCACAGAAAAACCATTGCAAAACTTCTTATGCGACTCCAGTGCTTCCAGAACAGTGCTGAGGCTTTTGCTACTGGGGGTGCAACTAGGTGACATGCTCATTGATCTCTTATCTCACAAAAATTCTACAGATCTACAGTCCTGACCAGTATTTTTCAGTGATGAGTCTCTCATGTTTTCCAATGAGAGAATTATTTCTAAACCCAGGCTTTATGGGATTAGGCTCTCTACAGTGTATAGGTATATCAAGCAATACATGAGAAATGACTCGTGTGCTTTGACCCTTTGGTGATCCCCTTAACACTAATGAAAATAGTCTCAGCTGTCATTCATCAAGTATTTGGCTCCATAGAAGTAAGGGAAATTCACACATGAAGATAAAAGGTTATGGCAAAGTATTCAACATGCTGCATCATTTTGAGACAGCAATTTCACCATGTGCCATAAGCCCAAAAGCATGATAAAAACCAACATGAAACACTTGATTTCACAGTATCATGAAGCAGGACGTGAGAGGCCGGTGCACTGTGGCCTGTGGAGTCGGTGGCAGTAAAGTGCTCTGAATGAGGTTGTGTTTGGAACTGTTTTCTGCAGAAGGATATAACCTGTCTTCCACAGCCATCAAAAGCTTTGGCTCTGGATGGGTAGAATGAGTTAAGCTGATTCTTCCTCCCTTAGAGCAGAAACCTGAGATCTCTGCTCCCTTCTCACTAATGCCAAAAGGCTGTGGTTTGCACAACTGTATAATTATACAGGTTTTGAGCCTGTCAAGTATTGAACTCTATGTAGCTCATGCTACCAATTTTCATGCAGCAGCATCTACAAAGATTTTTATTTTTTCTTCAGAAAAAAGAACATTCAGTTGCTAGTGGCCATCACCATATTATTTACCTTCCATCCTTCCCTTCACAGCCAAACAATGTGTGCTGGAGTATTTTTGCAGGTTTGCTACTGATGCCATGCTCAATATAAGCACCTGTGATTGACCACAGCTCTTAAGTGGGTCACTTCAGGGACTCTCTTGTCCATAGCATCTCATTGACCATTTTTCCCAATCAAGGTGTAAGATGAGAAGGATTCAGTCTTGGTACAGCATTGGAAGGGACCTAGAGCAATACTGGATACTCTCCTGTGTTCAAGGAAATGGTGATGACTCTGTTTGCCAGCGACCAACCTTTTAGAGGTAAATTATGTAAGTCTAAAATGCTTCTAGCTGCAATGGCAGAAAAGCAAGGCCATATGCCCAGCCACCTGGTTGTATGGAGGAGTTGCTTGTAAAGCCCCGTGGCCAATGGAAGGAGATTGTTCAGGTGGCTTTGAGGAGGAGGCAGGCAGGATTGCTTTATACATTATATATTTCTCAGGCAGAGGAAGCATATTAAGCCTACTGAAGAGAGATTTCCTAGTCAAAGTTATATCAGTCTCTTATATATACAACACAACCTCCCTGCCTCCTACTTGCCTAGGGGAAGAAGTGTTTTCTTCTTTTGCAAGTTTTGAGATACTTGCAGAGCCCCAGAGAGAAACCCTGTGGGACAAGAAAGGATTTTGAAGTATTTACAAAATTACAATATAAACATTAAATGTAGAGGATATTCCTCTTCCTTTGATTTATGAGGACTAAAATGTAAGTTTTGGCTGCAGCCAACATTTTGAGGTGATTATGTAGTACAGAGAGGAATAAGGAAGTGCCCTATCTCTTTGCCCAAGTACTAAGGAATTGAAGCTGTGTAGGATTTGAATCCAAATTATTTAGTTTTTTCCTTTCAGACTTTGCTTGTCAGGGTTTTGAATCTGGTCTCTGTTGTAAGCCCTTATGTTGTCTCTGCAGAGATCACAGCAATGCTCCCAAAGCCAACTCGAACAGCCCTTTGGGGAATGTCCTGCTGTTTGGTGCTTTTCCAAACAGTGCACAGCTAATGAAATGGCTTTTTTACAGTTCCTTGTATTGTGCCTCTTTCCCCTCCCACAGTATGGTATGGATGAGTGTGTTTGAAGAGGTTGTTTAGATAAGGTATGGGTGGCTAGCTGCACTCTGTTCTTACCTGCAAAGAATAGCCCTTATAGTTTAGAGGTTGGGCACTGCTCTAATTCGTTAGGGACTAGGTGAGTCCTGAGACATACTGAGGCTCCTGAGGGTGACATTGTTTCTTCTCCTGCCCTGACATGCAGCCGGCTCAGACATAGCTCTACATCAAGGCCTTGCCGCCTACCCAAATCTCAATTCATGATATAGACACGCAGCACTAAATAAGTCGCATATATATACTCTGGGGAGCATTTCATCCTGGTCACCTGTGTGTGTCCATTCCTTGCCCCCTAACTTCTCCTCAAAGGGACAAAAACCACTTAGAAGCACCTCTCAGCCTCTGAATGCCAAACAGATGCTGCTTCTCCCCTGCTTTTATAACATTTGTCACCTTGTGTTACGCATACACATGCACAGGTAGCATCAGTGAGAATACTGCAGGGCAGTCAAAAAGAAGAATTAACAAATGTTTTTCAGCTGTGTGCAGGCAAGGAGAGGTAGAAGGAGGAACAACGCATGGAGCCGGTGCCTGAGACGTGGATAGTTTGCGCTGTTCAAGGAGTAATCGAGTTGTTCCTCCTGCGACAGCAAGGACTGCAGTTTTCTCTCAGTTTGGGGAGAAGTGGTGGCATCACTCACCCTTCGGAAGGAGGAGATCAGCTAGAAAAATTCTACTCTGGGTGCAGTAGGGAAGAAAATCCATCTGTCTGAGTAGCTGTAATAGGGTCTGGGGACCCGCCACTCTGTCAGACGAATTCTTGGCACAGGGCTGGTGTTGCCAAGAGTTCCGCTTTCCTTCCGTCTATTGTTGCTAGGAGGAGAGAAGAGAAATAAGAACTGAGCAAGGTTCTATGTAAATGGTCCTTCCTTAGTGTCTTTCAGTTTAGCTTTCACTGACTGAGGCCCCCAAAGTACTTAGCATGAATAAAGTTTTCAAAAGCATGAGTAATTTAGGAGATTAAAAGGCATTTTCAAAAGTGTCGACTTTTCAAAGTGCCTAATTTTCAGCGACTTTCAATGAGGTTTGGGAATCTTAAATCATCTGGTGGCTTTAGTGAATAGCACTGTTGACTGCAGCGTAATGCATCATCGGTTGGTATCCTGCTCATGTCAGAGGTCAGTGCTGAGTGACTCTGCGGAGGGTGTACAAATCCCCACCACCGCGCAATGGCAGGGAAATTCTTCCTGTCCTTTCCTGGAGGTGGCTTTGAGAGCTCAGAGCTCTTCTGAGTTTCTGGGATAATTACATGGGGATACTGTGGGAGGAGTTCAGTCAAGATCCTTTTTAAATTGCCTGTGTTTTCTTCAGGTTTTAATGACAGGTGCTGTATCAAGTTTTGCTCTGACCGATTTGCCACATTTTTTTGCTTTTCTTATTTGGCTGTATATAGCTTTCACTCATGTCTTTGTTCTGTTTTGTGCTAGGAAGCTCTGTCTATGTATTTTTGTCAACATATATAGATATAATTTAATACATGAAAAGTCTCAGTGTAAAAATTGTAGGTTTCCTATGTGTGTCTTTGGTCTTCGAAACAGTCACGTGAAGCACTAACTTAAATACCTTGCTGGATTGTAGGCTCACAGAGGGAGAGATGCACATGTTTAGGAGGAGGAAGGGCTCAGCATTTGCATTTGGATGCATGTCTTACGGCTTCAGAGCTCTTTAGACTCCCGAGTGGAGCAACTCCGAAGTTCAAAGCGGTGTGATTTTTGGCAGAGTTTTTTTTTTCCTAAGACTACTTCTTCAGGGCATAAAATATTCTGCCCTCAGTGCATGTACATAACTCTCATTGGCCTTAAAAGAAGTTACATGCCTACATCAAAGGAAGGATTTACCCCATAATGATTCATCTTGAGCCTGACAGGCAAACACAACAGTAGAGAGCTCACAAGCCAAAGCTTCTGAGCTAGGGGGACGTCAGAGTTCAGATCTCTGCTGATCAGCCACGTTGCAGCTCTGATTTTCAGCAGTTTTTAATTTTTGTAATTGTTTAAGTATAGTTGGGATCAAACCCACGTGTTCTCCAGCTGGTAGAAGAAACGGTAGGAATCAAGCAGAGGAGGGAGCCCTTTAACATCTCATGTGGGAGGTAAATCAGGGTCAGATTAAATTGTGATGCTTTTTTCCTGGAAAGTGGATCTCCTTATCCCTGGTGTTACGCTGAGACACAGAGCCACAATATTCTAAACCAAATTAGAAATACCTTTTTATTAAATGTGCTTGCAGAAAGTCCTGGGAAGGAATGTGTTAATGACTGGTGATTGAATGCAGTGGTTTGCAAGCTCTAAGCAGCTTTAGTGTCTCCTACCACAGCCCTGATTTAAAATTCATAAATGCTAATCCTCCATAATTTACGGTTTAAAAAGCAGCCCCACTCACAGGCCCTGTGGCTACAGCTCTGTCAGAGTAATTATGCCGCCAAGCTGAAATTGGACTACTAACTGAGATATTAAACAGGGTAGGAAATCCTCTTCCCTGGCAGCCTACCCAATTATTCCAAATAAGCAAACAGATTAGTGAGTAATTTTCCAGTTAAATCTGGTGATTGGTGCCAGAATTGTATGTTAAATATTCAGAAGTAAATAGATTAAAGATGAAATGTCCCCTTTTCTCAAGCTTAATTTAGTGTGTATATTAAAACTTTTTAGGGGGAAAAAAATCTTCATTGAAGTGCAATACGCTTGCTTTGAAAACAGAACCTTTCCTGGCTTGTTTGCACTTGGGGCAGTGCCGTTCATTAGCTGGGGGACGTTGTGCCGAGGGAACCTTGTGCCACATTAGACACAGTATCAGTCCTGCTGTTCCTTTATCCCTCACCTTGGAGGAGCCCTCCTGGGTGGCAGCGCTGTGAGACTGCAGGCAGCTCTGCTCGGGACCGTCAGGGACAGCTTTTCACCGGGGGCTGGATGATGGCTGTGTGCTTTAGGGTGCTGCCGATTCAGTATTGGCAGGAGAGTAAGTGTGGGACTGCTAGCCGCCCCGGTTATTTTGGTGATCCATTCAGTAGTGTGATTTGTAAAAGTTAATAGTAAAGATTGGCATTTCTTATTCATTCTGGTTCTTGGGGGCGGGGGGTATTTTTTGTTTCTAAATTCAGTTTGAGTTTCCCCACTGACCTGCCCAGAGTTCACATTTTTTACCTTTACAAACGCTTCTTATAATGCAGTGTTTGACTGGGACCCAAAACAGAGGGAAGATGGGGGCAAAAGGAAGGACAACATGGACTGAATGCCCAACACATACAACTTCTGTGTACAGGGGCAAGTGTCAGGGGAGGATGCAGAGCAGCTCAGATGGAGTAGTCCAGGAACGTGAGCAGTAGGTCTGTCCCTCTGCTGACCAACCCCCCACCCCCCCCAGGCTACATACAGCATTGTCACCCCGAAGAACTGAGTCAAGGAGAGAGTGAAGTTAAGGGGCTGTGCTCTAACTAGAGCGGTCAGGCAGCCTTCAGCAGCTGAGGGGTGCTGTCCTGGGAGAGGGCTGGCTCTGCTCTGGAGGTGCTGACACTTCAGAAACAAGCTACAGCTTGTGGCACTTCTCAGGAAGCAGAGCCAGCACCTCTCCCCAGAAGGGCCGGGGCGGCAGTTGCTGCACAGATCTGGGCTTGGTTGTTTGCTGCAGGGACTACGATGGTACACTCTGGGAAGCCCAGGTGGTGCAGAATGCATTTTAGGGCTGCAAAATTCTTTCTAAAAGGAAGTCTGAGGGAACCGCTTTCATATTCATGAATTAAAGCAAGGACTTGTACCTATTTGCTGGAAACATGCGTGTATGTTTCAATATGTAAGAGCAGTGAGGAAGGGGCAGGTGCATTTGAGAAATGGGAATAGTTTTAGCACCTGATGGAATTTGCTTGGAAGCTGTTCCAAGGATCTCAAATACTATGAACAATGTTTTATGCCATTTCTAGTGTTTTCTCCAAGGAACTAAAAGTTTGTTCTTCTAAGGAAGTGTACAGTCCTCTCACTTGGAAAGTGAAGTGGAAAGAGCAGCACTTGCTTATCCGGAGGTTGCGGTACAATAGCCCTGGGCCTTTGTGCTTTGACTGCCTCCTGAAAAGGCAGAGCCGTGGTCTCCGCTTCAGGAGAGAGTTAAGCTGAAGCAGGGCAAGGAGGTTAGTGTAATAGAGCTGCGTAATATTGCTCAGTCATCCCCCTTCCCAATTAAGTTTGCACCAGCCCTTGTTCCTGTTTCTGTCACTGGGGAAGGAGAGGGGTCGAAGGGCTTCATGACCTTCCGTGTTAGTTATGGCTTGATCTGTTGGGCAGGTGAGAGGAGCAGTTTGTGCTTAGGTCTGAGTTTAATATTTTTGGTGTTCTAAGTTATGATACGTTCTCTAGAGCAGGCAACTTAGAGTTTTTAAAAACAAACTTGCCAGTGTTGGCTGTCTTGGGATAAATGGGGTGCATGATCTCTGTCCTTCCTGAGAAAGCCCAGGTTTTGATCATGGAGTGGTGGTCAAGGGACCAGGTCCCCAACTTGAATAACTGGTTCACTAAAAAGTCTGCAGCTGTTATGCCTGAAGGAGGGTTTGGATCAGCCCCCTCTCACACCTGGGCACAGCATGCTGAAGGAGGCTGAAACTTCCTAGCCATAGGCCTACAGATTTGCTTTTCCACTGGGAAGTGCAAGAGCTGCAAGTAGGTAATGCCAAACACATGCCTATAAAGGATTAGTTCAACTCCTGCACATCCCAGAGGCTTTTTCTTCTGCTGCATCCTCCCTGGAGAGGCTTTTTCACCTCAGCCCTCTGCTGGAATGTGCCTTAAAGGCATAATCGAGCTCATAAAAATTAAGTGGTGTGCAATCGTTAAAACAAAACAAAACAAAAAGACCCTAACTAAATTTTGTTCAATAAATTCTCTAGAATCAATCCAGTTATGTTTTTATTACTGTCAGAGCTCACAGCATAGTTTCCCTTTCCATGTTTCACAAGGCTGCAGGGGCTTTTGTTAGGGGTTTTTTTTTTCCACACCACTACACATGACGATGTTTTGGTTTTGTACAGAGAAGTGTTAAAGCCGAAACTACAATTATTTTTTTTTAGCTTGTGAAGAAGCTTCAGATCAAATCTAAAGGCTTACCTGTTCAAAACTGGAATAGATTGATGGGTGTGGAGGGATCCAGAATGAGTTACACTGCTGAGGCTAGAGCCCTGTGTATGCCAGGTAGTTAATTACATGACACTAGAAACACAACTATACACAATTTCTGCCTCTCTGATAAGTTCACCCAGTAGGGCAAAATATGTGTTTTCTTGCTTATTCTTGATGGTGATGGTAACAAAATGTGAGAACTTGTGGCATCCTGTCTGCATAGATCCTTAGCGGATCTGCGTCTCGCTGCCATAACCCTGATGGTTCAGCATGTGCTGCATATTTCAGACCTTCTCTGTCTTGAAGGAGACTTGTGAGTCTTACTGCTTCAAAGTACTTCAAATGTCAGCACATTGCAAGTATCTTGCAGCTCCTGTCTGCTGCCCTGTCCTTCTAACCCAGGGATTTTACATTTTTTCTAAATATGACAGAAGTCACTTAAAGGATGTCATTCTCCGACAGGTTTGTCAGTTGGGTTCTTCTTATCAGAAGCTATTTGAGTCACTTGCACAGTAAAATAAAATGTTTTCAATTGGTTCCTGATTCTTTCTATTTGAAATCTCTATACATATAATGCTTTCAACTTGCCTGTTAAGTCTTTGTGGTCAGCCTGGGTTTTATGTACTTTTGGTTAATCTTTCTAAGGTTGTGAAGGGACATCACTTGGGATCTAGCAAGTAAGTGGACATAAAGCAAAGAGCTGGACACAAAAATTACTGTAATGGAATAGGTCAAATAGCCATTCACCAACTGTAGTTTCTATTCCTGCCTCTGTGAGTGGCTGTTTCTGAAGACTTTAAGCAGTCTGGATTCATCTTATTGGTTTTGCCCATCATATTTGCCTAGCATTTGGTTAGTGAAGAATTTGTTATTAGTCTCTGGTTTTGTTTGTTCTTGATTCACAGAAGCAAAGTACTTAGTGGCTGTTAACAGTGAAATCTCTGTAGTGAAAATACGGGTAATATTTGGTTGCGTCCTTAGGGTTGCTTATATACAATCCTTCTTTAAAAATGAAAATCTCTCTCATATGCTTCCTCAATGATATCCTGCTACAGTGAGTTCCAAAGGTTAATTATATGTTTTGTTCAAAGCTACTTCTCTAATAGGGTCCTCAGGATGAAGGTTGATGACCCTTTTAAGCCAGTGAACTAAAGCAAACAGCAAAATAACCCACTGAGGCTCTTATCCTGTGGGTTGCTATTTGTCTCTCTCAGTCCCTTTTCATTAGGGTAGCCTTAGCGAAAAGACAAGCAATCAAGCTTCCTCTCAAGACGGTGACAAGACAGTCTTTGCTGGCATCATGGAAACAGAAATTAAGGCAATGGTTTCCTTGTTGTTTTTCCTCAGTGTCTGCTTTTTGGTTTTGAGAAGAGATTGTGCCGAGATCACCTTTCCTCACTGCTGGGGCCCCCTCTGGTACTCCAAGGTGGGGCCTGCGGGGCCCTGAGGGAGCTCAGCTGCCCTGGGTGGTTCCTCTGTTGCCTTCTGAGGTTTGTGGGTAGCCGGGGGGCAGACCTGAGCTCTCTGTTGCCAGTTATGTCCACAAATAATAATTATAATGTAATAGTAATAATGATGATGAAAAGTTGGTATGCAAAATATTACAGGAGATTGACCCCTAAAAATCAATGGACCCTGATGTTATCCACTCGAGGGTGTTAAGAGAGTTGGCTGACATCATTGTGAGGCCGCTCTCAATAGTCTTCGAGAAGCCTTGGAGAGCAGGGGACACCCCAGAAGACTGGAAGATGGCTAATGTCACTCCCATCTACAAGAAGGGCTTAAAGGAGGATCCAGGAAATTATAGGCCCATCAGTCTCACTTCAGTCCCTGGTAAAGTTAGGGAACAAATCCTCCTGGGGGCTATCACAAGTCAAATGAAGCAAGTGATTGGGAAAAGCTAGCATGGATTCACCAAGGGCAAAACATGCTTGACAAACCTGATCACCTTCTATGACCAAGTAACCTGCTTGATTGATGCGGGCCGAGCAGTGGACATTGTCTACCTGGATTTCTCCAAGGCTTTCGATACAGTTCCCCACAGCCTTCTCCAAGAGAGACCGTTGTGTTAACAGTCTAAAGAAGTGGTCTGTGCGGTGGGTGGGGAACTGGTAGACAGGCTGCACCCAGAGGGTGGTAGTAAATAGCATTTTTCAAACTGGCAACCTGTCACAAGGGGGTCTCCCAGGAATCAATATTGGGCCCAGTGCTGTCTAATATCTTTGTAAGTGATCTGGATGATGGAATCAAATGTAGCCTCATGAAGTTTGCTGATGATACAAAACTGGGTGGGGAAGTGGACACTTTGGAAGGGAAAGCCACCCTGCAGGAAGACCTGGATAGGCTGGAAGAGTGGGCTAACAAGAACCTTATGAAGTTCAACAAGGACAAGTGTAAGGTCTTGGACCAGGGAAAACATAATCCAGGAGTGGAGCACAGACAGGGACCTATCTATCTGGGGAGTAGCTCTCTGGAAAGGGACCTGAGGGTCCTGATGGACAACAAGCTCAATATATGCAAACAGTGTGCTGCAGTGGCAAAGCAAGCCAACAGGATGCTGGATTGCATCAACAAAGGCATCACCAGCAGAGATAAAGGAGTCATTATCCCACTCTACTCGGCACCTGTCAGTCCACATGCGGAATACTGTGTTCAGTTTTGTTCCACACTATACCTAAAAATATGTGGATAGGCTGGAGAGGGTCCAGAGAAGGGCCACAAAGATGATCAAAGGACCAGGAAGCCTGTGATATGAGGAAAGGCTGAGAGAATTGGGTTTATTCAGCCTTGAGAAAAGAAGGCTTCAGGGAGACCTTATCACCACGTTCCGGTATATAAAGGGTGGCTCCAAAGAAGGTGAAGACTCTCTTTTTACAAGGAGACACATGGAAAAGATGAGAGGTAATGGGTAGAAGCTACTCCTGGGGAGATTTTACACAGGAGGAAATTTTTTCACAATGAGAACAATCAGCCATTGGAAGAATCATAGAATGTGTTGGGTTGGAAGGGACCTTTAAAGGTCATCTAGTCCAACCCCCCTGCAGTAAGCAGGGACATCTTTAACTAGATCAGATTGCTCAGAGCCTCATCAAGCCTGGCTTTGAACGTCTCCAGGGATGAGGCCTCCACCACCTCTCTGGGCAACCTGGGCCAGTGTCTCACCACCCTCATTGTAATGAACTTCTTCTTAATGTCTAATCTAAACCTACCCTGCTCTAGTTTAAAGCCATTACCCCTCGTCCTATCGCTACATGCCCTTGCAAACAGCCCCTCCCCAGCTTTCTTGTAGGCCCCCGTCAGGTACTGAAAGGCCTCTATAAGGTCTCCCTGGAGCCTTCTCTTGTCCAAGCCAAACAACTCCAGCTCTCTCAGCCTGTCTTCATAGGAGAGGTGCTCCAGCACCCTGATCATCTTCGTGGCCCTCCTCTGGGCCCATCCTCCTTCCCCCCAGTGAAATGGTGGATTCCCCATATTTGGACACTTTTAAGATTCAGCTGGACAGGGTGCTGGGCCATCTTGTCTAGACCGTGCTTTTGCCAAGAAAGGTTGGACCACGTGATCCTTGAGGTCCCTTCCAACTTGGTATTCAATGATTCTATGAAATACATTTCCTCTTTGCTGTGTTTTAAATGCTTCTAAATGCAAATGTAAGTAGAAATTATTTTGGAAACTTGGAACAGAATGCCATGAACAAGAGTTTCTTAAAGGGATAAAAAGCATATAATTTAATCTGTGTTTATGGCATTTAATCTTAAAAACCTGCAATCTTATGTACTTTATGTATTTATGTCCCTTGAGGAAAGCACATAAGGGCATCCAGTGCTTCAGCAGCTCATGCCAGTTAAAATGAACCTGAAATGGAAAACGTGTTTGTAAATAAAATACAAATGGCCAGGACCCACTCTCATTGGCTAAGATGTGCCAGTGGCACTGTGAATATTTTAAGGAAGCCTTGCTGGAACTGGGATCAGCAAGGGTTTCCAGTCTCTCTGGTAACATTTCCTGGATGCCAGGACAACTTGGACCTTACCGACAGCTGGTGCATTCGAAAGTGTGATTTTTCCACCCTTGCACTGGTTCTGTGATTATAGGAAGAAGAGAAAAAGGCTTCTGGAATAGCTTTCCTGAACACATGGCCAGTCAGAGCCAGGTCCTCTGCCACTAACATGGTGTAAAAGATTGCTCAAGAGATTAACTGATGGTTGTCACACTGAAGAGACCGGCTTTGTGTTTTCCCTTGAAATAGTCCTCTGAGTCATTGTTGTGTGTAAAGGCTGATGAGGACAAGTTCCAGGCTCATGCATGTCCCGTTAAAGACACCCCACTGTCCAAGCAGGAAAAGAAAGCAAGAACAACTGTTAGTTCTGAATTACCATATAAGATTTATAAGGAGAGATGATAGCTCTTAAGTAACTGGGTCCCAGACCATTTAGGGCACTACAGACTTCAGTCAGTGCCTTGAAATGTACTTATAAGCAAATAGAGACAGCAATGTTTTGTGCTATTAGGCCAGTTCAGCAAATCACTTAAGATTTACTTAATACATGCCAAGTCCACTGCACCCAAGGCAAACTCTGGATATGATAAACTTTTTGTCCATAAAATGGCCCCCTCTGGATAATGTAGCACCACTTTATTGCTAAGGGTCATTTTGCTTCTGTCTGTCTCAACAGCAAAGAAACTGGCATTAGAACCACCATGCTCTACCTGTATGGTTTGTGTGATTGGTTTTCTAAGTACATAAATCTTAAGTGATAGAATTTTGTAATATACAGTATAACAATTGGCAAGTGTTGTACATTTATTTTCACAAGTGAGGGAGTGACCCATAACTCACATCCATCACAGTATATGAAAGCGCAGCTCACTGTAGTATAGCAAGCAAGGGAATCATTCATACACGGGATGTTATTCACTTCAACCTTTCCCCTTTCCTGAACACAGTCAGGATCTATATGTCTATTGCTGCATGCTCTGTGTGCTGGCATAGATGTATGATGGCATCACAAAAACTGGAAGGGGAATAAATGAGATAGGAACAGAAAGGGGTGTTGGTAAACGTTGTCTGAGCTGATAGAAATTTAAGTGGTCAGGCTTGTCAAGGAGAAGGAAAACTGCAAGGGCTGGAGAGTGACTGAGATTAGAACTGACTTTTGGAGAAATGGCAGTTGAGATAATACCTCTCAGTTCAAAAAACATGGGTGATGGCACAGGGTGAGCATGGGAGAACTGGAAATTAAAACGGTAAATAAAATGGAAATGTCTTTGGTGTAGGGAGCAACAAAGTACATTTCATCCTTTTAATTCTGCTCTGGTTCCTCTGTCATTGTTCCCAAATTTAATGCTGTACTTTTCAACAAGACCTCCATTCTGTAGCAATTTCTGTGAAAAATCTCCTTCACAAAATGGCCAAAGCAGCTGAGGAGAAACATTAGTTTGGGAACTTCATCAGTGCTTGGTACCTAGTTGCTTTCACCAGGCTTGCAGACCCCCTGTGTAGTCTGAGGAAAGTCTCTACGTTTTCCTCTGTACTGTGTGAATTGTGAAATCACCTTTAATTGGCTGTATACTGAACCACCAAGCTACCTAGAGAGATTGCGAGCAAGCACTTTGCTAGAAACTGTGCACAGCGAGAAGAACCCTGTCCCAAATTTCTGAACAAGCAGGAGAGACAAAGGAGGAGCTATGGTTATTTCCCACGTGGAGTGATTTCAGATTTGCCAAGGGACATACAGGAATAATGCGTTGAAAGGAAGAAATTAGTCTGGATCTCTCAAAACCTGGTTTAGCAGCATAACTATAAGATACACTTTCTTCATACTTGCATCTAGTTGTAGCAGGGTTGCCACTCCATGGGTTACACTTAGATAGAAGGTTTGGGAGATCCCCTGGGAGATGGAGGAGGAGGCTACAAGGATAGGCAACTCCAATAGGAAAGAAAAAGTTTCTTGGTAGACAAGGTGAGAGGTGCTGGCTTGCTTTTAAGAGTGTAATCAGTTTGAAACTTCTGACAGAGTTTAGTAGTAGGTTTTACTCTCCACTCAGGTCCTAGCCTGTAGCACACGTTACAGATAATAACCCAGCACAGCTCAGACAGGAGGGATCTCATGTGTGCCACGGGGAAGGAGAAGGTAGTGCGCAGGCATCTCTGACCTTGATGCTGAGGCAATCTCTTTCCTTCAGGAGCGATTTCCTTTGCGGTGACCATAACCCTTTTGTCATCTGCACCATGCTCCCCTTTGTCATTGCACTGCTGGACTCACATCCTTGAACTTAGAGCACAAAAAAAACCTCTGGTTTTTGAACTGATGCTTTGTTTGTTTTTCCTCTTTGGTCGATGCTGGGATCAGTGATGTCAACTTGTTCTATTTGCTTTGACAGGAAAATGTTTTCAGAGTTCATTAGGATGGCATCAATTCTAACATTTGGCACACAAACATTTGATGACCTTCATGTGTGGGAAGAAATATGTAGGCAAAACTTCCATTAGTTTGAAAAAATGCTTCCACTCAGCACCGTTCCGATTCCTGAACCGCAGCTTCAACCTGAAGTTTTGAGCAGTCCCTGTTTGTGATCTGTGAGAGAGCTCCAGGCATGGAGCTGCAACTGCAACTATTGGGTACTGGTGCATGCCAAGTCTGGGATGAGGTTACAGGTGGAGCCAACTCTCCACTTACCTGTGAGGAAGGTGTTGCCAGCAGCCAGTCTCCTCTTGAACACTGACCGTGCAGCTCCTTGTCCTGGTCAGCTGAGCTGGTAGAGTTGGTCCAGTGTAAACGCAATGGTAACTGCGTCCTATGCCTCCAAGTGCAGAAAATTCCTAATGTTTTCCTGGTAGCTATCCTCGGTGAGACGATTTAATTTGGCAACTTTGGGCTCATTTTCATCAATTACAGGGCTCATTAAAAGAGCTGGACTGACGAGTTGCTAGCAGCTGAACCTCTGGGCTTATCCACAGAAAAGGAATAGCAGGTGTTGGCTTTTCCCTCATCAGTGCATCTGCCCTATGACAATAGAGTCACTGTCTCTCAAAGCCGGGGCCGGGGAGGAAGGTGAATGTTCGTGGTTTTCTATGGCCTCTAACAGTGAGGGGCCAAGTACGAGTGAGAGCTTTTGCAGTGAGCAAACCTCTTCAATTGTAGCTGGACTGAGCTCACCAAATCACTCTCACAGTGACCACCACATGAGTTGCTGACAGCCTCTGGTTACTGCTAGCCCATAGGATCAGCAAGGATAAGGTGAAAGTGAGAGTCCAGGTATTTGCCACCATTTGTCATTTGAGCCTTCCAGCTCCCTTTGCCCTAGAGCTGTGGAAGTACTGCCAAACCAGCCTGTTTTTCCTACTGCCTGTCTCCAGCCCTTTCTTCTGACCTACCTTAGCTCTTACTTTTTTTAGGATTCACCGTGTTTTTATGTTTTTCTCTCATGTCCTGTAATCAAGTGAAAGGTGTCTCTGTGGATAGAGGGGATTTGTACTCAGCCTTTGTTTGATGTTTGTTTTTTCCTATCGGTGCTGCCCGCTGTAAGAAAAGCCAAATGCTGCCCATATGTTGCCGTGCTCCCTTAAATTACGGAGGGTGAACATTTATGGCTGCTCTCGCTGTTGCTCTTTCTCCATACTATTCTAAATGATACGTTTTTGCAAGCAATTACTGAGATAGGGAGTCAGGACTGGTTTTTGAGGTGTGCCACTTAGTGGCCTGCACATAAAAATGGGAGACAGAAGGAGGAGGATGGCAGAGGCTTAATACCATGCTTTGCTTAAGAGAATGTCCTTCAAGTGAGCGGAATTCGCCACCTTGTAAAAGTATGACTTTAATTTTGCCTTTCAAATATGAACTAAGCAGGGCTGTCAACACATACTGTGTTCTTCCTTGTCAAACCATTTCACTTATTCTGTCAGCTGTAAACAGCTTAAGAGGCATGTCATTCCGGCATTATTATAGCACTTTTAGATTTGTTTTTAGATTGGCTCTGTATCTGTTCCTGCAAAAGGTGTAGATACAGAGATGACATGGGTTATTTATTGTGTTACTGCAAAATGCTACTTGCTGTTTTGTGGTAAGCACAGAGTAACTCCATTTCAAATAATGGGCACTGCGGAGTAATAATCCTGTAGTACCATGGTAATACCATTGCCGTACTTTGTCAAATCAGTTGTGTCAGTAGAGCAGCGCACTTACTTCACTGTGGGTTTACATGGCCTCGCACTTCATGTGAAGTTTTCTTTCCCAGGAGATCAGGGAAGCAGAATTAAGATGTCTGGAGAAAGAACTCTGATCAACAGACTCTGTACTTCTGTTTTTTTCAATAAGTTGCTTTACATATTCAAATAAACAGTGTTTAAGCTGTTGATGACAGCTTAACTACTTCATCCCAGAACGTTTTGACAAGTGATTTTCAACGTTTTGGTTTCCCAGGATTTTGACAACCCCCAAAAAACATGAACTGATTTTATATGTCACATGTTTAATTTATTTGAGATGCATGTATTATGTTGCAGAAGCAACAAGGAGGGATTTAAAGGACAGGGTGATACACTCCATATTTATGATATCAGCTTTTTCATCGTGTCATTACAAGAGAAAAAAATGTTCAGAGATACGGAGTATGAAAAGCAGTCAAACTTTGGTTGCTGACTCGCTTGGACTGTGATTTATACCAATTGTTGGTGCGATTTCTCTAAGACTGCACTGAAATCCACAGAACTGAACCCATTCTCAGTGCAGGGAGCCCTAGCTGCCACCCTTGTACTTGGCTTCTGCTGTGCGTGTGTTGTCCCCACGTTGCTGGCTGTGTGGCTGTGCAGGGTGGCACAAAGGGGGTTTAATGTCACGTGGGTTCTGAGCAAGGGTGAAGGAGAAAGGTAGATGTTTTCTCACTAGAAATGGGTGAATTTCTGTCTGTATATATTCCATAGAATTGTCATCAGAAATAACACAAATATGTAAACTGATCTTCACTTTAATCCCAAACTGAAATGGAGCCCGAAGTTTTTAAGGACAATTTTTCTAGCTCAGTTTTGGGACTTTTCTTAGGTGTTCTCCAATTTTGAATTGCTTCTTTTTCTCTGTCTGCATTAAAGCAGAAAAAAGATGGGGTACACTCTGTACCTTTCCCGGGACCTAGAGCAAGAAGTGGGGAAAAATACAGGGAGAGAATTGCTTTTGCAAAGCTCCTAGGCTACGTTAGATATTGAGAAATGTGAATAATTTCACTCAAAAAAAAGTTCATATTTCTACATCATACCTTGAAACCTTCTGAATATTACTCAGTGTCTGTTTGTTGATACTTCTGTCATGAGTGCTTGATATGCCGGTGTATTAGAATAATTGAAAAGTTCTCATTTGTCCTCTTCAAAACTCAGGGTATCGCTATCCATTCTCTACACAGGAATGCCGCTTTATCGTGTAATAGAGTTGTTTCCATCAGTACTAAGCAGCACGAGCTGTCCATGATTTTTAAAGTAGGAGGACCTATTTTATTTTAACTAATTATTGACATCAAGTTAAAACGTGTCAGTGTAAATTATTATTTTATAAAAATGCTGTGTGTGCACAAAGGAAAATTCATTCATTCTAAATAAAATTTGAAACTTTAACTTTCCCAAAGCTGATTTTTTTACCCTAAACAAGCACTATTTGGAGTTCTTTCACAAAACATCTTTCAGCTTTGATCTAACTATTAATTTGTGCTTTTTAAATATCACCACAGTTTACCATAAATTGAAAAATCTAATTTCAGTTAATCGACGTGCTAATGATTGACATCACAGGTGGCTTTTCAGACATCTTAGGGCCAAGGTACTGGGGCTGTTCAAGGTAGAAGTCTGGATATTTGAAGATAAAGCTCAGATAAATAACCTTCCCCAGAGACCCTGTGGGCAGTGCAGAGGACAGGTGTGATTTGCTTACTCTAGGGTTAGTTGCTGCAACTTTCTTCTGATACCTAGTAAGTAATGTCTTTCTGATAATTTGGGAGTTTTAGCAGCTATTTAGTATCCGACTAAATTGGCTGTGAATTAATTGCCTTGGCAGCCTACAGTGTTACCTGCAGTCTGCTACTTTCGGGAGGTGGAAGGAGAAGTGTGGATTTATAAGGGGAGGCAGTGCAGCCGTTTCAGGGGTACCAAGGCTTCACGGAGAAGGCAAAGGGAGAAGGAATCAGCCAGTGACCTCCATTCATTCTTTAAGAAGTGGTCTTCTTTGTCGGATATCAGCGGTTAATATTTTCATTATCAGAGAGAAGCAGGGAGTTAGTGAGGAGCAAAATGAAGTTACATGCATAGCATAGCACGCTGGCTGTGTGAGAAGCTGTCACGGTGTCTGTTAGTGTGCATGTTGCCAACACCCCACTCCGGTAAGTGTAACCTTAATCGCAGTGTGGGACTGCCTGAGTAACCACTCCCCACAAGTCCCTGACACTGCAGCGTAGCATGACCTGCTATGCCTTCCAGGAATACAGGTGTCCGTGGTGTCTTGCTGGCTGGCAAGCCAAGAGCAGGCACGTTTTCTTTGGTTTTCCCTTAAGGGAGAGGGGAAAATGGAAGGCGACATGACAGCTCTTGACAGTGAGAGGGAGATAGAGTTGCCTGCATCAGGAAAAAATTTGCCTCTTTTGCAAGACTGAGTGGTTAGAAAAACAAAAAAAATAAGCATTTTCAATATATTACAAACAACATTATCTGCCAAAAGGGCAAGATAATTATCTTAATGTGATTTTTGACCAAGATAAATTTATCTTATTTTATAAACTGGGTAACAATTTGAATCTTATGCAAAACCTAGAAATAAATCTAAAAAATATGATAATGTAATAAAATCGAAATTATTAGCAGTCCAAGTGCCATACTTGAGGCAGTAAAACCTTTTAAATTCCAATGGAAAATAGGCTAGTAAAACTGGAGTAAGTTACTCTACTTTAATCACTTGATAAATAGCTACAATGTTTGGAAGAATTGATAGTGTCATTATAGCAACATCCCTTTTTATAAACAGCCTGGTGCTGATTTGATTCTAATTGCTGCCAGAGGAACAGTATCAAAGTAGTGTTGCTCCAGCAGTGTAACCTGCGGGGTGAGCGGGAGGGGGATTAGCTGCCTGAAATGAAGAAAGCGCTTTTTCTTTTTTTTTTTTTGAATGCATGGATTCTAATTCCAGGGGTGATGGAGGAGGCTGAGGAAATTCAGTGGTGGGAGAAACTACAGGGAAAATGGGTAAGGAAGAGAAAGCACGAAGCAGAAAAAACAGGCTCCTCTGAGTGCACGAAATAGTGGAAAAACAGTGAGAGAAGTCGAGAGATTTGAGCATGAATGCGTGTTTGCTTTCTCACCAGAAAGAATTCTCCTGCCGGGCTGCTGTGGCCCTGTCACCAAACCGCAGCTCCAACCTTGCTGGCTCTCAGCTGTGCTCTGCCACAGACACGATGGCCTCATTTGCAGCCCCCGTTTCATAAATGGCTTTCCAATATGGATTTTTTGCAAGTCCAGTATCAGACGCCAAGGGCCTAAATTTTAAGACATTCTTACTTATTAATTACAGCTTCTTTGTATACTTGTGGGCACTGTGTCCACCTTCTGCTGCCTGTGAATGCACCTAAAAATGAGGACTACTTTTGCAAGTTTGATACTTAGCAGTGCTGTACTTCAGTTCTTACTCTGCAAATCCTGGATTTGACCCTTCTTGGGCTACAGAGCTATTGAGGAGGTATCAGCATCATACTGATGACTGCTATGACATTTGAGGGCAATGAATTTACATTTGTCTGGAAAAAAAAATGCCTAGAACACATGCTTCTAGGCTGGGTCTTCTTCCAAAAACTACTAAGAAATTGTCTTATTTTGTGAATGGTAGCAAGAAAAGCAGGGTTGCATAAGGAGAGAAGAAAAGGAACATATTTAATAGTTTTGTCATGTTAGCAACAAACCCAAGAATAAACAGAAATGCAAAAGGAAGAAGTACTTATCTCTTTACAAAAATCATGCGATAAGCTTCTCCCATGAAGATTGTGGGCTAAGTGAAATATGTAAAATAGCTTGTTGAAGAAAAAATTGGTTCAAGTGGGACTGAATGGCTCAAGAGATTAGTGATGGGATAATAGCTTTTCTCCATTTAAGTGGTAGACCAGTTCAAATCAATTCTAGGTCTCTAGAGACTGAAAGGTGTTGCTATCCTGTGACTCTTTCGTAGTTATTTGAAATGATTTTTTTGGTCTCAATTCCATCCTGAGTTGTCAGAAAATTATCCCCAACCCAATCAGCACTGAATTACTTTGAACTAACCGTTGTCTCCTCCCCCTAAAGATGTACAACCTTCAAGGCTCTGTGTGTGAATGGTAGTTGTTTTATTTAGTGCTATATTGCTGGTTAGAAAGATTTTGTTTTCTATGGAATGGACAGATGATTTCACAAAAGAGAGATCCTGGAATATGATGCAATGTAAAATTGTTCTTCAAAAAAAAATGAGATGATTTGTTCTTTTAATGTGGATTTCTTGGGAGAACAGGGCTACTTTTGGACACCCAGAGACACTTGCACCCAG
This sequence comes from Larus michahellis, assembly GCF_964199755.1. Lineage (NCBI taxonomy): Eukaryota > Metazoa > Chordata > Aves > Charadriiformes > Laridae > Larus > Larus michahellis. The sequence continues at coordinate 80,858,429 of NC_133899.1, read as the reverse complement.
AGCCGCACCTCTCCCTCAGTGCGCGAGCATGCCTGCCTGCCTCCCTGCAGGCTTTCCCCTACATAAACGTAAATCATGACGCAGGGCCACAACTTAGGAAACAGCTATTGGTCATAAGTGACAACTCAAAAATTCAAACTGGCGGCTTGCCCTCCAGGTTTGTTTTGGAGCCTCTGTTTAACGAAGCTCTAATGAAGCTGTACCAGTGAAGTGATGCTAGGCACATGCCAACTTACAGCAGCTCAGAATCTTGCCTATCAGTTTTATTCCGAAAGTTTATAACAAGTAAAATAGCAGACATTGATTATTCTGCCAAATGCAAAGATTAAGCCAACAGTAAGAAGCAATGCTTACCAAGCCGAGGTGGATTTGGATCTTTTAGTGGCTACAACAGTATGTCTAGAGCTAGTGAACCACAGCACAGTTCATATTATTCAGTGTACCAAAGAAAAAAGAGACCTGAGGTTATTAGAGAAAAATCCCAGCAGTTCTGTGTGTATGACTGCTTGGAAAAAACCAAATAGGATCTTATGACAATGTAAAGGTGTCAGAGAATTGAAATCATATGGCTATAGTTACATTTTCTGTAGAATTGATGCAATATGGATTCAGTTGCAGTCGCCTTGCAGGAGAAATTTTATTTTTGCCTTAGCCAAGACAGCTTCAGGTTTAAGAGCACTCATCGTAGGGGAAGGCTAAAGGGGTTAAGGAAATAAGGCGCAATAGAGGTGACCTATGGGAACTTTCATTTTTATATGGAGTCTTGATGAGTGAAATGAGAGGAATTGCTCTCCATCATGAAAGGCTGAAATGTCGAGGGAGCAATCGCAAATTAATCTATTAAGAATAAGTAGGAGGTTGAACAGTGTGACTCAAAAGGATGGAAATATATGGAATAAACTGCAGTGTAAAGTCACAATGATTTCTAAACACAATCTTAAAGACACCCACCAAGATTTTTACAATGAAACAGGGATTTTCATATATGCATGTATATATGTAAGATGCAGTATAAGTGGACGAAATGGGTCTCTTTCTATTCAGCTAATCCCAATATTTGTAATGATTGGCCTGAATGAGAAGTTCTCTTCTGATTTGTATGGCTTCAACCAGAACAATGTACCAGGAATTTTTCTTTTTTAAAAGACACACCGATAAAATGCCTCACAGGCAGTTTTCTCTGTGGTGATTTTCCTATTTTGCTGTGACATTTTTAACTTGAATTTAGTGTTTGTAAAAGGTGCTATTTGACAGCATTGTGTAACTGAAAGCCTCTTTTTATTGACAGATCATGCCCACTCAAGGCTGGGGAAATTTCTCTATGTCAGCCTGGTGAGGGACACCCCCACAGCCTGAAAGAACCAACTTCCTGGAGGAAGAATGGTGAGTCCATGTCAGTCAGTCCAATCTTATGTTAAATGTTGCTGCGTGATTATTTTTAAAGAGCTTACATCCAAAGGATTTGGAGAGAGGCATGAAAGTTACCCAACTGACAGGATTGCACGGGTTATTTTTTCTGTTCCCCAGCAGTGCTTGTAGCTTTCTGGAGTGTTAACACTTTGTCCACTAGTGGCTGGAGTGAGACTTGACACAGATTACCAAGTACATTTTGGTGGAGCTGATCCTGTAGGATGTAGCTACCCCTCACCGTGGTACTTGGGAAGCGAGGGTCTGTTGTTTGCTCAGTGCCCGTCCCTGATGCCAGTCTTTAGGCTTCAATGTTAACAATTTCATGAAGCTCACATAGTTTCAGACTTTTACCTTTGCCAGCTTATTATAGCCTAGGAAGATGAGACGTGACTATGCTGAGATACAACCCCCAGTGATGGCACTTTATAATACTGTATAACTGGAGGATTGCTATTGTAGGCAGAGAAAAAGGCAATAAAGCAGCATTGATATCCTGCCTGCCCTCTTATAGGAGTTATTGAATCAAACCTACCAGAACTGCCAGACAAACAATTTGCAGCTGCAGTCTGAAGCCTGACAATGACACAGAATCAAAAAGAAATAGTTGGAGTGCATGGGCTTGTGAACTCCTCTGTGACCCACCACAGCAGGCTCCCTAGGATTGTTCTCCTCTTTCTGGTCCTTCCCCTGTACAATTCCTTCTCTTTACCTCCCTTTTCCTCTCTCCCCCATTTTCTCTCCTACGTCTTGCCATTTTCAGGTCCTCACACCTTTCCCCCCTGCTTTTCTTTCTCTCTCTCATTGACTCACTATTTCCTTCTGTTGCCTCCAATATAGCTCTTGCCTCACGTTTGGTTTTCCTTTGTGAGTTCTAGTGCCCTCCTCTGTTTCTTATTGTTTCTGTTTCCTTAATTATTTTCCTCATTTTTGTTTAATTTAATTTCTCCCTACTGTTTCCCATACTCTCCTATTCTCCCTTCCCTGCTGTACCTTTTTTCTGTTTCATTTCCCTCTCCATTTTATTGCTTATTGTTTCTCCTTTTTCTGTCAATTCTACTACCTTCATTTTTCTCGAGCCATTTTTAGCCAGTAGCTGAGCTCTGTGTTGCTCTCACTCTTCAAATGTGAGGATTTAAACCTTTCCTGTGCACTAGGATTTCCAAAGTGCCAATCCAGCTCAACTAAGGGGAACCGATGTGGTTTGGCTCTAATGTCTATGAAGAGAGATATTGCAAAAGCCAGCATAACAGTAGCACTTGCAAATACTGTGGCTCATGAACAGGCCTACACTCATAGTTGCATTCAAAGCTTATGGAGTTTATGGGATCTGTATCAGGCCTGCAAGTACCATCTTCCGTCTTGTTATCAGACTTCTGTCCTTTATTTCAATAGAAATCTCAACACTCTCAGTTTCTTACGGTATAATTTTGCTTTGGCTCAGGGCATTCTGTTTTTTTTTTTTAGTAATTATTATTCTAAAGCACATACAATGAAAGTAGGGTTCAATGGAAAGGGGCCATGTTGTGAAATATGTTCAGGCTCATATATATATAAAAAAACCCCACTTCCTAATTTTTGCACGCTCCTAACAATTATCTACTGTTTTTGGGAAGATTTTTCCATTCCCTTTCTTGTCTCATTACCAGTGTCTATCCATTACCCTTCTAAACTTTAGATGTGCAGTCTTCTAAATGGCTGGCAGAAAGTTAGGCAGTACACGAGTCCCCTCTTTTTTTTTTTTTTTTATTTAGGTTTTGTTCCAGGACTGCTTTTTTTTTTTCAGTTTCTTTCTTTTTTTTTTTTTTTTTAAAAAAAAAGTTCCTTGGTTTACTTATTTTGTCTATTCCCTTTCCCCACCCACTTCCACTTTAGGAGCATTTTGGTTTGTTGTTCTTCATGACAATATTTCCCCACTTCCCTTTAAAAAGTGGGGATTTTGTTACTTGGCATATTACTTGGCAGTCATATGTTCTATGAGAGCCCCACCACAACGTGACCTCTCGCAAGGAGGCTGCTACCAAGGCCAAGTCTCACTGCTCTCCTCTAGGCACACCAGGGTAGTCCCATCCCTGGAGTGCTCTGGAGCTGTAGAAGCTGCCTGAAAAAGGAAGCAGAGTGCTCAGTGTCCCATAGTTGACCATTAGGAGGCCCAGGAACCAAGTCAAGCCCAGATCTTGTTGACAGGATTCCACCTCTCCTTGTGTAAAATTATGTATAATATGAGCATGAAAGAAACTCTTCCTTCCTGTCCCATTTTGTCTGCTTCCTTCTGTGTCTCCAGCTACCGCTTCTGTGGAGTTTGGTGCTGGTGAAAATGGAAAGAATATCAGTTCCTGTGTAAGCCAACCCTTTCTGCTCTGATTGGATTTTTCTCCTTTTGTCTGCTTCTTTATTTGATTTAAAACCTTAAACCCCTTGAAGGTTTTCCATTAAGATTTTGAGTACAATTTGGAATGGGGGTAGCAATCAGAGCATTACCTAAAAAATCCTAGTTTATTTTTAGCTAATGGAAGAGGAGGGCTGATTGGATTAGCCAGCAATGTGAGTACCTAATGCAGACTATCAACACATCAACAGAGGAAGGGTTAAGTACAGTTTCCTTCGCTTTCTCTCAGTCACCCCTTTTACCCTCTCCGGCTTTGCCTTTCGTCACCCAGTAACTGACACTTGCAAGAGCAGTGCAAATTCCTGGGCATGTTCTAGTACTGGTCAATACAGGAGTAAATCTCACAGACCCTCCTGCTGTTCCACATTTGCCACCTGACAGCAGTGGATGCTCAGGAAGACTGAGGGGTAAGGTTTTAAAGCTTTAGACTGGGCTTTAGCCGTGTGACATCTATTAAAGCAATTGGGATCCAGGTGGCTAAAACCCAGTGCAATTCTTTGTAATGGTACCCCTGAGAGTGCGCATCTCCTTTTAGCACTACTATTGATTAGGCAATTCTTGACTTTGAGGAACAAAATTGGTGTGTGCATCAAGGTTCTTTTCCTCAATTTGGCCTGGTTTGAAATTAATCGTTCACCTTGAGCCATTTTCGTAAGCAGCTTTAAGCTTCGATAAATTTCAGTGTGATTTGATTTTTCTATCACCTTTCTTATGGAGGCCTGTTGTTTACTAGTCTTCTCTAGGACATCTCCAGAGCTGTTTGGTCTTTATCTTCATCTCTGGCATTGATCTTGGCACATTGTACAGCGTGATCGTCCAAGCTCAGTAAAATGCTGGGGGCTTTATTTAATGGCTGCACACAGTGTATGGTCAGCAACATTGAGGCCAATGAGTACTTGGTTTTCGATAGAAGCAATGAATTTGATGAGGTAGACCATATTACATCTTAGAATAGTGTCCAGACCCTGTCTCTGTCTTGACTGAAATGATGTGGTGTTCTTAGAGGGAGCACATAAACCACTTACAAGTTCCTCCTAATTTCAGAAACGCTTCATGAGTGTTTGATATTTACTGGGGAGTGAAATGCTACACAAAGGTACATGAATGTATACTTATGTTTGTGAGAAGGTGAAAATAAATATGTAAGAATAAGGAAGACAGTTCCCCAATCCTCTTACCTTTTGCACTTCCCTTCCAAAATATTCCCTGTTCTTCTTTATTTCTCTAAATTGTAGGAAAATTCTTTATCACGTCATGTCATCATTTGTGGAGGGTCAGAACAGGCTCTCCATGAGGATGTGCCTTTACTTTGAGAGTTTAGTGCATTGTAGTTATTTGTACAGGTTTTCCCGTCTGTTTCTTTTGGGTGTTCTAGAGTACCCTTGTGAACTGTTAGGTAATGCTAAGTACTGCCAGCCACAAGTGACTGGCATTGAATAGCTTTTTCCTGCTATAAAACACAAAGTGAAAGCTGGGCTGGACCTATATGGAAAAAACCATCAAGCCAGTCCCGTTCTTCAGCAGCTAGGGAAATCTCTGTGAAGATTCTAGAGTCTGCTGCGGTATCATTTCTCTCAGTGCTGCTCCTTGTCTCCTTGGAGCCCTCTTGCTCCTCTGAGTAACCAGGCAGGAGAAGGTGGTATTTAATATCTCTGTGTTGCTGGAAGACCTTTTTTTGGATGTTTGGGTGTGGGATGAAATGCAAACAAGAGAATTAGAGATGGAAAGGAAATTCAGAAACATTGACTTCAGAAAAATGAGTGGGTTTTATTCCTATTTCTTTTCAAAATGGCATAAAGCCGTTCCTGAGGTGTCACAGGCAACCTAGGAAGTCCATCACCTCCTTGCAAAGAATGTTGATTTAGGAGCCCCACAAGCAGTTTTACAAGACATCCCTGTCTGTGTTGAGCTGGGAGCTTGTCAAAGCCCCAAACATTCTGTTTGAACAAGCTGGTGTATTCCAATGAGAACTTGTTTCATCTGAAAATTCACAGTCAGTTCTACTGAAAATTCAGCTCATCACGAGCCGAGTGTGAAATGTGATGCCAAGATTACAAGGACAGCATTACTGTAGGACTTTGATGGAGCTCCAAGAGAAAGAAAAGTATGCACCACCTCTCCCATTCCAGTCAAGTTCAATGGAAGATATTCTGGAAGGATATTTTTAGAAATCTCAGCAAAATGACAAATTCCAAGTTTAGTTATTTTCTTTAAAATTTTTTTTGGTGAAATGACACAGAGCACAATTAGTGCGGAAACACAAATAGTGAAAAATCTGAGCTGGATTGCCCAAGCCTGTGTAAAAATACGTGCAACTTTGGTATTGAAGGCCTTGCTAAACTAATTAATGAAACATATGCAAACATTGTACTTTGCAAACATCCTTTGTATTTCATTAGATTCTCAGAAATCAGTATGAGGGATCTGGTAGAAAGAGTTATTTGATCTTCAAATTGTTGCTGTTGCAACAAAATACATCTATATGCTGTTTTACATTCACAGATGATGTCATGTCACAAAGTCTGAGATTTGTAAAGAGCTTTATATTTGCATGAAAACCTCCTCTATTTTAATTGAGGTTTGTCAGTCACGCATCTGACACTGGTGTTTTTCCACAAATATTTTAAGCGAAAATAGCTTCTGCGCATAGAACTAAAACAGATATTCCCTATGTAGGTAGCACTTGCCATATGGGAGGTACTGCAGACATGAAAATGCTGAAGGCCAGAAGGGGAGCTCCTTCTTCCAGAGTTGACTGAGTGGGCTCACGATCTGTGACTCTCACTCTCTTCTGCAATGTTATTTCCATTTTACAGAACGAAACAGAGAGGGCCAAGAGGTTGGGAGAACAGAGCCGTGCTTTGATGGTGAGAGAGGAGAATGTGCGTGTAGCTCTCTTCAGCTGGCTTTTGATTCTTTTGCATTGTGCTCTCCTCCTGAGCCAAATTGCTAGTTGGTTTTCCAGATTGGGAGGCAGCAGCAGAGATCAGTAGTGGAAGGAGGAATTAGGAGGAAATTTGGTTCTACCTGTAGTAAAATCCTGTTTATTTGCAAAGAACCTACAAGGTCCCGTTGCCTTTCCTGAGCACAGGAAAGATTCTACAATGGTTAATGTATTTGCTATCAGGTCTAAAGCATCCCTGAGCCAACACTTGTCTGCTCCTGTCTGTTATCTTGGGGTTTGTTTTTTCCCCAGCTCATGTTTAAATGTGTCTGAAATCCTTTGTCCTGCCTGTTTCAGCATAGCAGTACCAGTTTTGAAGGTAACCATTTGCTTCAACTGCTGCTTAAAACGCCTTGCTCTCTCTCTGTTTTGGATAATGGCTCCTGTTGCTTCATGTAGCTGATTCCTTAAGGGACCTTATTTTTCCCTATATCCTAATTTAAGTGCTGTAAATGTGTCCACAGATCTAACTGCGGTTTCATTAACTCCTTCAAAGGAAAATGTTTAAGTATGTTAAAGTATTCATTATAATATGAAAGTGAGAAACGGTTTTGTTTAGATATTCTTAGCTAAGGTAAAACATTGCTGCTTCCCCTGACCTCAATGGAGCAGCACCATTTTATGTCAGCAGAAGCTGTTGTCTATTAGCAATTTTATTCCAGTCAGAGATGTTGGCTCTCAATCATTGTTTTCTTCCCCATGTTCTCTGTCGAGGTGGTTTTGGTCCACACATTCAAACACAGGCTCAGGAGTTTGTTATTTTTTTAATTTTCTATATGAAAAAATTAACAAGCGGGCATCACCTGCTTAAAGAACTGAAGTAATTTTCTGTGACCAAAGGGCTGGTCTCCTCAGTGCTACAGTTATTCTACTTAAGCACCAAAGTCCATTCGTGATCTCTTCAGTGTGCTACATTTCGTAGTATCAAGAAAACAAGTGAGTCGCAACTGCTCTACTCAGATTTGTTTCCTATCCTCTAATCTGGGCTGTATCTCACAATAAAATAGGCAAGGGATGTTTCTTGATAGTTCTGTCAGCAGTCCTCCCCAGAAACCACAAAAGAGATCCCAGACTGAGCTGTAAAACTGAAGGGCTATCCCAGAAATGCTGAGGGTGAACACCTGGGACTTCTCTCCCACCTTTACCATGGAGATAAGGAGCAGATGTACCAAGCTGCTCCAAAAAGCACTCATGGCTTGGTTTTGCCAGGAGATAGTAGAGGTGGTTTGTGGTGCCTTCCAGTGTATCAGTGTCTCAAATCCTGGGAAGAGGAGTGCAGAAACAAGGTGACAAGGCCGTTATACAAGACTAGTCCTGAGGCATCCAGCTAAAATGACGGCTGGCAGTGTCCAAGGAAGGAATGTATTTGAGAGAACTGTAAGATGTCACAGTCTTTGTGCCATGCTGTTTGTACCTTGCCCCTCGGGGGGCCTAGGAGCTTCAGCTTAGTGTAGCAGGGTGCTCTGGGAGGCATCCATGAACACGTCATCCCCGAGGCAGAGTGCCTTGCTGAGGGATGTGTTTGAATGACACGTTGCAGTTCTCAGTGGGGAAGTTTAAGTTTGGTTTCCTGTGGAATAGAATACCCAAGAACAGAATAAAATCAGCATTTGGAAAACATTCTGTCCCTCTCTACGCTGATTTTCTAAAGCTGCTTTTCACTGCATGCCTAGAAGGTCCCATTCAATTAGGAAATGTAGAAGTGCCTGTAATGGTTTAAAGCAGTGCACGGGAGGCTATTCTATTTTCCAGGCTCTTAAAGAATGCGACCACAGAGGATATCAACACAGATTTGTGGGATCATCTTAGAAAAGGTGGAATATAAAGTTGTGTTTGCAAATACATATGCCATCAAAACTTGATTTACCAATGCTGTTTACCATTTGATCAGATAAAAGAATATTAGCTCTTAAAAATGAGACACAAACTGAATTCCCTTTTCAATGCAGTATATAATAATACCGTATTTGTCTGGGCTTGTATAGATCCTTTTGTCATCCAGACAGACACATGCAGAAGTAGCCTTTGAGCCCCTTCCCACTGTTTCAATACAGCAGTTGTTTAAAACAGCAGACGGCCAGGTATAAAGAGGGTTACGAAGCTTTGAGATGTCCTCTGGTGATCTTTGCTTCTGTGGTTTGAATGCTCCTGCCTGCAGCTATTCCTCTGCTCCACTGCTGGAATTAACTAGCAGAAAGCGACCCATGCAACGTTTCCCTATTACGTGTGTCCTGACATGGGGGTAAGGAGGCACGTGTTGCTCTGTGTGGGCTGGTAGTGAGTAGCTGGTAGTGGTAGCGGCAGTGCCTGGGACCACCACAACATTCTCAGGAGACTGTCATCATCAGTATTATGCCTCCATTTTCATACGGAGGCTCGGTGCAAATCAGAATAAATCCCTCAGTTCTGACTGAATAGCATATTACAATGGAATAACATCAAGGTTGATCCAAAGTTCACTCCACTGGTGTTTTTCTTTTAGCTGCAGTGGGCTCTGAAAGAAACCCAATAAATGGCCTATGAGCAAAATTGTATAGAATGATCAACACGCAACTGTCATGCTGCATTTGTCTCCTGTCGTCAGTCATTATGAAAGCCTGCATAATTCTGGAGCAGAACAACCATTTCCACACAGCAAATTGCAGATTGTGTTCGCCAACCCACAAAACATCACAATATTTATTTTGAAACTTTATAATGCTATCAAGGGCAAATTCACTTTACCCGTACAAATAGCCCCGTCGAGACGACTTAGATTACGCATGCGAGCAAAAGCGGGCAGAACTTGGCTCTGGGCACAAGAGAAGCAAAGCTGGCTTCCTCCTGTGGCGGAAATAGGGAATGTGTAAGCACAGACCTGGGGAGGTATGTTACTGGCAAGCGTACCACCAGGGATCCGGGGGAAACATCAGGATACAATTGAGATAATGGTACTCTGGCTCCCCAAATTCGTACCTTGTTCACCTTCCCACCTCAGTCATTTGGAAAGAGTGCCTTTCTGCAGGTTTCACGCAAAGCACAGCATCCCCCAGTGCACCTCCCTACTTCCGAGGATCAAATTTATCTGTGGTGTGAATGAGTTTACCACTATCAGAAAAAACAGCCCCATTTTTTGGAGTTAGACCCACTGAAAAACTAGTTTGTATGTCTGATTTTTTAATTTGGGTTATCAAAAGATTTTTAAAGTTAATTTTATTATTTAGCACTGCAGACCTCACTAGGTTTAGGCTCAGTTTTAGGTGGAAAAGGTTTTTTTTTAACGTTCCATCACCTATCTTGACAGATTCTGTGCGTGCCAGAGGCAGTCGTCTTAACCCTGGATCAAAACCTAATCTCTCCTGCTTTCATAAAACCTTTTTCCTCTAATTCTCTCTCTAGTAAATTATATTCTGTTCTTTGCCCTTGAATAATTTAAAAATGTATAGAATAAAGTGTGTGTGTGTTGCGGGGGGGGGGGGTTCTGTTCCATTGAGCGATACCTGGTAATCAAAATACTGCATTCGTATCTTGCTGCAATGATCTCATTTCTATTGGGACAGCACTCCTGTGAGCACAGGCCCGTGTTGTGTTCATCCTGTTACAACCAGATAAACTCATAATGTAGACAGATAAGAGCTATGCTCATTAATCTATTAATTGCCTATTGTCAGTTGTCAATATGTTTCGCTTGATGGGAAGCCGGAAGATTAGTTTGTATTGTGAGGATGTAGATTTTTATTCTGTATTACTATTATTTTATTTTGATGTGTGGAATACTGCAAAATGACATTCAAGCTGGTAGCGTCTCACCCGAACAGAGTAGAGCTGGCTGCTTTTTAAGTTTCTGAAACCAGAAAAATGCAATGCCCCAAATGGCTGTGAAATAAAAAGTGTATTTTCAACCAGAGGACCCCACAAGGGCTGTGACTGTGTTGAGTAACACATTTTTTACGATGGGCATTCAGGACATCCTTAAAGTCAACACAGCCTGAGATACCCTGATTTCCCGGGGAAGCTGAAACTCTGTGGGGACTTCATTGTTCACTGGAAATTTGAGACTGATTTTGTCTGTGACTGGAGCTGCTGGAGCAAGATTTTATTATAATTGTGTGACCTTTAATACACCATGAAGAGATTTCAAGTTCTCTATTTTTCTAGCCTATAACAAATCAAATGTTTAACTATAATGTACAGTCACCAAGTTTACACCTTAAGAAGGGTGATTTTCAAGGGCTTATCTCTACAAAGAACAGTGGAGCAGAGACAGTTTCAAAAAAAGGAAAAAAGAAGGGAGAGGAACATCACAGAAGCACTTTATAGACCTATTTGAATCACAGCTTTAAGTCATTTATATCACGGCCAAAAAGCCCATCCATGTGTGCATTTAATAATGATGGCCAATTCTGAACGGAGACTGGAAATTTTCCTCTCCGTGGCAGGAAGCAAAAAAACCCCTCACTGTTTCTGAGTTGGTAACTTGACCTGTTTGAATTATTTTATTACTTGCGAGACTATCAGCCAGGTGGCCAGCATTTAAACTCTGAGGACAGATCTGGGAATTGATTTCTGTGGAACTAGCATATTTAAGAGCAGCTGATGATTAGGCAGCTCAGGCATTTTCTAGGCATACTTAGGCAGCTCTGTCTGACAAATAGCAGCTCATCCGTGGGGCAGTGATCTTCATGCCATCTAGGCACAGGTTTGAAGGATACAGGCAGACCTTCCGTACTGTCCAGGACATGTAACATTGCTACGTGCCTGGGTATAAGAACCTGCGTTCCTTATTTTCTGCTGAGACAGAGGAAAGCAGTTTATTACCTCAAGGTAGACAAGGTGCGTTCCCCTGCGGCTGCAGTCACTCCAATGACCGGTGTAGGAGTCTATTTGCAAGATACAGAAGCCTCTGTTATTATTATTAAGGATGGTCACACAGAACAGAGTTTAAACAGATGCATTTTCTCATGATGTGTGTGTGGAGCCAGGGTTTTATTTCAAATTTTCAAGGAAAAAGATGTTCTTGAAATGTGGGGGGGGTCTTTTAATATCCGGAGAAATTCTGTTTTCTCTAGCTGTTTTACTCTTCTGGGCCTCTTTCTTTTTGCAAAAACTAAGGTGGGAAATAGATTTGAATTAAATGAAATTAGATGAAAGAAGAAAGGTTGAAAAAAGATCTCCCTTTCCACTGAAAATGTGCCAAACCCCTTTAAAGTGAGGAAATTACTTTTCTCAAATATCATTAATGTTTTAGCTTATTTTTCCCCAAGTTTTGGAAAGTCACAGGCATTATGATTTCACTCTTTCTCATCTCCTCTAACCTCTCCAGAAGAGGAGAGGTTTTGGAACGTGACACGAACAAAAGGTAAAATAGGAAACACAGAAAAAGAGAGAAGGGAAAAATCTCTGGCTAACATTCACCTATCTGTATTCACTGGACACCAGTCAGATATTTGTATTCAGTGCCTCAAAGGTAGAAAATGATAGAAAGGTGTGATTGGAAGTTTAATGCTTTGAAAACTTATTTAAGAATAAACGTGATCCATTTAAATGCCTGCAAAATAGAAAAAAACCAAAATTTGGAATTTTTCACATGTGCCTTGTTCAACAACCTTTTTCTTTTACGTGAGTGAAGGATGGTTGAGCTTAGGGGACCCCAGTGTGCTAGGCACTGTGCACGCACAAAGTACATGTCATATCCTCTCCCTGTGTATTTATTCACTGATGAGGACTGAATTGCAGGGAGATTAAATGCCTCGCTTCTGAACCCACAGGAAATATATGGCAGAGCCTTGAAATGGACCCAGTGCTCCCAAGTCCCAGATGAACGCCTTAACCAAAATCTCACTCTTCCTTATCATACTTTGTTTCTCTTTCTTTCCAATATCTTCTCTAAACATTTCTTTTGTTTGGTTCATGGATGTCAGCGGTCTCAGCTTGTTGCAAGCACCACAGAATTTCACCCTTTATGTCTTTTTTTTTCCCTTTGTACATTGCCTATATATTGAGTTGCTAGCTTTGCATTTCTTCTTGCTCCCAGATCCCTCCCTACTGTGCAGAAGGTGACAGCTTCAGGAGCACAATGTTTTTGTCATTTTTGACCTGTGGGATAGTGCACACCCCTTTTTAGCCCATGTCCCATTGTAAGTCAGCCCCTTTTGATCCAGTCTCCATCCCCTTTTATTGACCAGCTCCCCTATTTCCACTAAATGTTTCAACCCTGCTGCCTGCTCCCTTTGTGCTTTCTTTAATTCTCAATATTTCTGCAGCAGGACCGAGTCTGCCATCAGTTTGTTTAGTGGAGCAGAAGACAAAGCCAGGCTGGTGCTGCTGCTGTTGAATAGGTCACTGGTGACAACAACCTGTGCTGCAGAAGTTAGCCCCCACTGACACTGTTTTCACTCCACTTGAATGGAAACTCCTGGGAGTCTTTCTTTAAAGAGCCCAGGGGTGGGGAAGGCAGGAAAAATGGAAAGAAAAGGAATAAAACAATTATAGCGATAACACTCCAACTTTCTCAGTTGTGCGTGGACTTGGCTAATCGAAGTGAGAAGTACCTTGGGTACCTGTAGATGGGGTAGGTTAAGAGGTTGTTCTTTTGTCCCACCGTGGCCTCTGCAGTGGGGGGCAGTGACTTTTTGTATCTCTAGATTTTTTGTCTGTTGTTAGGTTAGGTGCTGTCACCTTTAGAAACAAAGATCTTTTTCGTAAGCACTTGCCCTTATTAAATGAGGTATAGCCATGGCCAGGAAGGGAAATGATCCTTGTCTGGGCCACCAAAGGAAGATCGCACCCAGTACTGCAGCTTTGACTTCTCCTGACTGAGCTAAAACTGTCCCTCTGTGGTGACTAACTGCAGAGCCATGCCTACCAGGATAAGAGGGAGAGCTGCCGGGCATGTGTGTAACAAACCCCGTCTTCCAGTGCTTCTAGAATATACATCCCTCATCTAGAAAAATTTTCTAATTAAACAAGTAGGGTTTTTTTTTATTTATACTGCAAGGCACAAAAATATATTCTACATTTTGATCTAAATTCAGTCCATTTTATTTAGATACAATGGGAAACAACAACCACCTTTGTTAGAGGGTGCTGAGGCTAAAACCGCACTAGTCTCATAGGTTAAAACAATTTGAATTGTAGATATAGGAAGTGACACGTGTAAGGAAGGAAAGCATTAGTTGTAATGGACAAGACTAGGGAAACAGCTCTTTCTTTATTAATCAGAAAGCCAGTTTCTTAAAAGGTAGCAGGCAAGTAGTTTTAACAGGTTCACAACAGATATACATCCAGAAATTAAAACATGATTTCAGTCGATGCTGAAAAATTTCTAATCTAATTTTTTAATGTACTTTTGGGCCATGTAATGTATTTTCTTGAAAACCTCCGGATAATTAAATCTTTGTTCAAAGATTACATAACATAAATACTTGGGGGAGATGGACTTTCTCCATACAAAGGAGAAATGCATTTTATGAGAAAAATTGGATGTAACTTTAATACGGAAGAAGAGGAGGAGAGGTACCAATGTAAGAGTTCATGGGCCAGCGTAAATTTGTTTCTCTTTCTGTATTGCAATAAAGAACATGCAATTAAAACTGGTCACAAGTGGTAGAAAATACCACTGAATATCTGTTTTTTCCCCTGAATATCTCCCATTGAGTGTAAGGAAAAAACCTAATCACACGGTATATACAAGTGTATGTGTACATATATCGTACATGCTGCTCAAGTTTTATACAGGATATTTACCCGAGGGAGTTAATTCTCATAGAGTTTTTTTCTGGTTCTGCAAAAACTTCAAGGTCTCATTATTAATTTAATGTAGCCAACCTGTATGGCAAGAGGCTTATTACTTAGTCTCACCATTTGTATTTATGCAGAATAGTGTCTGTTTTATTCAGTAGAAGGCTGTTTCCATTAGCAAATCACTTAGAGATTGCGATGGTGGGGATGCCAATAATCAGAAGAGAGAAAGTGCTAAGCATTGGAATATATCATAGCTTCCAAATCAGGTAGTTTTTAAAAATTGTTAATGTTTTGATACTCTGTCTTTGCTGCAAATAGAGTTTAAACATGATAATCACCAGGATGGATTGATCTTACTTGGAGAGAAGATAAAGTTGCGTCATATTGCATTGGTTTTCTTTGTGGTTGATTGTGGTGTTGCTGTAGCGTGGCGTCCTCACCTCTCTGAATGCATTTACATAGTGTTCCGGCATAACTGGAGAATTATTGAAAAGCTGTATTTACTTTGTTGGTCCTTTCTCCATATTATAGAGACTCGCCAGTGGTGACAAGGCCCTGGGGTGTCTATCTGTTGCCCAGCACTGTTGCGGCAGGCATCAGGGCTCTCAGAGAGGCGGGTTCAAGGTCACTTTCTTGGTAGCCTGCCGTACGTTCAGGGAGCTCCAGGTCTCCCAGGTCCCTGCAGAAATCCTTCCTATGGGAGTGCTGGAGAGAGAATAGTGCTGCATGAAGACCTGTGATGCATGGGCAGCTCCCAGCCACCTTCTCAGGACTTCTCGTGCCAGTAATCAGAGCTGTGGTTGTAGCTCCATGATGCAGCTTTGCTGGGACAAACACATGAAGAGAAGGCAGAGAGCTCCCGGTCCCCCAGCAGAGGTGCCCGGGGAGGGCCAGGCTGGCATATCTAGGGCTAGAGAGCAGTGGGCAATGGTAAGAGTGCACAAGGCTGGAAGTCTGCATGCCACTGGACAAAGCAGCATGGGCAGCAGGCTGGCTTAAGATATGGTCCTGGCAGGTTTTTTTCCGTAGTTCATCAAATTGATGTTTCTTTCCAAATTGTTTCATGGATGGAATCTAACCTGAGTCTTGATCACTCTTCCTCATTGCTTACTGTTGTATGAGACCTGGCATGCTTTCCCAGCTCTTGTGGTGTGTCCAAGCTGGCTTTCTGTTGGGTGGAATCATTTTTGACAAATTATTCTACTTAAATGGTTTTGAGCTCTTGAAAATGTCAAACATATCTTTACATATTTTGGCAGAAAATCTTCTGCTTTTAAGTTCAGAAACGAATTAGAAAACATTTAAAATCAAGTGGTCAAGTGGAAGTGAAATGTAAGGTCGTTGAAACAATATATTTGATGACAATTACCAAACAGTGTAGTCTTCTAATTTTTATTTACAAACACTTTCAAGATTTTGAAAGTGCTTTTTATCCAAAATTGGGGCTGGAAAAATATATAACCTCAACAAATTTGTGAAGGAGAGAAAAACTGTTTCTGTTTGAGGTCTTATTATTTACACCACTACAAAGTGCTTATAAAATATTACCGTTCTAATTTGTAGTATTTTACACCTACTTTGCATAGCAATAAGGCAAACACAGCCTTATAAATAAAGATAAGGATGTGGAACCTGTTTTGTTGAATTGGGACCCAAATGATTTCAGAAGGCATAAGGAAAGAGAAAACCAATGCTTTTATGTATTTTTCAATATTTGATAGTCTTCTGATTTTATCAGATTGAGTAGGAGTCATACGATCATCAATTTTCACATAAGAAATACTTTTTCTTATGTCTGAATCCTTAAAATTCTTGTTTAAAAACAAGGAGTAATTCTGGATTGCTTTCAAGAACTGGCAACTAACCCAGAATTTTTACAACAGATCAAAAATAAGCACTATTGAACATTTTAAAGAAAAAAATGTTTATTTACATGTGAAATATGGAGGCACATTGAAAGTCTGTCTTCTAGGAGCCCTTTTTGCTACTGGTGTATCACTTATGCAGTGAAAATTACTGTTCTGCTATCGGCAGTGATTAACATTCGCTCCTTCCACTTTGAAATATGCTGTTTGAAGTATCTTACCAAATGCTGATACCTTACAAGAAAACTTGGAGAAATATTCTATTGCAGATGGTGATTTTGAATTCCAGGCACTTTATCTTAAAATTCTTGATTTTTATTTCATAGCGTAATGATTATGATCTTTTTCAGCATCTCTGTGGTAGCTCATTGTGCTAGTAATCGCATTACCACCAGTATGAGTTCAGAGGAATACACGCGTAGCAAAGTTTGGAGCTTCAGGACCTTCATAAGGCTCCACTCTCCACAAATGTCACAAAGAAATCATTGCCTAAAAGTTCTGATATCTTCAGATGTTGGCTGTTTGAAACATAGTGCTTTCAAATAAGATAGTTTGTTTGCCTCACCAGAAAGAGTTCCCATAATGGTGTCGGGGCAGTGAGTACTTCTTCCCTTCAAGGACGTTCTTTTCTCTTTCAGGTTCTCGTCAGGGGTGATAGGTAACATTCATTTAGAGGCTTAAACTCATTTGGTTTAGCAATGGGCTAAACACAGCGCTAAGAGAGGACAGGTACCAAACAGCTTTGTCTGCATATTGATTATCAGAGATGGTTTAACAGACAAGATCGACTGGATCTTAATTGGAAGGACAATATTACCCCATCCTTGCTTTCATGCGACTTGCCCATCCTTCCCTCCTTATTCGTAGTCATAGCCCCCTTTCTCATATTACAGTGGTGTAAGAACTCGGAGATAGCAGTAAAACAGCTGAAGTCATTGCATCTGTGTTTAGAAATAGCTTGTCAGCCAGAAGTGAAGAGAAACCACTATCAGTGGTGTTCTGCGCTACTAGGTACAGACCTCCCCTAAATCAGGGGATGATTTAAGGGGCAGATCATCAGGTGTGGCTAAAAGCAAGAAAATCCCATAAGGAAGCTATCAGTAGCATGATGGGCAAAGCAGTCTGCTCTAGTGGTACCTGCTGACTGAAAGGAGCAAAGATGAGATTCTACTGAAATTTAAAACAACGAAGTAAGGTGAGAATTCCTCTGCAAAACCACATCTGCATTTAACACTGAGGGTATGCGGTTACACAGCTCCACTGTTGTAAAATCACCCAGATACTAAGAGCATTCAGTAAACCTCCTTTACTACACCAAAGCTACATTTACAGACATACAGCAAAACCTAAACATTAAAACCGTCCTATGAAGTTGCTTCACAGAGCTCCAGAAATGAGATATCCTTACAGAATTCCTCCACCCATGGCAGTGAGCTTCTTCCACTGGAGCTAATTTATAAACGTTGGCAATCCTGGTTGTATAGGAGCAGAGTTTCGTGGGCTTTCAGATGACTGTAGCATTCTTTGTAGCTGAAAATAAAATTGGTAGGAGCTCATTTTCTTAAATGCATACCCAATGTGAGTTTGTGTCTCATAGCAGAAAGGCATTCAAGTACAACGCAGCAAGAGAATTAATCACTTCTGCTGACCTCTTGATTTTTCACTAAGTGAAGTACAACTGTGCTGAATGTGACAGGTAGCATCTGATACTTAGAACTGGACATGTAGGGACTGCCAGTTATGCACAATTTTTGCTGAAGTATAATAAAAGTAGTATGACAGCTTATGGTATGTATCACACAACCAGCACTATTTTGTTAAAGACAAGTTGTTGATCCCATTTATCACGTAGTTCAGGTGCATCTCGGTCTTCCTCCATCCTTGTCATCCTCTCTACTTGCTGACTCCATTTAGTTTCATCGTAAAACTTGAAGAGACTTGTGCTTTTGTGTCACTCTTGGGTACTTCTGAAGACTGTAGGAGTTTTCTTTCTGAATTTTCAGTTCATTGAGCTGCAGATAGATGTTCTTTCTCATCTAAAACTCATCACTTCCTTACCATTGGAGAAAAAAACACATTTAGGAAATTAGTTTCTGCCTTTCTTCAATTTGTTCCACATACATCTGTTCATCGACAGTACAACAGCAAGGGATCGGCACACAGCTACAAGTATGTGTTCAAATTAAAAGTGTATTCTGCACTTTTATTCTTGTGTTGAGCAGTGATTATGGCAGGAAAATATTTTTATCAAGCAACCAAAAGCACGTTAACACCAAGGAAAGCTGTTGCCACCTCCTACCTTCTTTATAAGGCAGAAAACAAGGAGAGAAGCCACAGCAGGGTCAGTGTACGGAGCACAAGCCGTGCTTGGTGTGACTCCCCCTCTCTTCTTTAACAGCCAGTCCTGAACCCTTGGCTGACGTAAATGGCCACAGCTCTGGTGTCTCCGCTCACCTTCCCTGCTTTCATAGGAGCAGTTAAGTGTATGCAGTAGCCTCACAAAATACATATCGGACAGTGTTTAAAGAAAAACTCCTTGATTTGAAATTATTATAATGCTGAGGATGAAGATGCAAACTAAACGCCAGAAATTTCCCACCCAGACCCTGCACTGGTGATGGCTGGCTGTGGATCAGGCCTGAGTTCTGGAGCAGAAGGGTTGATTTGTGGTTACCTAATGACAGATAGAAAGTAAAGGGCATCTCTGGGCTTTTGTAAACAGGTTGCAAGTGTAAATGCTTTAAGTTTTTTTCATTTTGGGGTGTGTGTGTGAGGAGGTTACTTTCTCATTAAATTTGTACCCTGGGAAAGAGAAAGAGAGAAGAAAAGTTGAATCTAAGGAAATTATTTCACTTCATTTATTTCTATGATTTTTTTTGCATTTTGACTCTGTGTTTCGCCTCAATCTCTGAAATTCGAAAGGCAATTTTCACTTTTTTCTTTTTTTAAAAATATGATGTGCTATACTTTCAAAAATGGCCATGCTAGGCTTTTGTGCCAGACAGGTCCAGAGTCTCTCAGAGAAGTGTGTTCTTTATAGAATAAGACAAGTGTATTTTTTTTTTTTTTTTAAGAATGCCATATAAATCACAAAATGAATCTCCTCCTGCCTTTCTTCCACCCCCAAAAGTGGCGAGCTGGGAGTTCCAGTATGGAGCAGCCTATTGCGGCTCCATCACTTATGCAAAGAGGTCACGGATGATGGAGTCTGGAATACAAAAGGTGTAGGGCACTCTGCATCTACGAGGAGGGGATCAAAACAAATCTCCTTTATCTAATGCAGAACCTATTACTGAATCAAACGTGGGGACATGAAGGGTCCAAGTGTGCTTTTAATAATCTGTGTTACAAACAGACCGTAATCTGCACAATTAAGCTTCTTGGAGTTGGCAGGATTTTGTGCAGTTGGCAGTTTTCCCCTTGAATAAAGGTCAGAAAGAGGGGAGTGAATTAACCGATGAATACCTTTTTAAAGGTATTCTATAATTCCATTGAACGTTAGAAATATTTTCTTCATTGCGCTAGTGGCTCTAGGGAAGAGTGAGTTCTGTGTCCTAATTTAAAAGCCTGCCTATTTCAAGAGTAGAGACAGGCTACACAATAAACGAAGGAATAAAGGGGAATAGGAAACCTCCCTCTGTCGCCGCATAGGTGGGAGCCGGGTTGTCAGCATGTGTCTGATTGTAGCACGCTGTGGATCGGGCCCTGGGGAGCTCTGCTCATGTGAGTGTTACCTTAGAGTTGCCCTTAATAGCTATCCCTGACTGTTTTCTAGGTTATCATGAGTGTTTCTGGACCCTATGGAGAAATGGTGGGGACCTTGCGTACTCCTTCCTGGGTGGAAATCTTGCTATTCAGAATTTTATTTCTTCAATACGAATGCATATTCTCTTTCTTGCAGGGAGATAGAGCATGTGCAGTTCTACCCAAATGGGTGGTGTAGGATTGCTGTCCCAGTAGGACAGCCTCTTTTCTTGATTACGATGATGAGAAAGTGTTTTCATTTAAAGAGGAAAATGCTTGAATGGTTTTCTCATCCCTCGCCCCTCCTCTTGGCAAGCAAACGCATTGTTGGGGCACTGGGTTTATCACAGGCCAAAGGGGGAATTCTCTTAGGAGCCTCTTGTTGAAATGTTGGCAACACATCACTGAGCAGTTCTAAAGACCTCAGGAAGCCCCAAATTTCTCTGAATTTTCCCACCACCAGCCTTGAATATAGTTGCCTCTTTGGCCTTGCAAACTTTGGGAGAGCATCAAGGAATGTGCTTGCGGCCACCATAGTGTGCTCGTCAGCATAGGGGCAGCCCCTCGGGATGGGAAGGAAAGTTGATTGGAGAAAGAAACCACCCACGTACTAATCTTTTTGTTTCCCTTAGTTATTTTTTTCTTCACTTTTTTTTTCCCCTCACAAAATACACTTAAGGGGAAGGCATTATTTGCCAGAATCTTTTCTGGGAGAGTGAGCTGGAGAAGCTGTGCTGCCTTTGCTGTACACGGATTCTCAGATCTTTCAAAAGCCTCTGTCCAGCTGTCTCGCTCTCGCTGCCGCTGCATGGTGCGGTCTCACTTCCTTCATCTTTTGTGTGTTGCCGCTACAGTGTAAAATCAGGGGGAAATAATTTCCCTCCATTTACGCTTGACCATTTTGGGGCAAATTAATTCTACTCCCATTTACTTGAAGAGAGGCTTGCAGAATCATGGAGAGAGGTGGGGGAGAAGAGACGGATTTTTCTGTGTGTCTGGAAATCAAGCATGGTCTGACCAAAGTCTCCTTTTCGCTATTTCCCCACCACCACCACCACCCCCCCCGCCTTTTTTATCTTTCTATTTTTCCTTAGGTTCTAAAGTTAAGTGTTTACTGAATATAATTTCAAATGACAGTTTAACTTACTATTTTAACCAAAACTGTAATAGAAAAATATTTCCCCTGCATTGTTAAAATGCAACTCGATTCCTGCTCAGCTACCCACACTCTGTAAACAAGAATGCGTATTTGCTGTTGATGTGTGGAATATATATTTTTTTTTTAAAATCACAGAATGGATTAAGAATTAAACTAGAAACAAGATGAGGAAAAAACCCTCAGAGCTGTAATCAAACATCCATTCCAACAGCTGAAACATGTTATTACATCTTTCAGCTGATTTATCGTACCCAAAGAGATTTCATAATCATTCTCAGTATTAAAACAAGGGGAATAGAGGCACATTTCAATAACAATGATTGTTGTTTGGAGAATGCCAATCATGTCTAGGAGTGTTATTTACATCAGACAATATGTAGATATTGTGCCTCCAAGCCTGTTCCTGTTCGGTTTTGTTCTGTGACTTACACAAATGAATGTTAAAAAATGTTGACAACGAGGTTCAATAGCTAAATACAATAACCGGGGTCCTGCTGACTTCCTTTTGGGAGGAGAGAAATCTTTACCACGTAAGTAATGCAATCTGATGTAGAGATAAATGCAGCTATAAATGGCTGAGCTATCTTTGGTATGAAAGGTGGGGAGAAATTGAATCTGTGTACTAATTTTAATTTGTATTCACACATTAGCTATAGCTAATTTGAAAACAATTAAAAGAGAGCAATGAGAAAACCAGATGTGGAGCAGTGGAATGTATTACAGAGAAGCAGGCTTCACTTTGTGTTATTTTCTAACACACAGTTTTATTTTTGCCGGTGTCTGTCACAAATCCTAAAATACCATTACAGAGTTAGCAGATGGTTCCCAAGTATTCATACCTGATAAAGCCTCCTGGGTGATCAAGCACTGAAAAATCAATATATTTTTCAACTTTCAATGGCTAGCTATTCAGTTTCATTACATCTCGCTATTCCTCCATGGCTACTGTGATATGGACACTTACTTCACCATTGCATTAAGCTCTAATCTCCGGGCCGGCTGATACAGGCAGTTAATGAATAGCTAGAGTACCACCTCGGTATGCTTCACAATTCTTCTGATCTCAGTAGGATGTTTCGAGTACTGTGATCTTGTGTTTAGTAACACCCCACTTCTTCCCCCTCTTTTTTTTTCCACACATGCACAGACACCCCTCTCCAGCTGTCACCTTGCTGAGCTCTGAAAGGAAAATTCAGTAAATACACATTTTAGCAGAAATATTTTGCTGTGACATTTGACTCTTTTAAATAAATAATATCAGCAAGTCGCAGTAAGTCAGATCCATGCCCCCTGGGTGACCATATGAATCACATTCTTAAATCTATCATTTTCAATAAAGCCACAACTAGAGACAGGTCTTTAAAATGTCCTGCTTTTGTTTCCAGATTATCTACATCCCCCACAAAATAGCTATGCTCTCTGACTGACTGTTAATGCTTTCTTTAAATCATTTTTCTTTCCCCTTCTCCTACCTTAAACTCGTAGTATGGGAAAGTTAACTTGCAGTAAATGACAAAGCGTGCACCAGCTTTGTAATTATTGCAAGTACCTGATTACCGGTCTTTGCCATGCATTTGGGCCTTGATCAGGGGCTAGGTTTCTGCCATGAGACATCTCTTCATACTCCAATTTGCATGAAAAAATAAATGCAAGGAAAATGCTAGTGAATGTATAAAGTATGTGCATGTGCGTGGGCACCCTCAGAAACTGCAGTATCCTATATATTTTAATTTTCTATTAGTATTAAAGGTTTCGCTGGATTTTGCTATTACAGTTTATTTGAGGTTGTGGTGGGGGTTTATTGTCATTGTTTTCACACATCAGGCAAAGTCCAATGACACAGACCAGGCTTATTTTACATGCACCCAGGCACCATGACATTGGTAAGCCTGGGGCATCCAGAAAACCTATTGAGTCTGATTAAGGCATATCTTAAATTTCAGATGTAGGTCTTGATTCAGTCAAAAGTGCAGGAGATGAAAACGTATTTGTTGAAAATGGAAGCATAGATATAAACTATGTGAATATTTCCTCTTTCTTAGCTGCATGAACAGCAAGACAGAGTTTTTGCATGTGCCATGGCTGTGTATGGAGAAGGGTGATACTAATTAAGAAGAGCCGTTTCTATCATCAGTGCTTGCACCTGGCAGCTCAGGTAGTCGGTACCGTCACTGCTGCCTCCCCCAGAGACCCCTTCCTCGCAGAGCAGTTACGCAGCAGCAGGAGGAGGCCAGGGCTCCACGCTGTCAAATGATATACACGCCTGGACAGCCATGGCTCCGCTCTTGTCAACAGCAGCGCTGTCCTTTGATGGTGTCCTCCGTGATGTCTTGAAATAGGTACTTGTTGCACGATGGCCCATGCGGTGATTCCTGTTCAGCGAAATGCCGTGTGTCCAAACTCAGCAAGCTGTCCTCCGTCTTGATTCCATGCTTTCGTTCTTGAAAAAGTGGCTTTAAAATTTGATAGGTTGGTGGGAATTTGTCTCTAAAGCAATTACAAATTTTTTGTCCACTGGAATCCTTCCTTGACTTGGGCTGCAGGTATTCAGCCTGTGCTGCCTGACCACAGGAACCAAATAACTTTGGAGAAAAAGACCTGTGTCATCTGCAGGCAATTTTATTAACATCTGAAGCACACAATTGTGCCATGTAGGACCCGAGTCTGCGCTAGAGCCCTTTCATTACCCTGCTACACGGCTGGATTTATGCTGGTGGAAGTCCTAGCTAAAAAAGCTTTTGTACAATGATTAATTGACCTTAACAAGTTTAAGGATGCTTATTTGCACACAGTTATGAAGTGTTGCAATATGTCACAAATGAGAGCGGCTTCTATTATAAACATAATGGCATAAACAGTGAAAGCTGGTTATATTTCCTTAAAAGTTCATTGCAGGGAAATGGGGAAGCTTGAGAAGCTAAACAAATCCAGGCAATAATGGAAATGTAGCATGAAATTACTTCTGTAAACAACAGCCATTCATTATTTGAACATTTTTCATAAGAGAGTAAGCAGACGAGTGTTGATGTTAAAGGGTGTGTGTGTGGAGGGGGAGGAGGAAGCGGGGAGATTATGAATTTTGAAAAAAATCTTCCAGGGTTATACAGACAGACGTACATCTGTTTAAAAAAAAGGTATGTAAAGCACTGATTGATCCCTGAATATTAACAATCAATGCCATTTTCTTCATTAACTTTTGAGTGGAGCACAAAGAAAGGTATATTTGATTTAAGGGGAAGAGAAGGGAGCACTATTTAATGTTGATTTGGTGTAGTGAATAACCCCAGAGAGAAATGTAAATACCAGGCTGCAATAACATGACAGCACACTAATCATATTTACAAACGATATTAAATCTGTCCATTGTGCTTGCCTGGCTGCGGATTGGCCCGACTGTAATTGTCACTGTAACCAGCGCTGGCTTGTGGGAGAATTTAACTGCAGTGATATAAGGTGAGTGCTAGGCTTATTATTACTTTATTATTACCCGGTTTATGTTTATTAAAACAATTTGTCATGCAGAACAGGAATGGGAGAATGGGAACATTAAATCGTGCTGTACTCAACCTGAAGAAATGAGTTACAATAAAATTAATGGCAGGCAGGCCACAGCTGACACTTGTAGCCGTGTGGAGCAGCTACACACTGGTTCGTTTCATTTGCTGATCGTTTCTTGTTAGGGTCACGCCATTAAACTTACATATTGAGAACTACTGAAAATCTGAGGCAATGAAGGTAAAGTTTATGAAGCAAAAGTGGGGGTTTTTTTCTGCTGCTAATGCATTCCTTTCAATTATTACAGAAATCAGGAATGCAGATTGAAAGTTTAAATCATACTGAGTTATTAAAGACGTGTGTTGGAGTGAATGTCCTTCAATTTTACAGAGGCTTAGAGAGCTGAGAAAGAGCTGAGTTTAGGCTAAAGTGAGACCATTCTCTAAAGGCTTTGAGCAAAGAGAACAGCGAGAATAGTGGTCATGAAAGGTCTCATAACAAGTTTAATAAAAGCTGCTTTATTTTCTTTCCCTGGAACTCAAGGGGTCCTTATTTGATATCTTCAAATTTATTTCAGCCCAAATCTTCATTATTTTAAAGTAGAGGCAGGAGGCGATGACCATGGGAATAGCATTGAGCCTCTTGGAATTCAGCAAAGAGGCACAGTGACATAACCCCCTCTCGTGACACAATTACGGAAGAAATTAAAAGTGTCAGGCTCTATGTACTTTAGCTGCATAGAAGAAATCTGGCCTCCTGATGAAACATCTTTGTACATGAAAAAGTAATACCCTGCCCTTGTTTCCCATTATACAACAATGTTAAGGAGTCTTCTGGGGTGATTATTAGGGATTTGGTGAAGCACAATAAATGTTGAAGATTAAATCTGAGCACTAGCAATTAGTATTGGGGGAGGGAGAGTGCTTTTATTTCTTTCTTTTTAAAAAGTATTTATTAATGAAGCTATTTAAAGAAATCCAAGCCAACTGCTGAAGTTAGGAAATGTGAACCTTTCATTTCTAGCAGTTTTATACTTGCGTAAGTCCTACAAAGTCCACGGGGTTATTCTTGATTTATACCAGTGTGAACAAGTATAAGATCAGGCTGTCTCTGTGGGATTTTTTTCCCTCATTTTCTTTTTTTAAACTAAGATAGTTTTTTAAGTCTTAGAGAAAGCCTTCAAAGGCGGGGATTTAGCCACATGTTCTCTACCTGTGTCCCCAGTCTCAAGGGCTGGACCAAGCATCCAAGAGCTCAGCATCTAACCACTGCATCAGAATACCGGAATGGGAGCTGAACTCTCTGGAAAATCTAGTTTGGTGAAGTGAATGAAGACACTTAAAAGATCTTGATTTAGAAAACTGTTTTTTCCTTCTGGTTTTCCAGTAAGGCGAATGGCAGATGTTTCTCTCAGAGAAGTAACTTCACATTCAGTCTCAGTGGTGAAGCCACTGCAATTGCAAAGGCTGCTCCAAACCTGAGAAAAATACATGGGAAAAAAAATCCCTATCCTTACTTAGCACTTCCTTACAAGTTGATCACCCCCTTGAAATAACCGCTGCTTTTCTGAGAGCACCAGGTTTCTTTGTGAATATAAAAGGAGAGGCCGAAGGCCTTGGCTCACAGATTATTTTCCCTGGTGAGGTCTAATGCAGTAAAGCGTAATCCACTGCGATGGCAAGCACACACAGTGGACCCGTGTCTTGGAGCCTCAGTGACTTTTGGGGTGGTTCCTACCTGCCTTTTTGACTTGGTGCTACAGTTGCAAATAGAAGTGAAGTGGTTTAGAGAAATGGGAAAATCCCTGAGGGGATAATTCTTTCTGTGAGGGCGGGCTCCGTGGTTGGTAGGCCTCCTCTGAAGGATGAGGTGAAGATGTGAGGAGGCACAGCTCTGGCGGCTTGGATGCTCTGAATATGGACAGCCGGCTGCTGTAGTGGTGGCTGCAGCGGAAACATAGCAGACAGCAGATACCCATATATTGCTGTCTCTGAATCCTTTTCTGTGCCCTCTTTTACATTTGTTTAAAAGAAAACACATTTTATTAATACATGTTGACCTGCATGGCTTGCTAAATAGGCTTTTAAATGTTACAGCAGAGCTCTGACCCAGCATTTTTAAAAGCAGGATTTTAACGTAATCTTCCATCTTCATTTGTATTTTTGTAACACTCAGTAGACTTGGAGAGAAACCAGTTAGTCCTTTACTCCCTTATGTGTAAAACTCATGAACTCTAAGTAACGCATACACTGTAAGTGTCTTGCTGAATTGCAGTCCTTATTATATGTGCAAATATCCCTTTGACTTGAAGGACAAGGATAGAGTATAGAATTTTGAGTCATATTTATCACTTGGATTATTAATAATAATAACATTTGGCATCTTTATAGCACTTTACATTTTCAAAATGCTGCATAAACATTAACTAAATGGTAGTTAAGTGTGCATAAATGATATTCAGAGCCATTACCCTCTACCATGCTAACACAGTCACTGTGGGTCTGCACTGAAACATGTGTACTGCTGCTTGTTGGAAAATCTTTACTGTTCACGTGAAGTATCAGCTTTCCTGGAAGAACCAGACTGACCATTTTTCATTTTGTTTCACGTGCACCCGAAGGCTTTTGTCCATATTATGGATTAATGGTCTGCAAAATTTCAGTTTATTGGGGAAAAAGAAGTTGTTGATTTTAGTTACAGGAGCATAAAAGCAAATAAAAATAAAGCAAAGGGCTCAGAAACCAAAACACTACTCTATTTCAAAATCACATTTTAGTTTGATTCTTACCACAGCCATGCATTTTATGCTTTGTTTCCTGGCTGTGGGCCCCACTTCTGCTGCACCACAAACATTCGGAGGCTAGATGCTCCGAGGGCTGCATGCCCAAGGACCAGCCTGACCCTTCAGAGCCACCTGATGCGCTCGTTGTGGTGGTGCAACTCTCCCCACCTCCTTTTGTCCGCTTGATCCTTGGGGTGATTTCCCCCCCAACCTGGGCCATGTAACAATGCAATGGACCAACCCCTTAGCACTTGTCTAAGTTGGGCCGGAGTGGAAAAGTACCTGGCAGAAGTCAATTATCTCAGACTCTATAAGTAGCGATTCTAGTGAGAGCCTTTGAGCTCTTCTGGATCGCAGTGGGCTGTGACCAGCATCTCCCCTATATTGGGACGTGGGTCAGGCAGACACCTCGAGGATTAAAAGGCCAGGGCAAGTCAACCCCCCTTGAGTCTCAGTTATTGCCCGCTGAGGAATGCCGATGCATTGTGAGTATTTACCGCAAACTCGAGAAGAGAGAAATTTTAACTATAGGCTAGGCTCTTTCATCCACCTCTCTATCCATGTGTCTCTAATATACACATTAGCTCTTATGAGTGTGGGTGATCTTACACTTTACTGAATCCAAATACTTTTTGTTGATTTGTCTGTGCACGTGTAAGGCGTTAAAAGGGGCACCCATCTGATTACTGGACTTGCATGCTGCCAAGGGATCTTTGGTGCTGGCAGTTAAAAACTCAGGTGTGGGGGTGTGTGCGACCCCTCGAGTGGTGTGTGTCTGTGCTCATACGCATATGTATTGGTTTGGGATACCTTTTAGTAAGTTAGTGTGAATCTTGTCATTTCAATAATTTTTTAAAATAATCTTGTAAATCCTTAAAGTGGTTAATGATTAAGTGCTGCTAAAATTCAACCTCTTGATCTGCCTCAAATCATTAATAAATTTTGAATTGTCGCTGAAACATAAGCATGTCAAATATTTCCATCCGCGACACTTGTGCATGCATCAGTATTGCCAAACAAGGTCCTACTCAACGTCCACTGAATAGGGACTGCACGGGGGCCTTTTATGACCCATTGTTTTCCAGTGACGTGAGACTTCTCATGCATGACTCTCAAAGAAAATATCTGTACTAGCCTTATGTTTATCCCCTGCCCCCAGTTTGCAGCATACTTTTCTGTAGCCACATTAGCTTCTATTGCAGTAACGCTTCTTTTTTCTTGCTTTAGTGCCTTTCTTCCATTTCAGTAAAACAGGGAGCGGGGAAGATTTTAGAAGCGTCTTGCATCCCTGTCAGTAGCTATGGCAAGTTTGTACCTGAAAGCAATTTATTGTGTACCCTCACCAAAGAGCAGGAGAAATCAAGGGAAATGTCAAATAGCAGTTTTCATGCTAGATTCCATCAATGTAATCCAGGAGCAAGCAAATAATTCCACTGTCACTTAATTAAAAGTTTTAAGACCTTATGTCTTTGACCTTGTTCTTTAGCTGAACACATAAAAGCAAAATGGCTTGCTACCTTAATCTCACTTCGTGCCATTGCCCTCTGATGAGAGAATCCTCTTGGTACCTCTGATTTGTCATTGAAGCGAAGGGAAGGGCTACGCGCACTACTTGCTCCTATCTTCCACGGTGAGTCTACCTTGACAAAGTTTCTCTTGCTATCTTTAGTCTTCTCCCTGGAGCATCTAGCACATCAAGACAAGAGGGATCTCAGCCCCACAGCTTCATTTGGACCTGTTAACTGTAACTACTGATGTCGTTTACAAGGATAAACCCTTAAAGCCAGGCCAAGGTAGACAAAGAAAGAACACTGGAGTAATTCCCTTTGGACAGCTGAGATTGGTGTTCAAGTTATTGAAAATCTGTGTAACTCATTTTCTCTTTTGTCATACTTAAAAAATCCATGAAGTTTGGCTGAGTGCAAACAATAAGCTTTTATTGTTGCTGCCCTTCTTCATAAATGTGTAATCTTCTGGGACCATCAGAAAAGCTTTGGTACAACAAATTAAAAGTCTCTAAACTTTCCTGTGTCTCCTTGGACATTTTGTAGACCTGCAAATATCAAGCAGTAATCAATATAATGCTGCTCTAATACTTTAAGGCAAACTGGCAGCTCCCGAGCCAGAGAGCACGGTGCAGCTATCTCATGGCTAGACACAATTCCTCCTGGGGTCACAGAGGAATAGTGCCCGTTGGCTGGCACGGGGAAAGCCACGCACAAGAGAACCTGAATTGCAAACTGCGGGGCCAGCTGGATGCAGCTACATGCACTAGT
Organism: Larus michahellis; assembly: GCF_964199755.1. Classification (NCBI taxonomy): domain Eukaryota; kingdom Metazoa; phylum Chordata; class Aves; order Charadriiformes; family Laridae; genus Larus; species Larus michahellis. Next base: position 80,828,646 of record NC_133899.1, on the reverse strand, counting down.
TATCAAGGCTCTCAAAGACACTTTCTGTCCCATCGTCAGCTCCTGCGTTTAGGCAGCAGTGTCTGTAAGCCGTGCAGGAACTCTGTGCTGTTTGGCAGGTCGCCGTGTTTTTTGATCTCCTGTTTCCTTCACGCGTGTGCCCGTTTCCCTAACAAGCCAATTATATTGTAGCCAACAGGGTGCCTTGAATATTCCCTCCCTACTCATTGTTTAAGCTAGTTTAACGATACTCTTTTAGTATTTATCTTTTATTTTATCTCTGAGAGAATTGTGTTACTTTTCTTTGTGGCGAGGTGCATGGTATTCGGTTACAGAATATTTGCTCTTTCATAACTTGTCAATAGAACAACCTTGTATGTTTAACAGCTTCAGCGAGGAATATTCAGCATGGGCCAGAGAGGGTGAGAATTAACGGTTTTATTTTTTGTCTCATCATTAGGGAGTAAACATTTGCGTTCTCTCCCCAACTTCGTGACCCTTATAACTGAGTCAAAAAATGCCTTTGCACCCATTGGCAAACAGCAGCTCGAGGTGGGGTGGGTGAGGGTTTAGCATTCACTACCACCACCCAGCTCCCCTCCCGTTACTTGAACCATCACTGCTGCCTGGTGAGCTGGGAATGGATTCTCGCAGTCACTCATGCGAAATGGATGTATGCAGTAATTCAGGCGGGCAGCGTTGCTGACTGGGTGCCCAGCTATGCTAATGAAGCACCTAAAGGTGCAGCAAACACAGCTGGACCAGAGAGTCTGACCATGTTTTAGCTGCGGAAACAGCTTGTGCAAACTGCACCCGTGAGCTACTGTGAACTCCAGCTCCTGGTGCAGGAATCTGAGTCTTCTGTCCTCTGGGTGCCCACTCGGGTTGAGGTGACAACCTGGTGCCTGTTCATTTACGGGGCCAAATAGCCCAATCTTTTGCTGAGACGTTGGAAAAAATGGAAGGAAGTTTTGCCTGCAAAAATTCCCTTAACTTCTAGTCCATTTCTAATGGCTGCTTATTTTTATAATAAGGGGTGCTCTTTTCTCTAGCATGGCCTGTTTCAAAGCCCATTTACATCAACATTAAAGCTTGCCACTGACCTAGTGGCCTTTGGATCAAGCCCATAGTCTCCTTATCTTCTTCCATATTACCGACACACCTTTACCTTAGGTCTTGATTTCTGTGGAGCTCTTTAGGTCAAGCTCTGTCTCATTGATGTGCTCGGGCTTAAATTGATTCAGAGAGAAACTGACTGTTCTTTGAAAGAAGTGGTCATTTTTCTTAAGCGGCTTCTATTTTTAGATAAAACTCCTTGAGGCAGCAGGCAGCATTGGTGCCTGGCTGGCAGGAGTTACAGTGTGCTTTGTGACAAACCCCTCTGGGCAACTGGAACGGTACCCAAGGATACCCCACCACTTCCATCAGCAGGTTGATAACAGGAAAAACTTTTTCCAATCCACTAAAACAGAAATAACAGGGTTCAAACTTGATTTAAGTTTTCAGCTGGGTAGATGATAAATAATGTTACCTGTCTTCCTAAAAAGCTTTTAAGTGTGTGCCTTTTTTTCCAGTGGAGATTTTGTTGCTTGAATGCCAGATTTAGGATGGTTGTCTTAGGTGTTCTGTGTGTAATTACAAGATTGGTTTAACTGTTTGGGCGAACTTCTTCAGCATCTTTTGAGGAGCTGGCATGCCCAGTTTCTGGAATCCATAGCAGGCCCTCTGCCAGGTGTGAACTCAACAGGAAACCCACTGCAATTCACTTTTTCTCTTCCACTCTTTTCCAGCTTCTCACTTTTTTACCGTAAGCGTTACTGGCTGTGGAAGCACAGCATTATATCCATCAATTGAATGCAATACAGATACACGTGTTGGGGAAGGGAGCAATCTCAGTTGCAAAAAAAAAAAAAAAAGTGTTTATAGTGCAACACATAGACCTAATTCTCCTTGCACATGCCCTGTGCGATGGAGCAGTGGTGGAGGCAGCGGCAGGCACAGAGCCCTGACATGCACAAACTGCTAGAGTTACTGTGTGCACACAGGAGCACAAGGATTTGGGGAAGAACCAGCTCATGAAGCAGCAGCCTCCAGGTGAGGCTGCTGGTGAGAGGTGTCTCGTGACCTGGGCATTCCTGTCAGCTGCCCTGGCACCCACGGTAGGAGAGGAGAGTGACATTTGATTCTCACCGGCTGATGATGCCTTTAAAATGGAGAAACTGTGGAACTCTTTGTTTATGGCAAAGTTATGCTTTTTCTGAAAGCCAGCGGTTTTTCTGAGGTCAGGGAGGATTAAATACCTGTGTTCACAATTATGTTTAAGAAATGCAAGACCTTGTTCTTTGGTCAAAACCCAGTGGGGGCTAAGGAGTAACGTCCACTCCAAGCCAATTCTTCCATAACTGTCCACAGTAACTTTTCATGTAAGTTCCTCCAAAACATTTCCTACTGGCCATTGGCAGAGAAAAGATACCTACCCATACTCTGAGCAGCAGCTCCTTTCTTTTTTAATTCTTATTAAATTAGTGTATATAAAGAAGCATCAAAGATAAAACAGTAGACTGAACAGTAATAGTGGTGACAGATTTATGCCAGTAGCTGACCTTCTTGTGAGATGGAGTCATAGCTCAAAGAGCTGGTATGATACCAATGCGATTAGGCTGTTTTGTTGGGCACTGCCATCACTTGATTATTCTGTGAGAAACTTCGGAAATACAGTTGCTTTATGAGCCCGACTTCTATGATGATAAATTTCCAAAAGCAAAAATGTGAATTTAAATTATTCGTATTCATGTGAGCGTGGTAGAGATTTTTGGAATCGCTGCAGCAAGTTATGGATGATGCATGAAATGAAAAAATCCCTGCCCAGTGCACAAGGAATACAAAAAGGGTTCTGCAGCCAGCGCTGCGCTGTACTGTGCTACATGGGATGTGTGCTCTCTGGGGAGAGGTGTTTGTATTTTTGAAAAGCACCCAGCCATAAGCCTATGCACAAAAGTGAACAAAGGACAGAATGAGAGAAAACAAATAGAAATACCCCCTGCCACCCAGGAGCACCTAGAGCATAAGGCCAGTGCACTGTTTCCTGCAGCTGGCTTTCCAGCACCCCAGAGCTGCGTGAATCCTGCACGCCTGGGGCAGATTCGCTTCCACTGCAGGGGACCTGGAGCCGATTTTCAGCTGATGTAAGGATCCTCTGAAGCCAGTTTCAGCGGCTCATATATATCTTTGTGGTGCAAAAAGGAATGGGGGCAACTAAGTCTCAGTCTTCTGTATCCTTCCCTGGCTCGAGAATGGCATGAGACAAATAGAAAAAAAGTCTATCTGGGGTAGCAAGATCACATGCACAGCGCCCCATGTATGATAGTGTCTCATTTGCTTCTAGTCTGAAGCTGAAACAGTGGATGTCCAGGAAAAAAACAGTCTGAAAAAATTTGTGCAGATATTTTTTTCTAAAGATAAGTCTAGCATTAGGATATGCCCAGTCTTCTAGTCTGCAGGAAAACAGAGTGGGTGTTTTTCTGGGACTGTACTCAGCATTCCTGTCTTCCAGATCTGAATCTTTTACTTCTTCAGTCACTTATTTAAGTGATTGCACTTGTAACTTAAATAGATGGTATCTGCAAACACTGAATATGATCTGGCTTTATCTTCCAGGGAACTTCAGTTTTAACATCTTTTCTAATTGTCTAATGAAATCTTATGCACATGCATGTATTTTTTGCTGAATACTAGTATGTATGATATATCCTTAAATAATTCCAATCCGTTGAACATCTTGTGAAGTTCTTTAATATCTACTGTATTGTGTTTTTTTGATAAATTTTATACCATTTTAAGACATCTGTATTTTCTATTTCAGACAGACCCTCTATGGGCCTTCCGTCCCACAACTTCATGTGTTACTGTGTTGTATTGGGACAGCTGGACTAGATGATCATTGTAAGTCTCTTCCAACTGGAACTATTCTATTCTGTTCTGTTCTGTTCTGTATTACTGTGTGACCACCATATCAAATAACACTTAGGTTTTGCTTTTAGTGCTGGGTACTCGGTAGAAATGATGCCTATGTTTGACCTGCGTTCCTGGACTTCAGTGTCTGTTTTCAGAACTTGCTAATTTGTTTCTGATCTTGCAATGCAATTTGTTGAAAACCTCCCGCTGTGTAAATAGATTAAGACATCTGACCAAAATCTCTGTTTTATCATAAACTTTGCCTTCACTATACCTTTGCTTTCCGGTATTCTGTTTATTAGGATATTTGAGTTTTTTCCTATCCCTCATATGTTGTGTCTAGGATGACTCATTTAGTAAAGGGTCACTGCCTTCTTATCGCTTGTACCCAGCTGAACATGGGAGTGTGAGTGTTTCCATACTTACTGCGATCAAACCTGATCATCTCTCATGGAAGAACAACAAGGTTAAACAGACCTCATTTGTGTTTTGATGAGCATTAATGGAGATACTACCCTAGTCTTCCAAACACAAAATCCAGGTTTCTCCATATCTTGAGCTAGAGGACTACCATTGAGATTTTAATGAATATTAAAAACATGGTAAGAGTTAAAGCCTGAGGGCATAGAGTTGGGCTGAAGTCTATGAGCAGTGCACAGTAGCAAGCAGCTACCCATATATTACATTTATAATAAGCTGCGCCTTGTTCTCTTACTGCTTGCTAATGTTTTCTTTTAGGAAAAACAGATTTTACTAATTCTAAAAATATCCATTCCCACAACTTTGTTTTAACCTGTCTTGTATATCACAAAGTGTTCTGTCTGCTGTAGCCCATCTGCTCAAATTTCCAATCTCTGTGGATCAAGTGCATTTCTCTTGTTAATAGTGTCATTTGACAATTGGTTTTACAGCATGTTCTGGCATAGCATCTAGTTGTGTGGTCATATTGGCCCATATAGGTGGTTTCTGAAGCTGTTGCAACAAAGAAGACAGAGCTTTGGGTCAAAAGCAACGTCTCGTCCCTGTTGCACAGGGTTCTACCAAGTCTGCCAGGTTTAGACGACTTTTGTCATTTAACTGAAGACCCATAACTTACGCTTTTTCTGTTGGCATTTCAGGATGATGTTTTCTAGCAGTCTGTTGCTTTAGGAAGCAGCCTGTTGGCTGTGGGCGTGTCATGGACAGAGAGACCTGCTTGTGACCATTAGGGCTGGAAGTACTGGAGAAGGTGTTGCACTCACCTGAGCTTGTCTTTGGTAGTTGGTGGTGCTGAACACGTGTCTCTGGTGTCTGCAGAACGGGCTCATGCAGAGCTATGCAACACCTGTGGGCTGATCAGTTCAGCTTGGCTCCAGTGCAGAGATTTTTGAGATTTTTGCAGTTGCTCTGTGTGTGGAGAGGTGGGCCCCAACTCTGATGACACCTTCCACACTTGCCCTGTTGTGGCCAGGTCCTACCAGCTGCATCCAGATGCAAAGTGTTCAACTGGGTTCATTTGCTTCGCATTTGCTGATGGTCTGACACGCTAGTACTGGTTGTGTGATGTCAGGCAGGGCTTTATCATGTGGCGCAGGCAGCGTGTGTTGGCTCTGTGGCTGCTACAGCTTGTCACACAGGACCATCCCGGTAAAAGCTGTCTTTCCTCTCCTTAGCACCTTATACAGTGTGGGCCCAGCACTGATGCTGGCAAAGCAGCCAAACTAGAGCCACATCAGGCATCTCCTGCCACAGCACATGTAGATGGTGCTGGTGGAGTGCTACAGTTACATTGGTCCCTCCAATAAATGTGTCCCTATAATCACTAGCATCTGTGCCCTGTCACTGCTTCCTTAAAAAGGGGACAATTATCCCCTGGACCTGTTTGCACCCACTTTGTGCAGGAGTAAATTGCCTAGACCTCTGCCCACCGCATGTGTCTCCACACGGTTTGCACTGGGAGCGTTCTTAGAGCGCTCGGAGCTCTTTAGGATTAGTGAGGAGAGCAGTCGTCTCATAGCAATTCATTTTTATAGACCTATGAAATAGTATAGACCTATGAAATCTATGAAATAGTTAATTAGAAAGTCTCCAATTACCAACTGAATTTATTTTGCAAAAAGTTACATTTGTTCTTCTCGGCGAGAGGAAAAAAAATAAGCAATTCAAATAATTTTGAAATTCTATTCCTTCATTCATTAGGAGACTTAGCTTGCAAAATCGTAATTAAAAAGAACATTTTGTGTTAATGAAAATGTTCTAATTTTTTACCTTATTAAGTTAGTTAAATTTTTTTCCAGAGCATTCGGCAAGAAGAGGACTCCTTAACTGCTTTGTTCATGTTTATATTCTTTGATTGCAAAATTTGTGAGACAAAAGAGAGCTAAACTCATTCTGTGGTGCCCTCCAGTTAACTGTTCAGTTGAAAAATGACCTTCATAACCAAGTCCCTTGCCTTTTCATCGATATCAAGGAGTTACAACTCTAACCTGCAGTTGAGGAGGTGGCTTCAGCCTGGTAAACCATCAGAAATTGCATGAGCACCCCGTGGAGTGTAGATATTTATAGATATCTAAGAGGAGTACAGATAACTGAATAATTTGAATCTGAATTCTGAAACAGCCTAGGGCTTTTCTGCTGGCTTTCAAGTCCAGCATCCTCTTGCATGACATTTGGTCATTAAAAGCTGAAGTTTATTTCAGTACCTAATAATTCTGCATCAGACACAATAATATTGCAAGCCGGAGATCACAGGAGGTGCACCAGGTTCCTGCTCTGGTACAACACTGAGAAAGACAGCACTTTTTGGATGTCTTAAAAATAGCTGTACTATATATGAGGTTATGTTAACTGTGAAACACATTCATTTATGCAGTCTTAAGATTCAATGCAGAACTCTGCTGGTATAAATCAGGGTGGCCGTACGTTGGCTGCACTGAGCTGAGATACGCTTATGGAGAACCCGTCTCTTAATGAATTTTGCACCTTTGGTTTTTTTTACCTTCATTTTGCCACAAATCTAGCTCTGGTGGGGTGGATTTAAAATCTCTCCATAGGCAGAACTTACTATAAAAATCTTGAAGATCTTATAGAAATACACATCAGGGATGTAAAAATATTTTGGTCTTGCTCCAAGCACTGGAAAAATATTTATTAAAGTATCAGGGAATCATAGAAGCGAGTAAGTTGCAAGGGACCTCCAAAGGTCATACAGTCCTACCTCCTACTCTGAGCATGTCTGGTGAGAGCAGGTTGCTCAGACCCCTGTCAAGTTGGGTCTTCACTGTCTCCAAGAGTGGACACTCCACAGCCTCTCTCTGCAACCTGCTCCTCAATTTTCCACCCTTACAGTGAAAAAGCTTTTCCTAATATCCCATCAGATTTTCCCAAGTTGTAACTTGCATCCATTGCCTCTTGTCTCATCACTGTGCACGTCCCAGAAGAGTCTTACTCCCTTTCTTTGTACCTTCTTACTAGGTTGCAGTAGACAGCAGTAACATCTCTCTTTTACTTCCTTTTCTTTAGACTGAACAAACCCAATTGCTTCAGCTGCTCCTCGTGTTACTTTTTCCCAGCTCTCTAGCCATATCGGTGGCCTCTGCTTTACCTGCTTCAGTATGTCAGTGTCTTTATTTTTCGTGCAGGGGAACCCAGGACTGGACACCACACTTGAGATCCAGTCTTATCAGTGCTGAAGGAGGGAGGAATCATCCCCTCCCTTGCCCTCCTGGCCACCCCCCTGCAAATGCAGCCCAGCGTGCGGCTGGCTGCCCTGGCGGCAAACGCAGCCCTGCCTGCAGCTGGCCGCCTTGGCTGCAGGGGACACTGCTCGCTCCTGTTCAGCGTGTTGTCCACCAGGCCCTCGGCTGCTTTTTCTGCAAAGCTGCTTTCTGTCGCGTTGGCCCTCAGCCTGTACCAGTATGTGGGCTTACTCCATCCCAGCTGCAGAAATACTTGGGGTTTTGGTATTGGTTCCAGTAACGCTGTATCCTCTACTTTGAACTAATTAAGAGCTGTTGTTGGAGGTGCTTGTGCTAAGGAGAGGTGAAAAGCCGTCTTTGGCCCTTTGTGTTGTTGTTGAGGATGTGCTAATATTTAAAAGTGAGCATCTTTCTGCAGTACTATCTGCTTATTATTTGCTTTTTCCTGACACTTCAGCGGTCAGCTTTCACCCGCACCAGAGCTTGTAAAAACTAAGTGCTGAGCTGGCACGCTCAGATTTTCAAACAGGACGTGCACAGCGAACTGTGGGTCAGAGCAGTACCGTGTTACGCGTGCAGCTGCTCGCAGCTAACGTTCGCAGATCAAACTTCAGACACAAAGTGTCAGGGAAGCACTGGAGACTCCTCACCATCAACCTATACAGGGAAAGAATTACACTATAAAATTGAGACTCATTTAAAGTAATGATGAAATCTGAGGAAATGGCAATCTGTATGCAGACACTCCACAAGCTGAAAAAGAAGCTAAATTCATCGAGTGAATTATTTGCCGCCAATTATTCTCTCAGCTCTAATATTCAATTTTAAATATTTAGTTAGATCCACTTTCAACCTAGAATTTCAGTTTTTATTTAACATCATGAGTGACTATATATATGTATATATACCCAACACACGTTATTTTCATTACATCTCCTTTGAATGCACTTGAATAGTAACGTGAATTGCCTGCCTTCATTTTGGTAGATTTTTGGACAAGGTGTAAGCCTTTTCACAGTGGATTTTGGTAGTTGTCTGAGTACCTCTTTGATCTGAAAGTGACCCTGCCGTGTTGAAATGTGGACTTGGCTAACTTCATGGCAGGACTCTTGGAGAATTACAAGATGGCTGTAAAGATGCACTAACCCTTTTCAGGACCTAAATTAAGCTTTAAATCAAAGCTAACTAGAATGCCACCAAAGCTTTTCCATTAAGACTGGCTTACACACCCTTGCACTGTGATGCACAGAAAACATCATAAATTTTGGACCTGGACTGAAACCCTGAAGCTCTGTCTTTACTTTCAAAGTTCATGAAATGCTTCTTCACTACCAGTGAGCAATCCAGTATTTGTGTGAATTGGTTTTTGAGTGTGAAGGCAGATACTGACCTAGAAGGCAGTAGGCACTAGACAATTATCACCAGAAACTGAATCTCAGCTCTAGTCCATCATTTTAGTTATCAGCGTGCAGGAAGTGCCATGCCACCATTTTAAGGCAAAAAAAGATACAAGCATTGAAGGGGTCACTTTCTATTAGAATAAACCCTTCTTTGTAATTGATGCATACAGAGTACTGCAGCTTGAGGACAGGGCATCGCTGCCTGCTTCTTATATAACAAGTTGTACTTAAAAGCAAGGATTTTTGTGGTTTGTAAACTGAATGTGTGGAAAAAATAGATATTTTTTTTCTTTTTTCTTTAGTCTGTTGTATTCCTCACTGAAGGTAGTGGTAGGGAGCTACACAAGCAATGAAGTAAGACATACCTCCCGTAAGATTTGCTTAGTCATAAACGGGCACTTGAAAAGGGTGTGAGAAGAGAGGAACTTTACAGCTATTAGCAGCCTGGGGCAGTATCTGCATGTGAACTTTGGCACCACATTGCATTGGCTGTCCAGAATAAAACTGGACAAGGAGTCAAGAAAAGAGTCTGAGCTGGTATTTGTAGGGGAAGGGAGAAGGACTCGGGAGGCCCCATAGCGAGACAGGGGTGCATAGGGCAGCTTACCTCTCAGAGGACAGGAGGGCCTGACTCATTAGGAAAGATGCTTATCAATAACTGCTCAGGATGAGTTTTGATGCAGAATTTCCTGGAGCTTTATGTGCTCCCGTTAAGAAATGTGGGTATTATAACATCATTGTGAAATACCATGATGAAATAGTCCATCAAGCTGCCAATGTTTGGCTTTAAAGCTAGGGCAGGAGAGGAAAGAATTGCTAACGCTCCAAGGAACAGCTTGTCAGCTTGAGGGCCTCATGAGTGCCAGCTGGATACAAGTTCAAGTCTGGATTTGATCCACTAATGAAACATCATCCTCCAAAAACTACTGGCTGAAGGTGGCAGACCTCTGGAGACCTAGAGGGTTGATTGGAAAGTTGACTCTCTCTTAACCATATGCTCATGTGTATGTCAGTTATGAAAATGAGTCAGATTTTCAAGTTTTCAATTAAAAAAAATCCTTAGGAAAAGCATTGGAAAAATAGCTGCAATTTCCCCTCCCCATTGCCATTGCCTTAGTGAAATGGAAACAGTTCCGTTGATTTGAACAGGCTCTAGGGGTTTAATCCTGTCTTGGCTTTGCCGAGGCTAACATTTTGCCTCCTGTGGCTCTTGCATTTAGTGAAATGTTTAAGAGTGGAAGAATGTGACATTTTAATAAAAAAGCTGATGGAATCTATGAATTTTCTGAAAAGTCTGGGGTCAGTTCCTATGTGATGACAGTTCTGGGCTGAAGCAGACATACTACTTCTGCTTTCCAGCCGGGGGGGAAAGAAGGTTTTCTGTTGAAGAGCCATAGTGCAAAATGCATTACTCTGTCCCAACGTGACACAGAAGAGTGTCTCAGCAGCAAGCTGGTTTTTGAGCTAGGGAATAGAGGAAGAGTTTTGCCCTGGAACCCACATGGCAGTGACAACACACATTAGGTAGCCTCCAGAAGATCCTTTATACAGCAGACTTGCAAATGGATCCCCCCTTTCCACCCCTAGTTCTTCACTCCTTGCTCATATAAATATTGAAATAATTATTTTTTAGAGCTCTGGGAAAGCTCTGCCAATTGCCTCTATCAGAACCTGTTCTATTAGCTGAGCAACTTTCTACCATTATAGAAGCTTTTCACCACTTTCTATTTCATTAGCATTCATTTTCTTTAGACATATGACACACTACCCACTGGAAATGCAGGCATCTGGGAACATAAAGTTAAAAGCTGAGGTTTGCTTCAGTGGTTGCCAGCCCACAGAATTTTATTACCTAACCTACCTTTACCTAAATCACAGCAAAATGACAAACCTTTTGATGCATGTAAAAAAACCCCTGAAACAGAGTTAAACTGCAAGCTTGACTGATGCAAACTGACATAAAGCATCACAATGGCGCACATCAGAGACAGATGTTTTCTCCAACTCCAGTTTAGTTGCATTTTTGCAGAGTGCGCTACTGATTCGTTAAACGTACTGCTTGTAAAAAGATTTGGGTCTGGAGTTCAAACTCAAATATCCATGAGTAATTGGCGAGCTGATGGTATTATTCTCACAGGTGGAAATGGGTAATGCAAATTTTAGAAGCAGCACATCTGTTCTTTCAGCTAATCGGATATGAGTTCTACAGGAATGACCGCATTAGCAACCTCAGTGTCATAACTGGAGGGACACAAATCAACAGCACTGTGGATGCTAATGTCAAAGAATTTAAAAATCTGAGCTGCAAATTCGCACGTACCTGGCTGATGCTGGCTTCTTCTCACAGAAAGTCTGTTACAAGATCCCAGCACCAAAACGGTCACCAGCTGAAGAACTATGATGGAAGGCAGTCCTGGTCTCACTTACAGAGAACTGTAAAAAGAAAAGAGCTTAGAGTGTTTTCAGTAGAAAGTGGTCCTAGCAAGAATGAGATACATTCATACAGCTAAGTATCTCAAGTAGCTGTTGTTTTCCACACAAGAAGTCCCTGAAAGGAAGTGATGTCACTGACTAAGTCATTAGTTGATTTTGGGGGGTGAATCGCATGGATTACTTTTGCTCATACTGTTCACCAAAAAAATCAGCGGTTTGAGGTCTCATTGTGCTAATGTGTCTTGTTGCTTAAGTAGACAAGGGATGAGAAGAAACACAGCATAGTGTTTGACTCCCAGAACACTGTTAGTATGGTTGGGATCCCAAGTCTGCTGGCTAGATGGGCAAAATGGCCTGTCCCTGAAACCATGCTGTTCCCTTAGGAGAGATCTATGGACATCCCTTATATGACCTTATATGGTCAGCTGTCAGCTCCTGTGTTTTTCTTTCTCTTGCATAAAGCCAGATGGGAAACAAAAGTAGAAGTTAAACAGTTTCATGTTCACCTTAAATCTTTTGTTTTGTGACATGTTACAGGCTGTTGAGAGGGTTATGTTTGTCAACTGCGTACACTGGACATTCCCTCTCATTCATAGGTGGAAACTGTGTAGCCTGAACATAAACACGGCAGAAATCGTCTGAAATGTTAGTCTTAGGGTGTGCTTTGTTCTTCACATCTTGCCCTGATGAAGTATAGGGAAATTCAAAATATATTGCCTGGTGTCAGCTTCTTAGAACAACAATCCAACCATCCCACCCTGTACTGAAAACAAGCCTATGCAAAGTTATTAACTCAAAAGCTGGCACTTTGGGCAGTTTGTCAACAGTTTTGGACACCTGGAGTGATCTCCCAGGCATTTCTGTAGCACATGCTATTTTTGATAGTACAGAGCTCTTTTAATTATAACCTGGTTTTATTTAGCTAACAAATTTTATATCTGTTCCTTGGAACTTCATACATGACATATTCAAAAACACACACAGAGAACTCTATGACAGTACATTGTGTAGAGTGTTTCATTTTTCCATTTGTTTGCCTATTCTTTTGTCCATAGTTCCTTATATATACTTACTGCAAAGTATATCTATAGATAAAAGTTATGAAAGTAGTTCTTCCTGAGTAGTTCATATGCTCCATCATTTGGAAAACAGTATTTTTCTCCCTAAATAAATGGTGCGGTGATATGAATTTTGGGAAGAGTTCCTTCAAACTGATGATAAAAGTTTCTCTTATGTATTCAGAAATCTATCCCATATCAGTTCTAGAAAAGCTGACCTAATAACTAAGCGTGGTACTTCTGGTTGGACCCAAATTTTTATTGTAATAAAGCTGAGAAAGGATCTTGAGTTTTAGTACACAGGTACTGAGAAGCACCAGGTAGTCACCAAAAAAGCCCCACAAAGTTTCATTTTTAGCTTTTAAAAATATTGTTTTCCGCTTGTTGTACTACATGACCCGTTTGGGTGATTTATTCCAGTTCACAAAGGGAATGGTGGATCCTGTGAGCAACTCTTCAGTGCTCCATAGGAGGACACTATGTCTTTTATCCAGCTCCACTTATAGCTGCCCAGTGCAGAGAGCTCTAAGCTTGCTAAAACCCCGTGAATACTAATGGATATATTAGCTGGTGCTATACTTAGCTTTCTGGTGGAAATATGAGCCCATTTCCTGTTTAGCTTTGCATGGTCTGTGAAAGGAAAACGTATCCCCAAGTTCTTTTTATCTTAATTACATCCTATCAGCAGGCCAGCATCTTACTCTGCAGATGCTCAAACTGTCATTTATTGTATGCAAATGTATTGGTATCTTGTTTCAGGTAAGTTCAATGAATTGAACTTAATTGGCATTAGAACTTCTCGTTCAGGAGACTACATCAGACACTTAACTCTATTGCTATTCAGAAAAGCAGAGATGCTTTAGCAAGTGATAAAATGAAGCATGCACTCCTATAACAAGAAACTCTTTCCTGAACTGGGCCTGACAAATTATCTTCTCATGTGTCGTTGTACTCTTGTGTCAAACCTTGAATTTGCACACGGTGTTACATCATTTTCAGGATAAGAAGATGACTTTTTAATCTCTTTTTAATTCTGTATCTGGAAAATGGCTTTATTAACCTCAAGTTACTAAGCAATAATATATCTGATGTGCTCTGTGGTCCTGCTTACTTTCTATTGCTCTCCTGCAAAAGTGTGATAACCTCTGAAGAAACTCAGTGTGCTAGACAGACTGATAGAAGACTGGTTTTAACTATTAATCTAATAGTTTCCAGACACCTGTATTTAAATCACTGTTTATGCTGCGTTCCTCATAAGGTAGTTCAGCCATGACATGTGATACTAAGAAAACGCGTACATCTTTTATCAACATTTACACCTACAAAGAATACCCCCCATCCACAGAGCTGTCTTTCTCCCGAGTCCTAAGCAACGCAGTGAAATCTGAACACCATGGCCATTCGAATCTACAGAACATGATCATATAGTATAGTTGGTAACTATTATTCAGGAGAGGCAAATATGAATTAACCTGCAAGAAGATGTGGAAGGATTTCCCATTGCCTAATAACTGTGGCATTCCCATTACTGGATAACTAAAATGGCAGAGAAATTCAATGGCGTATGGTCAAAGTAATGCCCACTGGAAAATAAGAGCCCTGACAACACCTACACATCAACTGGGTAAGACTAAGCAAGAGCAAATGAGTTTTTACAACTCAGAAGAAATATTGTGGAGTCACAGTGGTTAGCTCTCTAAAAATAGCTACTTATTGCTCAGCAGCAGCTGGGAAAGCAAGCAGAATTTTACGAATTATTAAACAAAGAGTAGAAAACAGAAGAGAAAATATTTATTCCACTGTGTAAATTGGTGGCATGCCCATGTTTCAGGAGCTCTCTGTAGTTCTCATCACCCATCTCAAAGGGATGCAAGATGAAGTCAGTGGAGCACATGCTGCCTCTTCCTTATTTCAGACAAGCCCATATGGACACATCATTGGCAAATGGCTGCCCGACAGTGTCTACAAATAGCAGGGAGGACAGACTGAGGGAGTTGGGGTTGTTCAGCCTGGAGAAAAGAAGGCTCCGAGGAGACCTTATAGTGGCCTAACAGTATCTTAAGGGCGCCTACAAGAAAGCTGGTGAGGGACTTCTTAGGATGTCAGGTAATGGTAGGACTAGAGGGAAGGGATTAAAACTAGAGATGGGGTGATTCAGGCTGGATGTTAGGAAGAAGTTCTTCACCATGAGGGTGGTGAGACACTGGAAGAGGTTGCCCAGAGAGGTGGTGGAAGCCCCCATCCCTGGAAGTTTTTAAGGCCAGGCTGGACGGGGCTGTGAGCAACCTGATCTAGTGGGAGGTGTCCCTGCCCATGGCAGGGGGGTTAGAACTAGATGATCTTTAAGGTCCCTTCCAACCCTAACAATTCTATGTTTCTATGATTTGAAGTCATGTGAGATACCTCCAATCGGCAGCTCAATAGGAACCTGCTTCAGGAACCTGCCTGCAAGAATTCAGTGGGAAATGGAGAAGCACAGCCTCACATGGAAGCACAATACCTTCCACCGGTTGCTCCTGGAGACACAGTGTCAGTCTCTATGGACGCTATAGAGCCAGCAGGTGACCTCCAGTCAGCTGATGAACAGTACTCACTTCTGTGTAGGGCCAAGGTCTATATCAGTCAGGGAGCCGTACCCTCATTTCATTTCCTAGCCCTCCATTTTCAACAGTAACATAGATGACCAGAAAAGGCTGCAGGGTTGTTTAAAGGTACTTGGTCTGGATACAAGGTCTGGCTCAGGAAGGTGTTTAAATCTCTGGTTTTGAGAAGCCAAGAGGGTGTAACATAATTCTTATATTCATTTCTAAGAGCTGGCCACTATGAGAGAGGAGATACTGTGTTAATTGGATTTGCTGTTTGATCTAGCATGGCAGTTCTCCTGCCTTTAGCAACAAAGGAGGAATCAGCTTCTTAGATTTCCAGTGCGTGTTTATACAGCCCGTTGACATTTTCTTCATCATCCGCTGTCTCATGATTTTGTTTCAAAAGAAGGGTAGGGCTGTGGTTACAGATACGCAGGAATCTGCACATCTGGGACATCTCAGAAGGTTTACGATGCCGTGCGGTGGTGTGTGGCTTTGGTTCAGTCACCTGTGTCTCAACCCAGTTCCCTTGTAAATTGATGGGAGTCTTTTCCCTGATATGAAAAAGCTGAATTCTTTGTCCTGCTTCAAAACAGTGGGAGGTATTCCATCCATCTCAAATGGATTAGGCCTACGATCCCAAACTGGGGAATGGTAGCTCTTAAACTCTTTGCGGTGATGTTGTAAGGCTTAATTAATTGAAAGGAATTAATGGAAAGCAATTTAAATAGAAGGGTAGACGTAAGTGAATTATATGATTGTGTGGGAGAATCTTTCAGTTCAAGGTTGAACTAAAAGGGTCTGAAATGTATTCATGCTCCTGAAAAAAGCTGAAGGGTTAAAATGACCTGATTCAACGTCAACTAATACACTCCAATATGCATTAAAGCAGGTAGATTATTTTTTAAACAGTGCTATCCTGCTAAGTGATGCACTTGTGCTCTATGATAGACTGGTTAAAGCTGTAAATGTCATTGTTAAAATGAGTATCTTTAACAGCTAATATCTATTAAAATGAAGCACTTAGGCACCAGAAAAGACAGTTTTAAACGGCTAGGTCCCTAAATTATTTTTGTACAATCAAAACGAGACTCTTAGGGATTAGGTGCCACAGTGGGTTAACACATTACTCTTCTGGATGGAAGATTTACCATCGTATCTTGCTTAAAAATACAAGTGAGCTGAGACTGCTGTTCTTCAGGTGATCCAGCATATGTGTTTCTAAAACATATTTTAATACAATTGACCGTGATTTGCAAGGGAAATAGATGGGGACATTGCCTGCTGCTACCATGCTTTGAGCAAGGGTACGTTAGGACTTGGGTTCACAATTTGGATTGTTCCCTTGATGAGCTGACAAAGGGATAAACCGTGCCTTTTTATAGCTCCATTTTCTTCCTACAACATCTTGTGACACGGGTACAGCAGGAGCTGTGAGAATAAGGCTTTTCAAGGTGAGCATGATCATGTAGTCAAAAACGAAGAGTAGGTAGGTGTCTACCCGCACAGGTAGGTGCAGAAGGAAAGTGAGTTATAAAGAAGCATGTTACAGTATATTTGAATTGAAACTAGCCAACTGGCTTTTCAGGATGTGTTTGCTGTAATTCACCTGAAATAGTTGGTCTAGCTGGATGTAATGGAATATTTCTTTTGTTTGGTGAAGACCCAAAATCTCTTGGTGCCCAAAATATAATATTCTGAGTCAGCCGTACTCCTCAGTTCTGCTGGAGTTGCTGAAGAAGACGGTCCTTTTCTCAGGCCATTCTTATCCCAAATTCCTCTTTTCATGTCCCTGCTTGGATCCAGCATGTCACCAATAAGTGCGCACCAGCTGCTTGCTTCTGCTTATTGTGTTTTATCCAGCATCTGAGAAGTTGCAGTTCGAGGCAAGAGCCCCTGCCTTGGCCTGAACTTCTGAGTCTGTGGATGGAAGGCAGAGCATAACACATGGCGACGGGATGTGTGTGTTGATGTCTTCCTGAAAGGGCCTGAAGAATGATGTGTCTTTTGAAGCTCAGTCTGTCCCTAAGCTCTCCTTGGGATAAGATGTCATCATGCAGTTACTAGATCAGATCATAGCGCTACATGTCATCTTCTTGCTCTTGAAAAACTGTCCATTTATCTTCAAAAACAATGTTACTTCTTCTTTCTCCTTCCTTCTGTAGTATCAAACATCCACAGGTGAGGTACACAGTCCCCAACGTTTGTTCTCCCACATCAATATGAGGGAATACTTTGTATATTGGATTGAGTAATTTCTTAAATCTTCTGGAGTGATTTCTTAAATCATGAGGCCCCAAAAAGTATACCCTGAGAAACACCGTTAACAAGTTTAGTGAAAGTTTCACTGTCCTGTTTATGTATAGATTGATAATAAATCCTTAAACTATTCCGTGGATGTGATGCCATACATTGCAGGATTGCAGGATCAATCCTTCAGTGCCCCCATTTTTTGTGTTGTAACCTTCCCCTTTTGGTGCTTATGTCAGGCTACTGCCATTTTGTCTTTTCCTACAGAAGGAGGTTGTTACAAAAACAAATTTGCTCTGCTTCATTTCCATAAAGAGCTTTTTGTTTTTGTGAAGTTAAGTTAAAAGTAAGGCAAGCAAAAGAGTGTTCATTTTGTTAAGCAGAACCTTAGCAAAGGGTGAAGCGGCAGAAGGCAACTGGTGTCCTGCTTTTTCCAACAGGCAGCTCTCTCTTTGTCTCTCAGTGCCGCATGCATGTGTGTATACACATGCTGAGAGAGGTTATTCCCATTTTGGCATGAAGCGATCAAGAAGGTTCTTTTGTGCAGCCTCCTCCCCAGGATTGCGTGTCAGTGCCAGCAATGTGGTAAGTAACATCTTGACATGCAGCGTGGGATTTTAGAGACTAATAGCAGCAAATTCCCAAGCAACAGCAAGATTAGATTGGCTG
Organism: Larus michahellis; assembly: GCF_964199755.1. Taxonomy (NCBI): domain Eukaryota; kingdom Metazoa; phylum Chordata; class Aves; order Charadriiformes; family Laridae; genus Larus; species Larus michahellis. The sequence goes on along the minus strand of NC_133899.1, from coordinate 80,810,641 downwards.
AAGTTTGCTCTAACTCTTGTTTTCCGTAAAAATCTCATTCATAACTTTTTTGAGCAATTGCGTGTGAGATGGCGGGTGACTGTCTGCTTTGCTGCATTCTGCCAAAGACCAGCACTAAGTGTCTGTGCTGTTCCTTGAACATAACTCTGCAGAACCAAGGAGTTCAACCGTCTGTGGTGACTTTCCATTGAAAAAAGCTACACAACCATACGTAAACCAGGAAATTCCTGCCATAGAGCCATTAAATATATTCTTAATTCTCAAAGATTAATTGTAAGATTAAATACCTGTTAAATGGTCACTATTTCCCAGTAAAAATGAATGATTTCAGGAAAATGTGGCAAAGCAAAAGTGCTGTTGCCCTTTTTCCTGGCGCAGGAAAGTTAGAGTGTACAGTATGTCAGGTTGTGTCTTTTCCACGCACATAAAAAGACAGGTTTGTTTGCAAAATTAAGTTTAGCTGTCAGCATAGCAGTGGCGTTTCTGGGCATCTTATACAGACGAACACAGTGACATTGTATTACGCTAATTTAAATTGGAAGAATAAATTATTTGTCTATAAATACTGCATCAAGTGATACATTTAGACACCACTTGGCAGTATTTTAGAGCCCTGAAGAAGTGGCAGCCCACATCTCAGTTTCTTTAAAGTACCCATTTTAGCATGTCAGAATAAGCTTTCTGGCTAATATAAAATTATTTGTATTTCACATTCTTAATTGATGCTTTTAATTACTCTTCATATACTTTAATAGTTTTCGTCTAGAAAACTGCTTTCTGTGCAGTAAGCCGAATCTCCAATCTGCAGCAAAACTTGCTTGAGTCAGGTTTTTGCCAGTTTCTGTGTACTGGTCCCAAATACTAAATTATGTTGGCACTCTTACAGTAACCAAGGGAATAATTGTGAAGGCAAAGTTTGTTGTAAGGAAACCAAATTAGGAGGGGAAAACAACATCACTTAAGAGAAATATTTAGTATGAACTAATCTTTTTGGTCTTTGTCCTCCTACAGTAATGACTGTTTAACCATGCAGTATAATTATTTAAAACAGACTGTAGTTCATCCTGTGTAGATTAGAATCCTGCTTTATTAGAATACTAAAAGGCTAGTCTTCAAAGAATAAGCAAATTAAAGCTCTGTCTTGCTGTTTACAATGCTGGGGTCAGATCACTGATATCTACCAGCTTTAATGCGAAGTAGCCATAAACCCCATTTAGTTAGTTAAACAGTTAATGGCTATTTAAATCGACAGGGGTCTTTTCACTGCCTCTACTAGTCACTCATAAGGCTATTGCAGAGTCAGGTATCCCCTCCTGTTCCAGCTCACATTAGTCACTAACAAACTCCCCTTGCTCTTCAGCAGGACCAGGGCTGGTTCTCCCGAAGCATCGCAGTACCGGGTGGGTATTTTTTCTGAAATTGCACTTCCAGAGGGAGTTCAGGTTGCTTTATACTTTCTGCATGGAGATGAGGCTAAAACTACTCTCCAGAAACAGCAAAATAGGAAGCTGATAGTGTTTGTGTGCCGTGGAGGGGCTTGACCAGCTAGTACCCACAGGTATTTGTATGAGTAACTTATCCTTTGTTTCTGCTTTCTCCACAAAGGTTCCCCACACCTCCTTTTCTCTGGCGTACCATAGGTCTTCCTCTCTTTCCCTCCTGTTACCTCTCTGCTCCATAACAAACAGATTCAACACACCTGTTCGAGGGAGAATAAGGTTTTTTAAAGTGTGTTCTTCCAACACAGCTAGGACTAACCTTAGCTCCTGCTGATACCAGTGAGTCTAAAAATCCCACCCCAGACTACCAAGGCTGTGAGGCCCTCTGGGCTGTCTCTGATGGCATTTCTGCCGATGGCAGGAGTCGATCCCAGCTGGGAGTCGTCAGTGCACTTTGCAGTCGTCAACCTTTTGTGATTTTATCCCAGGCCCTGTGATGGAAGTTGGGGAAGGTCCTACGGCTTCAGGTCTTGGAAACAAGAGATTTCATGAAAGCCTTTGCTTGAACGTGTAAGTAAATAAATGTGCCCAAGGAGCTCAGAAGACAGAAAATAAAGGAAGAAAACTGTTGTGTTATTGTTGTTTTTAAATAGAATAATATTAAAGGCAATTTCATGTTTTTTGTGGAATTTTGAGTGGCTATATTGGAAGAGGCTGCTCAGGGAAGCGGTTGAGTCATCATCCCTGGAGGTATTTAAAAGACGGGTAGACATAGTGCTTAGAGATACGATTTAGTGATGGTTTTTGTCAGAGTTAGGTTGATGGTTGGACTAGATCTGAAAGGTCCTTTCCAACCTAAGCAATTCTATGATTCTGTGATTCTATTTTGCACCATGTGGGGTTGAAAATGCTCCGTTTTGGAACATCCACAAGTATTCAGATGACTGTGTGGATTCATTTAAGCTATTTTGGGAAAAAAACCTGCCTGCTCAGGCATTTTCACAATATTGGTATTACCTCTTAGTCTTGGCCAGGCCAAATATACAATGAAAATGGCCTATGTTTCTGTATTGCAATGCTTAAGCTTCCTGTCCAATCCAAAGAAGTACAGGAGAATAAACAAACAAAAAAGGGATCAAATTTAAATGCACAGCATGCTTACAGCTTTGGGTCTGTTTTCTCTGTGTCGCAGTTTTAAATGTAAAAAGCATGCTTCCCGCCCAGATGGGGGGTATAGCCGAGAGGGGAACCAAAACGGGGATACTCTGCTTTCTATCTCTTGCACAGATTTTATTGCATGTTTGTTCTTTCATTGTTGTTTTCTTTAGTCTAAAATAAAGATAAACTAGACAGAAAGCAAAGTGGCCAGGCGCCACTGCACAATTATAATTAATTCACTGTTAATGTTTCAGACATTGTTACAGTGTACATTGGAATTGCTGGGGCAGGGTGAGATTAGTTGGAGCTATTCATGTACGTACTACAGGAGAGTCACATTAAATACCCACTCTAATTAATGTTTTCAAAATGAGCACCAAAGGGAATAGTGTGACTTACCACTTACAACAAAGTTGGTTTGTACTTCTGCTTCCCAAGTTCATGCTGTGTTCTCACCTCGAAAGGTGGGGATTTGAGCACATATTGTGCCATGTCCTCAGAGTACAAATGTGAGTAGCCCGTTCTTAAACACTGCTTCACCAGGTTGTACCAGTAGCTTGGAAAGAAGGATGCGACTAAGCTGAGACTCAAATCTGAATATCTGCAGATTCATAGAAAAATTCATGATCCGATCTGGTCCGCAGAAGCTGTGGGAGTCGAAAGCTTCATTTTGTCATGAGCAAAAGGATTCAAGAAACCAGAAGTCCAAGTTCTGCAGTGTTTTAAGCATAACTGTAGAAAGGAAAGCTGATCTCTGCCCAAAGCTTGGAAATAGTCAGGATATATTAAATCCAAGAGCACTTAATGTAAAGAAGAGGTCTCGGCCTATAGAATATTTTAACAGCTAGAGAAGTGAAGTAGTTTTTGTACCTCCAAAAATATCTCTATTCATCATTTTTCTGCTGCCAGTATTTCCTGTGGGAGAGGAAAGCCATGAAAATTGTGATCTGATATGTAATGATATGTGCTATTTATTACAAATCTTCTTAATTTTAACTAAGTCTTCCTGTGAGTATTGAGTCAGATTTTTCAGTCTGAGCCTCCAGTACCATATATTTGGGCTGTGTGTCTCTCCAATGCTATATATTTCAGCTGTGTGTCTGAGGTGTAAAATAGCCCTTTGTATTTTCAATCTGAAGCCAGCCGAAAGTGTGCCTCTGCTGGATAGGTTTTATCAGCCAGACACTGAGCTTCTTAGTGAGAAAGAAGTGATCAATGTGTAATTGAAACTCCTTTAAGCTGAGTTTTTAGGAGAATTTATAACCTGCAAAAATGTTCTCATTACAAATCCTTTTTTGTCTTTTCTTATAATCGTCTTTAAGGAATGACCTGACCACCATCAGAAAAAGGAAGAAGATTTGGGTCTTAAAGGCAAGCAGAGGTTTGTGCGTTTTGGCAATTTTTGGGGTGGGATGAGGAGGACTGCCATTAAATGTATTTCATGCTATATCATCATTTATGCGAGGTGACAAAATCCACGTTAAATTCCTGGTGAAACCTGGTCGGCTGTAGAACCCTATTAGAGTACTTATTAGTGCTACATTTTTCATCATGGATGTAACCTGAATATCCTAATTTATGACCATCTGGTCTCCAGACAAGAACAGCCCATATAATCAAACTGCAGCTTCCCTAGATCAGCTAATACACCCATGCTGTGACTTAAAGAAGATGACATAGAAGTACTCTGTAAAAAGCCTTGACCACCTCTAAGGGAACTTTCAGAAGAGGGGGGTACCCTCACACCACTCCTTGCACGATGCACCCAGCAGGGCTAGTCATTGTATCTGTTTATTCATTGGTGTTTGTTAATGGTAACTTTCATTTCATTTAGGATTTGATTTGTTTACGAACTAATAAATATGATTTATAAAAAGTGCCTGTGGTTCACTAATTACTGCACATATGGCGTTTTCATTTTGTAAAACTGGCATTTGCTTTCTATTATGATTATGTCTCCGTTCACCAGTGCTAATTAGTTTGATTAGACAGATAACTTTAACCATTATTAGGACTAGATTAGGGGAACTTTGCATGCAGGGGAAAGCAGGGAAGAAGGGTACACCACCAGTGAAGATAGGTCAGCAGCACAGAGTTTGTTCCTCATTAAATATTTTAAAATTACTTTTTGTTTTGTTTTCCACATAGAAGAACTGAGAAGCATTCACATTTAGCTACTTACAAAAATCCAATTAAACACAGTTGTTTAGCATGAATTTGTTAATCAGAGTTAATCTTTCCAATGAATGCATAATTTGGAATCTGTGTCTAAAATGTTCATTTAAGGATAAGCATATTACAGACAAATAAAATAAAAAATAAAATGAGATTCTCTTCCTTGGAATTGACTCTCAATATGGAGAAATATTGACTGTTTTGTGTTGATTGTCCTGCATGCTGAGGGACAGAAGTAAAATTGGATAAAGACTAAGAAATGCCACATGAAAACCAATGCCACCTGGGGTGAGCTGTGTTTTCCCAAGAGTCCCTGAAAATTGTTGAATAGTGTCATCTGAAACTCTTCAGAAAGAAAATAAAAAGAAAGAAAAACTATTTATTATCCATTTCAGGATAAAAATAGTTATCCGGGGTAGCAGAAGTTTGCTATTATTTTATTTCTTCAAATGGATTCTCTATCCTAAAAAAAGAGAAGCGCATTTTCTTTACTAATATCTTAGAAATTACCTTAGTGCACTAAGAAAGTAGGATGTGAAATACCTGGGTTCAGGCAGGAAGGCACACAGTTTGTGATCCTTTGGAAATAGTCACTGGACGGTGTCAGACTTGATTTCATCCTTTCCTTCAGAAAGGAGATTAATGGATACTCATATTAAGTAACTGTGGATACTTGTTTCATTAAGATGGACGCTCGTTTGACTTTGGGTGATCGCCTTATATTCATCTAGTTTCTATGTAATTAATTGGTTAGGTACGAGAGCCAAAATGGTGCCCTGTTATGGACGCAGAGTCCTGTTGCAGCCTACTGGGTCTCTCCTTGCTGTGCTAATGTGGCACCGTCATTTGTGAGTGGCCCTTTTATTTTTTGTCTTTCTCCATTTTCAAAGCAATTTATAAGGGAACAGAAAAGTTCTTTCCCATCTAAAAAGAATTGTGGGAATATTGAAAAAGACATAAAACTGCTATTGAAGGGTGTGCACACAGAGAAGCAGTAAACTAGATTGTTGCAGTATTTACTCTCTCCTTGGCTCTTCTGGAGGATACCTCCTGCCATGCCTTTCAAAGAAAACCCGAGTCAATTTAAATGTCAAAGTCTCAAATTTCAACATGCATCATTATTGTTGGAAGCATTTGCTCCAGGAAAAGTTTCAAAATTGCCATTTCTGTATCTTAGAAGAATGTGAACAGGATGGCCAGATTCTGAGATGGTATAAGTTGGCAGGGGTTCCTTATTTCAGTGCAGTTATCCTGTTTTACACCAACTGAAAATCTGGCCTTGGAGAATGAATATTTATGCCATGCCAGGGAGGTTTGAAAACCCTTTTTTTTTAATGAGAATGAATAAAGAAAGGGCTGGGATATGCTCTGTGCTGATGAACTCAAAGACAAATATGACCTCCCCTTGACCTTTTATGCATTTAAGTTGAAAAAGGCCATTCTGATACATTCCACTGGAGCTTAAAATGCCTATATTTCAATTCCAAAGGTCAAGCTCTCTTCTCAGTATACTGTATGACCTAGCCTTTGTCTGTTGCCCATTGATGTTGCCTGACTATACTTCTTATATCCCATTGACTGTTTACTGTTTTTCTGGCTAATGTAAGTGAAAGATAATTGAAATGATTTTGAGCTATGTGTCAGTTCTGATTCTGATTATGTCTCCTGTGCTTAGTGCAGCTTTAGTGGCTCCAAACTCATTAAGTCTCCAGGAAATTTTAGATTACTGTGTTAACTATATCTTAATTAATGTATTTATCTTAAATTCCACTCAAGCCTTTTTGAAGTTTTCTTTTACCACTATGTCTATCTCTAATATCACGGAATTAAGTCATTCTTCTTCAACCTTTCTGTTTTCTTTTACCTTTTGAGGGTTTTGGATACTTTTTTTTGAAAGGCTCAAAGTTAAAGGGAACTATTTCCAGGAAGTAATGCTCCGTGCATGTTTAAAAGCAAACCATCACATCTTCAGTGGATGCAAGCACAGCCCCACTGGAATGAAGGGACGGGAACTGGCACTTTTTCAAATCTGCCTGAAACTTTGCATCAGTGGAACTATGTCAGTTTACACCATTGAGTGTCTGGTCAGATTGTTTCTGTGGGTAGTGGGGCACATGTCTGCCTGCCTTCCACTGGACTTGAAACAGCCATTATACTGTGTGGTTCCCCAAAAAGGGAAGAAATGCAGTCCCGTCAAACAGGCTGACAGGCCTTGAGTATAATTTCTCTAGATAGAATCACAAAGCAATCACCGTCTCTAATAATCTCTCCAATTACTTTATAGAATAATAATTTGTAATAAGATCTGTTTTAGCAGACTGTCTATTTTTACCCTTGCCTCTTGAAGACGAAGTCAAACATATAGGAACTGTAGAATATTTTTGCAAAGCTGGGGGAATGCTCCTATATAATAACATAACCAATCACAAGGATCTTTTTACAGATATATTGTCATTTCTGTTGATTAACACAGCTTAGTGAATCCTTAGTGATGAATAATTTACTAAGAGCCAGAACCTGACCCCCTGTTCCTGTTGAGATGTGCCTTACTGCACAATCCTCAACAAACCTGGACCAGATGTTCTTGTCCCACCCCTTGGCCACGTTTAGGTTTCCCTTCAATGATCAAATGAGAGGGAACCCAGCCCAACTGGAAAGATAAGACACAGGATCCTTCCAGTGTGAGGAGAATTGATAAGGAGCAGATCGATACATGATCCTCTTCAGTGGGCACAAGGCCCACAGTCTTAACAGTGGGACATCCCCTCCTGTTCTTCTGCTAAATTGCAAAATTTCTGTAGTGGAAAGAGTGTAATGCTGCAGTTAGGTGGTAGAAACCAAACAGAAACATATAGTGAAAAAAAAGAGCATATATATGTATTAAACAAAGGCAAAGCAGTGTATTTTTCTCTGATTTCATCCTTGGAAGGGGCACCTCGTTTTGGTGACAATTTCAACAAAGTGGCCTGTCCTGGATACCAATTCCAGCCTGAATTAGTAATATCTGGCAAAATTAAGAGCAACTGGAATCACTGGAAAGTGTCAGGCAGCATTAAGAGTCGGCAATGCTACCAACTGCAATTACTGTGAATGCCTAACAGGATCCTGACCATGGAAAACCACTTGGACAAGCACAGCTACACACAACAGCTCACGTAAATACACGGAATTCTGTTAAAACTAGTATAGCTGTAATTACATACACCATCAGGGCACTTTGACCTATGTCTTTAGTACTTTTCTCTGTTTTGGCTATTTGTTCAGCTATGAGATAAAAACTGACTTGCCTTACATTTTTACCTGCTGAGTAGCATTGAAAAGACTATTTATAATCACAATTCATCCCCAGAACTCAGAGAGTAAATATCGCTCAATCAATTGTATGACCGGCTCATGATGTCTCCATGACTATACTTTCTCTTGAAGGACGCACCTGTTGGTTACTCACTCTCTGCCCAGCCTCTGGAGTTCCAGAGTCCCTGGTGGCAGCAAGCAGCCTGAACTGCCTTCCTGAGAACTTTCCATCTATTTATTTCAGGTACTTCCCAGATACCTTGGACTATCCTGCTAGACCATGACTCGACCTGCGTCAGCTTTCCTGAAAGGGATAGAATGCAATGTTAAGTGCTGATTATCTCTTCTCTTTGTAACTATGAGACAAATTTTACTTTGTGTTGTGGTAGAAACATCATCATAAGCACAACTGAAAGCCTGGTGGAAAACAGGATAACCCTTTCTCTTACCGTGGTTGCTCCCAGTGCAGGGATCTGGTATAGAAATGAGGTTAAACAATACAAAGGTTTATTTTCCACAACCGTTCCCAGACTCCTGTTCATTGTGAAAGAAAGAGGTTTGATGACTGGGCTGATGGCATGAGTCAGGGAGTGAGTATTTCTCATCCCTTGGATGAACCAAGCTACTTTTCTGAGCTTTGCCTTGGGCTTGTCTGAAGGAAGCTACTATGTGTTTTAGTCATTGTTTAATTGAAGGGAGTTGTTTAACTTTTGTTATATTTTGCCCTTAAAAAGGCAAAAGACTCCTTGGATTAACTTGTTATTACTTTATAGCAGCAGCGATAGTGTGTGAGATGTTTCCTAATCAGAAAGTAAATTTATGAAAGCCATTATGTGATGTTAAGCCTGCAATACTCAGGATTGACTCAGAGATCCAAGGCTGGTCTTGAACGTCAAAGGCCAGCCCTCACTCCTACAGTTTTGAGAAGGAGGAGCTGTGTGACAGGCAGTTGGCTCTGATAATGCAAAAGGAGAAAAAAATACTTTATAGTTTCTCTACAGGCAGCATGGCAAAAGTGGGGCAAACAAATTTGCATAAAAAGGTAAAAATACAGATAGGCATGTAGTTAAATCTGAATGTGAGGATGCAGCACACTTCTTTCCTCTGAATGACCTGTAGCAGAAAAGTAAACGGTATTTGGGGTTTTAGCAACTTTTCTGCCTGTTACACTCTTATCCTGTGTATTATTTTTCCTCTTCTACTTTGAAGTTAATTTCTAGGCAGTTTTCATTTTGCCCATCACAAATTGTGTTGTGTGCGCTGAGTCATGGGCTTGTGTTTTTAGAAAGGTTGTCAGTCACAGCTATTCTCATGCAGCAATATGATTAGCTCTGTTTTTTACTGTAAAGTATTAATTTAACCAAAGTTTGAACACAGTGAAAAAAGAAGCATCGGTGGATGCACATGCCAACTAAAAAGCAAACATACTGTGTTGTATGATTGGTTGCCTTCCTTTGGAGTTGTGGGAAAGGATGGAAAAGAAAAAAAAACCCATGGGAGAGAGCCTTAGGCACTGAGGTGTATGGGAATATGTTAATAGCCCTTAGAGTAACCAGTGCCTGGGGAGGCTGGGAGCTGATGGGAGCTGGGAGCACAGGGCCCTCCGCTGCCCAGCCGTCTCAGACACCTGCTCCTGGGATTCCCAGTCACACATGATCTGCCTGGGGTCTCCTCTGCAGGCTCATGCTTACATCTGGTTTGGGGGGTCAGTAAGATGCCTAGTTTGGGGGTGTCTCCAGGGGCTTCTCCCACAAGCTATCACACACATGCCTGCAGTGGTTAGGGCTGATGAAAAACAGAGCAGAAGAGATGGTACTGCCTGGGTCCCTAAGTGAGCCCTGATTGCCACATTGGCCTCTTGATGTGTCTCAGTGCTGCCTTTTTCTTCCACTGTCTCTCCTGTACCTGAAATTTGACTGGTAATTGACCAATATGAGCTGAAAAAGTGGTGTCAGCCTGAGCTGTGAATTGACCTTCTTTTGTCAGTTTGTCACAGTTTTACTGCTGCTTTAGCACAATGCGTGCAAGTTAAAGCCCAGCACTTCTGTCACCCAAAGAAAAGCCTGGCAGGCTGATGTCCTCAGGAGCAGTCTCCAAATGCAGAGAGGCCGGGGGTTCCCTTTCTCCTCACCACCTAGTTCAAACTTCACATTTTCTTTCTAGCCAAAGAAAAACCTAAAGGCAAAACAACCTGCAGGTGTATCGACTCGGTGTTTTCCCACATCTCCAATACTGCCTGGAATTCATTTGCAATGGTGCTCAATAAGACTTCCTGAGAATAAGAGCAAAATTGTGTCCTTTTCTAAGGGTGACCATATTATGCTCATCTCTTCGTAAATGTTAAGTTTATTAAAGGAACAATAGACTGGACTCTTTAAATCAAAACATTTCAAATATAGGAGATGAAGAACAAGAGAGAATTCAAGGCCTTTTATGAAAGACTCATTTTAAAAGCTAATTTAGCTTTCTGCACAGCAGAAAATGCATCAGACAGTTCACCCAAAAACTAGCTGAAAGAACGTGTGTTTATACCTCTTATTTATACTGAGATTTCAAAATAAGCTTTTTGAACAAGCTGTGATATTTTATTTGGTTTCCTTAAGCTAAGAGTATTGCAATGTCAGACTCTGTTTTCTTAATTGATTATAACTTTGCCATCCTCATATTGCAAAGCTTACGATGAATGAATAATATGTTGCCCAGCGCCTCTGCAGCTTGGCCCAAAATTTGGCTTAGAGTAACTTTTTTCATATCTTTGTTTCTCACACAAATATCTTTGCTGTTGCTTCTGATAAATGAATAATTTCCAGCAGCTCAGGATGCGTGAAAATAGTCATGATCCAGCCAGCATGTCTGAGTGACCCTACAAATAGCAAACATGGGAATGCAGCTCAGCATGCATAAGCAACCCTACAATAATAACTTAGTGTGTGCAGTCCAGCAGGTGGGAGCAATTCTAGAACTAGATTACTAAATAAGCTGTTGAAGGTGTGATGGAAGTAACAGATCCGAGTGACTTCAGCGTTTTCTTAGGATTACACGTTCAGATTCTTTTTTTTTTAATTTTTATTGAGTAGATAGTATTCCCTAGATTTGCAGACCTGTGTTATTTGTCATCAACAGCATCCAATCTGTTGCTAAACTTGTTTTTCTGGAAGCTGTCCCTATCTCTTCAGCTCAGCTCCTAACTCTTACCCGTGCCTAAGTCATCTTGCACCTCACTGCTTCTCCAGCTGCTCGGCTCAAATCATGAGATCTATTTGCAAGCAATAGCCTCAACCCCTGAGTATCCTGAACGAGCCCTAGACATTATCAGTTTTATTCTTGGAAAAGAGGTAAAGCAAAGCTCAGAGTGTGAGAGACTCTAAAAATGATTAAAATGTTATTGTTATTTCAAAATGTTATTCCCATATGTTCAGGAAAGAGAATGATGATCAGGTTATGTAATCGAGTTTGCAAAAACACCTGCTTGAGTAGGTAGAGTAGGGTGGAAACAGGGGAAAAAAAAGGATTTAGGTTCAAAAAATAGTGCGACGTTAATTTGACGGAAGGACCGACAAAAGAAATGCGAACTTGTGAAGGGAGGTGTTTGGCCGGAGGGTGCAGGCCATCGGGGCGAGGGGTAGACACCTAGCGGTGGGCAGTGCTGGTTACAGGGCTTGAGGACTAGCGGGGGAAAGCTCTTCCTTCCAGACAAAGGTCAGATGCTCAGCAAGGTAAATGTGCACAGCCTCATCCGCATCCTGATTTCCAGCCCTGGGACCCGGTGGCAGCACCCCCCCCGCCCCGCCTGGTGCAGCCTTCCTTCAGGAAGGAGGGCAGAGGCTCATTCCAAGCGAGCTCAGGAAAGCGGCAAGGAAATAGTCCAATTTAAACTGGTTTTATTCTCCTAACCTGGCCCTCAGTTATTCCCCATCGTTATTTCCTTCATGTTCACTGCACTGTCATCTCTCCTGTAGTGTTTGAATTTTTTTAACAATCTTACGCAGACATTTAATTGTGCAACAGCTCATTTCCTAAAGTATTACATTTGGCCAGAGGGCCGCTGTCACTGGGGGTGTCACCTTCCTGAGATATCATGCCTCTAACCACCCTCCCTGAAGGACTCCTTGATGAGCCACAGTCCCTTGAAGGATGTATGTAAAAAGGTTGCCAAGAATTAATATAAAATACTTAGTAATATAAAATACTTAGTATCCCTGTAAGCCTCAACTGAATGAACGTACTAGTCCGGGCCAGAAAGGAGACTGAGCAATGATTGCATGCAGTGGGGCAATCGTGTTTTAGATTGTCCCCTGCTCATAACAAATTTTTAATTTTAGTTGCAGGGAAAATACCCCACAAATCACTAGATTCCTCTCCCTCTCCCCCTGCCCAGTCCTTGCACCAAACTGAGTATTTAAGCCACCCTTCCTTGCACTTCTTTTTGTCTGTCTGTCTGCTTCTGTCTCTCTCTCGAAATAAAAGGCAGGACCCATCCAGTCAAATGCAGTGAAACAAGAAAATGCTCAGATATTTTAATACCCTGGAGCTACCCCTTGGCAGATAAAATGACTAAAATGAAATTTAAAGCACATCTGATTTACCTGTTGTTTGTGTGACTCAAATACCTATGTTTAATTTTGTCTATGGATTGGAAAAAGTTAATTTCAAGCCTTGTTTCTCTTGCTAGCAGCAACAACCTTTTAAACTGAGTATTACTGGTGAACCATATAGAGCTGGTTAAAAAAAATGCTTTTCAGTTCCACCATGCAGTTGTTCGGACGACAATTATGGCAGCTGAAGTTTAATCATAGTGTTTGATAGCTCATTTTCTCAATGTCAACACAAGGCACTGTTAAAAAAAATGAATTCTTTCATTTGATAAGCTGGCTCCAGAGCACTGGGCTCATTCAATAGGAAAACTCTTTCACAGGGCTGCAGCATGCATGGTTTTTCTCTTTCCTTTTTTTTTTCCCCTTTCCTTTTTTTTTTTCCTTTCTTTTTTTTTTCTATTTTTTTTTTCTGAAAGCCACCCAAGAAGAGATTAATCACGAGGGGGAAACTCAGCTTCACCCTCTAGCTGCAGGTCGCAATTTTTATTTGTATGGAATTGGCTTTTGGAAAGCTGAAGGCTGCCTGAGGGCAGGGACCTGATATAAGAAGAACCTGAGAATGAAGCAGCAGGGATTGATTAGCCTACTTCATATCCCACACTCCATAAGCACACTCCAACCGCAATCTAACACACCGCTGAGCTGAATAGACAAGAGAAATTGGATTCCTTCCTAATATTTAACCTTCAAGTCAGCTCTAACAGTTGTTGATATGTTGTTCTACCAGCAAGTAACAGTAGCTTTTTTTATTCCAGCACCCACCCACACACATATATATACAATTTTATAAGTTATATGCTATATATTTACATATTTCCCATTTTCAATCTGTTTCAGAGCATGGTTTACCTAATCCATTTCAGTAAAAGTTTCAGGGAAGAACAAACTGACCAAACAATTATGCATAAAACTGTAGTGAGGGAAGGGAGGGAAAGAGAAATAAAAAGCAGAAAAAACTCAGTGTCTGTTTCATGCCTTTCAAGGTCTTTTTCACACAGTCGTTTTTCTTTTACCTGTAATTTTCCCAGTTCATTAATTGTAGGAATTGTCTGGATTATGTCTAGTGATATGGATGCTGCTGGCACTGGAGGGGTAGAGGTTTCATTTTAGATTTGTATATGTAAATCAGAGGTGCATTTAGGGAAATGTTTTGCTTTTACTGGAGTTTGCTAAAGCAACAGAAAGTACTGCTGCGTGATGAGGGCCAGCCCGTGAAGCCTGAGGTTGCCCAGGACGGGGCAGACATGAGGGAGGAGCAGCCACGTGCTGCTGGGAGCCCTGGTAGCGGGGGGGTAGAGGTGCTGCCTCTGCGCCATGGCCAGTGTGGGACACCCCTGTGCCCCCATCAAGCCCCTCTGAAAAGCTCCCTTTCAAGCATGACAGAAAGGTCAGAAGATGATGCAGAATGGTCAGAAAATGATGATTACAGCAGGGCGTTTGTGAGCCTGGGGTCTCAGAGAAAGGCTCTGCCCTTGCAGCTTGCCAGTGGAGAAGGTTTTTGTTTACAAAAGGCTGGGGAACCAAAGCCCTGGTTGGGAAACATGCCTGCACCACTTCACCCAGGCCTGACCTCCTGAACCCCTGGCAAGCTGTCTGGGATCCCAAACAAGACTGCCTGGAGGCTTGCTGACCTCTTCAGGCTACCTGAGCAGCTGGCACTTTGCCTTCCTGGTGCTGGGGTTGCAGAGCTGCACCTACCCTTGGGCTCGCCAAGCTCCTCACAACCTCTGGCCACCAGCCTGGTGGGCTATGAGCTGCCTTGGCTTCCTAGCCCCAAAGACGGCTGGGCTGCTCCCTGCTCTCTGCCATGATCCCTGCGCGCTCATGTGTATGTGTTGGTGCTTGACACGCTCCCCATGGGGTTTTCCAAAGGGTTATTTTCTAAAAATTTCTGTTCTGGGGAAAATTCACATTTCTGACTTTTCATTCAAGTTTGGAATGAATAAAAAGTGGGAATCTAAGATTTTTCCCAAAATGGTCATTCTGATTCACGCTTAGCTGCACGACATTTTTCCTCTTTGAGCAACTGAAGTACCTTTACAATGACTCCTGAGGTTGCCATTGGCTCTGTTTGCATTGTGGGTCCCCCTTTGCTTCCGCCTGCCACCCCAAAGCCGGGCTGTACGCCTCACCAGCACACCAGGCCTCGCTCTAGCTATGATTTCTTCATGTCGATCTTAAGTCTTGGATCCAAAGCAATGTGGTACAGAACTTACACCTGCCATAAAGGTGCGTGCTTCTGCGCCACGCAGTGGCACAGCAGTGCCCACGGGAAGTTCAGCACAAGGCACCACCTCCCACTGTGTAATTCAGGCATGGACATCCCTGTGCGTGCTTGAGGAGCGCTGTGTCACTTGTCCGCAAGTGTCATTCCGTCTGCCTGCGCAGCGCAGTGTAGGGCCACGCAGAGGTGCCCAGTGTCCTGACCTTACACTTTTACCAACTTCAGGACAGTCCTTGCAGGCTAGCTCGAGCATTTCTGCAGACCATAGCATTGTGCCTTGTCAGGGGTAGCCAAAGAGGCTGACTGTGGCGTGGCTGCCTTCTAATACTGACTTTTTGAGATGAAGTGGAGGGCAGCTGTGTTGAGTAGCACTGTGTTTCCATTAAAATGGGAACTAGGAGGAAAGCAGGGTTGTGGCAGTAGCAAGGATTCTTCATCTTCTGCTTGGCTGTCACAGGGGTATAGATACATATGTAGGTGGGAAGCTTTGGCCTAGATCTAGAATGGGGCAATATCATTCTGCAACTTGTACTGAAAAAGGTTAATATATACAGTCTATTGGGAGAATATGCTGCTGACATAGCTACTGCTGCAGAGAAAGAGAAATTTTCATGTAAACCTCTGCAAATATTTTTATGACCCATCAGCTTGAGTTCTATAAGCCAATGTATGAGTGAATGCACAAAGTTTCCCTCTTTCTTTGCATATCCTGCCTCTTACTGAGTTTTAAATGTTCATGCTCTGTGGACAAAATCCAACTCTACATCTGTTTGTGGCATATGTAGGCAGCATTATCTCCAAGATTTTTTTTCAAGCCTAGTTAAGCTCAGTAGCTTTGTGAAAAGGAACTTGCAAGACCTGTATACTAATTCTGATTCTTAATTTCCCATACAGACTTGGGACCCTCTGGATTTCTTGCCATCTGATGTTCAAATAGGACAGCAGAAAAACCTAAAACTATCCGCCCCTAAGAAAGCAGACACACAAGACACCTCTCCCACCACTGAGGGGCAGATGATAATCATGCCCATGCCCCTCTGACCACGGTGATGTGACTTTCCAACCTGTGGCTCTGGAGACTCTAACTCAGAGAATAAAGCCACATCCTGGAAAAAACTAGTAGAAAAGTGCACCAGAAAGGGCTATTGAGTAACATAAATTGGCATTAATGAGCCTGCTAGTTCTCTACCAGCTTCACTAGCTACTCAGGGGATCCTGGATAAATCCTACAAGCCTTTCATAGGACATTATTTCCTTCAGCATGATTTCAGCATTTAGTCTACAAAATCTACTGATCTGTCTATCCCAGGTCTTATCTCTCTATGGTTTGAACTGATGCTTTAACACAAAATTTTACCCTGATTTCTTTTACCCCTGGCATGGATATAATGGAGCTATTACACAAGGCCAGGCCTTGCTCACCAATGTGATTATTTCTGTTACTCATTAGAGAAAAAAAGGAGTGCAGGAAAGAGAAAATGTTTTTTGTTTAAAAATATTTGTGTGACACGGCATTTGACAAGTGACAGAGCACTCTAGCCTTCATGATGGAAAATAGCGTTGTAGCAGCCTCAAAAATTTTGTGGGAACAACCTGATTTTGATCAAGATGTTTGAAAATGATCCATATATTTCATGTTGATACAGTTGAGTGCTTTCACGGGATATAAAGGGTTTGGTTGAAAGGAAGCACTGGGACTGTATCCTAAAAAGTTACTTTGATATAGTCAGATATTTTCATTTGTTGGAATTTTTACTTCGCCTGAAATTTTGACTGTTTGTTCTGATGTGGGACTTTCCTTGAGGAATTAAAGCTGTGGTCTTTGATCTGCTCCAATGATATGGGTTGTGATTCACAGGAGCACTAATGGCACTAAACAAAGCAATTCCCTTTTCTGTGCATTGGAAGAAGCTTTACCGTTGCATTGGCTTTTTAAATGCACTCATTCTGTGTGTGTGTGTGTGTACATATACATTTTATATGTTACTGTGTCTCTGACTTGATGCTGCACATTTACAACTATCTGCTGCTACTAATGACTCCCTGTGCTGTGTTAGTGATACCTGGCAAGTAATTCAGGATCCTTCCCCTGTGAGCATGCATACCTGATGGCAAGTACGTAAGACTGCAGGTTATTATCAAAAAGCTGTTTTATTAAGCTGAAATATAAATATGTGTTTGTGTGGTGATCCCAGCCTATTCCAGTATGCCGGCAATCGGGAGGAGCGAGAGGGCTACATGGGGGCAGCGGAAATGGAGTTTCTCCTGAAGTGCTTGAGAGAAAACATGTTAAATATCTCCTCCTTGTGATTTTATTATTATTAAGGTGTTGGTTGCAAATTTTGTAACTAGTAGTCTCACTTCATATTTCTAACAGTTTAATGAATACTATTGACAAATGTAAATAGCATTTCAGTAACACAAGTTTCAAGTTTGTATTAAAAGGGAACAAGGCCCTCAGTAAGATATAGCTCCTGCTAGGCTGCATGCTGTAAAACCTCATTTGAGACCATGCCTATACCCAGGAGCTTAGAGCCCAAATGGATGAGAAGGATTTCTATCTTCATTTTTACAAATGAGAAACTGAGGCAAACGAGTCATGAAACGCCGTGTCCAGATTGCATGGAGACAGTGTAATAGAGCCAGAAAATGTATTGTGCTGTCTTCCTGTCAAAGAGATGTGTTACTTCCCTGACCTTACTGTTATGGAAACCTTGCGTGAGGTGAGTAGCCTTTCAAGAATGGGATGCCAGACTGTATTTCTTTTTCCCAAAATAAATCTGTCCGTGCCACTAGAAGCTCACCAGTAATCAGGAAATATTGCTTTCCAAAGAGGAAAGATGCTTATCAGGTGGAAGTGCTGTGCGTCTGCATGGGGCAACCGGTGCCAGGGACGGAGAATGAGAGGAGAGGGTGGGCAGGTGGCAACTCCTGCCCTTTGCAAAGCCCCTTTTCGGGCACTGTGAATCCCCTGTGCCATCACGCCCAAGTGCCACTCAAAACCCACCTGCCTGCCATCTCCAGAACCACTCTTGCCTGTTTTAAGCCTCCCTATCATTGCTAGTAAACAGGGAAATGGTTGCGTTCACAGTATTGCTTGAATTAAGCACAGGTAATGATCTTTCTGAAAAGAATTATAAAAGCAGACTTAGGTTGAATTTACTGCAGGAAGAAATACAAAATAAATGCAAGTAAAGGGAAAACGAAAAATCTGCAAGAAATACAATAACAACAATTAGATGAAGTGACAAAAATGCCGGGTTTATCTGAAGGAAGCCTTATCTGAAGCAACATCCAAGTTTTGGCCCTCATCTCATCAACACCCAGACCCTAATGCTGGCACCATCCCCATAGTGTGGCTGAACCTTGTTGGACACAGGCTACAGCTGGGCCACAGCAGCCTCTCTCTGCTGGTAATAGAATGCTCTACAAGGTAATTCAGTCATTCTGATAAGCTTTATTTATGATTTTGCAAAAATTGTCACTCTTTTCTGGGTGTGAAACTAACTTGAGAGGATTTAAGCTGAGTGTTAGTAATGCCACTTCTGTGGCAAAGCCATAACCATGAAGGGAAACAGAAATAGGAAATAATGAGGAAAATTCTGTGTAAAGCAGGAGAATTCTCCAGGTGCACTGGTAAGAGCATGTTTTATTAGACATGATTATTTTCTGTGCTGTTTATTCAATCACAGCATCATCTCCATCCTCCTTTTTCTCTGCCTCTTTGCAGTGACTGTTACTTCACGTCATGCAACTTGATATATATGTATTCACCCTGACCCAAAAAGTAGGGTTTATGTCATCTGTATCGATTTGGTGTTGTTCAATGTGTTATGCTAAAATTTAGATTCAGCAAATGAGCAGTATACCAACTTCAGCAAACAGTGGGTTTGTTCAGTTGCAAATCTGCCATTCATGCTGACCCAGCCACATGCCCTGCTGGCTGGCGCAGTGGCAAATATAGCCACTTTGCTGCAGACCTCACCAAAGAATATGACCTGTTCTCATAGTCCTTTCCTTATATCCACTGCTTCCTTCTTCCTTTTGTGTTCTCTGTCTGGTTGGTTTTCCACTTCTTGAGGGAATCCTTTCTTCAAATGTTCTGCTTCCTTGTGGGACCCTTGGTCTTCTCCATCTATAATCTCATTCAAAAAGGATTCCCACGAATGACTTACTCTTCATTTTTTAATTCCTCTTAGTTTTTGTCTATTATTTTAGCACGTACCTATTCACACATGCTCCATCTCTGTCCTTTTCGTACAAACATATCTCAAAGATGATGCACAGTACTTGACCCACAGCATCTTTATTTAGTTTGAATTCAACAGTTCTTCCTAACGAAAGCAACCTCAAAACATTTGCTGCTTTTTTCACACTGATTTTTTTTTTGTATGTTCTCTTGCCAAGAAACATCTTTTTGACTGGCCCTATTTCTTTACGCCTCTTTCCAGCCAAATTAGTGCATTTTTTCCCCTTGAGGTTACCAGTTTTCTGTGTCCAGTCATTCCACCTGAACGCTGGTTACTGATGAAATCTGCAAGTAAGCTATGCTGGACTCCAGGACATCTATTTTATCAGATTCACATATTAGATTGTGCTCCTTTGCATGCTATACTTAAAAATGTAACCCCATTCTACTTAAGAGGTCTTTAGACACTGTGCCAAATAATAACTACATTACATTACAATTACATATCTGCACTTTGAAGAAAATGCTGCTTCTGTTGGGACACTGTTTTCATCCACTCTAATGGTTTCTATTCCCTAGGAAAATAAAAGATCAGAATGCTTCTATTAACCTTGTTCTCCTAAATGTTTGAGTAGTTAAATTTTAGGTCATTATATTGATTCACAAGGCAACAAGTAAATTCCTTGGTTGGTAAGTATCTGCCAGTTGACCAGGCTTTATCCAATTCCATCTTGCGCCTGCAGCAGCATCATAATATTTCCATTGCAGTCAGCTTATGGGTGCAAATGATCACATCTGCATCTTGATTTATTCCTTACTAGTTGGAAATATGCAGTGTCAAGTATTCAGTGAATTTTGCTAGGTCCTAATGAGGATTCAGTGTAACATGATTTTCTCCAGCTTCAGTCTTGTAGAAAAGTTTTTCTGCATATCTGTCTTTTCAAATTAAAAAAAATATAGTGTGCTGATATATAGTATATTTTACTTCCAATAGAGTTTTAGGCTATGCTAAAGAAAAAGAGGAGAACCGTGCATTTCAGTCTTACCACTTATACTACCATGGTATCGACAAGAAGTAGAAAAAGATGGTTAGGCAACTGAGGATCTTGCTGAGAAGATGGAAAGAGGGGGTTTTAAGGCCTGTTAACTCACTCAAACCAGATCAGTAAAAAACAAAGGGTCAATAGCAGAATTTAAGGCTCCGAAAGGCCGTCCTGAATTGCTCAACATACAACAACCCATATGTCTAAGTGGTTTGCTAGTCTAGTGTTACTAGAATGTATTGTTTTCTTCCCTAAACCCTTTGTTTTCTGGCTTATACGTATTGGAGAGGAAGTGAATAGCACTCTTTTTTACGGCACTGAAAGGCTCTGTCTAGATTGATAGGAACTGCAGCAGCCTTCGTAGGTAACAGGGAATTTTTGTGATGGCAGAGCGTCTGTCCCTGACCACATTATTCACAAATCCAGGCGTTTGTCAGTCCAGGTGTTTCAGAGCTGGTCCTGCTGCTTGTTTAAGAGTGAGGTGCCAAGAGGTGCCGTTGCTGTTATGAAAAGATAACCACTCGGTTGCCGAGTTAAAATCAGATTGTCACCGATTTAAAATTCTGATATCGCTGTCCATCATACTAAAACGTTATAATAGTTCCTGTAAAGTTAGTAATCCTTGTGCTTATGCAGTGTTATGTAGTAATACTCATGACCAGCGTAAGCACGGAGATTTGGTTATTATGTAGAAGAGTTATAATAAGAAATATGACTGCAAAAGCAAAGCAGTCAGTTGAAATTGGTCTATAATTAAATGCTTAGAAAATTCTGTGCTTAGCTCATTTTAAAATCAAGTGCTTCTTTGTAGCAATTTCCTTTCTTTAATTACAATTTCCTGTCTAGTTTGACATTTACAATGCAATCTTGGGGGACATGTTTGTGATTTATTATTCTTGCTCCTATCAGGATATCACTTGGCAGAAATGAGTTTATAAAATAAGAGCTCAAATTATTATGGCCTTTGACCAATAAAGCTGGCTCATAATTTCAGGCCTGAGAAAAGATTAACATTTTTGACAATCAAATGCAGAATTACCAGTAGGGGACAATTTTGAAAACTATTTCAATTTTCTGAAACATTGTACATTTTTAATAAGGAATATATAACTAGTTATATATTGGAGCACAGGCTTAAGAGTAGAAAGAGCAATAGTGAATTGTAAAGCAAACCTGAAAGGAAGACTTTAACATCTAACATTGTTTAGCTTCCTCCGAATGAAATTGAAACTGCTAAATCAACATCACTTGAAAATTACCTAATGGAAGAGATATAAAAGCTCAGATAAGTTCACAGCAATGCACTCTCCCTTTTCCTGAGCATTCCTGACTCCATAGGCTAATTCATTCAGGGAATTTTTTTCTATTTGTTTTTCTGGAATCTTACTGATCAAATTTTCTTCTTGGTTATTATTTTTCTATTGGGGTCTCTTCGTTTAGAGAAACAGATGACCCTGCTAAAATACAAGTTACATGAGTCTGCTGTCACTGCTTTTCCAATTACTTTATTTGTCCCCGATTCAGGAAAATGTCATTGTTCAGGAAAACACAGAAGTCAAAATGAATTCTCCATGACTTATGCACATGTTCGAAGTTAAATGTGAACTTGTCTGTAACACAAAATAGGCATCCTGCCTTGTGCTTTGTGAAGAGTGGGTTCTTAAAATCTCTATCCAAAGTGGTAGGTGTGTTTTTAGTGTTAATTTGATGTAATGTCAAAATGGATGGCCTATAAAATTATATTGAAGGAGAGAGAAATGGTATTGGCAGGGAAGAAAATCTGTATCTTTGGAGATCTTTAAAACAGCTCGTGTACACATTGCTGGGAGGTGCAAATACTTAGCACCTCTCAAAGTCAGGCTGCTTTTATTTAGATGCCAGCATATAGAGTTAAGAGCCTATTTTTAACTACTGTGAATTAAAATCATTATTTTAAAGAATCTGTCCTCCTTTGTGCCCAAGGAGATGAGAAAACATGTGACTGGTTACTTCATTCTAGTAAGGCGAAAGTGGCGTGGTTCTGACCCCAAGTAGTTCCCGGGCTAATGACAGGGCTAGGAGTCCTGCTGCAGCGTTTCAGAGCTCCTGGTCCCCAGCTCAGCTGCCTGCATCGTACTCCTTAGTTACAAGCACACAACATTTCTGTCCTTACAAAGCATTCTCAGAGCAACTAGCATTCCATAGAATGTATTTTACTTCAGTGACAGGTTAAAGCAAATGCTCGGACATCTCTCTCTAGGGCACCTGTCTCCAGTTCAATGTAATATTCAACGTGGGGAGGAAGTAATAAGGAAATTGGGATACACCCATGAAGAGACGGTAATGAGCATCTGCACTGCTGGTCTGAGCAGGGTCTGTGTGAGACCTTGCAGGAATGAGGGGCCGCTGTCTTTTCAAGGCAAGTCCATGGACTCGTTAAAATATATAGCTCAGAGGCAGGGAAGAGGAAGGATAAGTCTACAGAAGTGCACTTATTTGTTTATAAAAATATCTGAATAGTTCTTAAAAGGGATATAGTGTCTGGAGTCAATACTTGCTAGAAAGAAGAGGAGAGGAAAGTTGAGTGAGTTATGAGACCAACATATTTTCATCATCTAATGTCAAAACAGATTTGAGTTTTGATGGCTGGATGTGTTTGACTTTGGACTGTGACCATTAATGGTAACTAGAGAGCCATTTTTTGCAACTCCATTGCTTAATTGTTTTTCTTACAGTTACTTTTGAGGGAAAAGTGTTTATTAACCTGTCATCTCTGCAGCTTCATCTTAAGATAGAAAATAATCAAGAATGCCATTATTATCTAGTCTGGAAAGGCATGCGTTATGAACTCTTCTAGCTGTAAGAAGCTTAATGCAATCATAAAACTGCAGAGTTTACATAGGAGCTGCACACGCCAGTACACATCCACCAAACTCTCCATTCAGTCAAAATCTGAGACATAATAGGTCATGCTCTATCAGCTCTCATTAGACACTGACTAGGAGGCCAGTACTGGCAGTTCAGTTCAAAGGCTTTTAAGTTTTTCTAAACTTTCCTAAACTTCTAGAAAAGTTTCCCCTATTGAGTAGGATCCAGTTCAGAAGTCCCCAGTGTGTTCTAATTTGGCTTGAATTCCTAAATTGAAAGAATTAAATCACCTTTTGGAAATCTTTCCCCTTTTCTTTGAGGATTATGATGTGCTCTTTACTTCTGAGCAGAGTGAACTCCCATACAGAAAGAAAAATACACTTACGAGATGAGGCTCCTCAGCTGATGTGAATCAGCAGAGCTCCACCGGTGTCAATGAAATTATGCTAGTTTATACACGCTGATTACTTGGCCCTTAACATAACAAGACTTTCCCAGAGCTCTGTGTTTTGACTCTGTTAAATCTTTCAATCCACATATGGCTAATATATATGTATTTTACTTATGCACAGATGTTTTACTCCCTGCATAGAAACAGACATTTGGGTGCTGGCAGAATTCCTCTGTGCTAACGTTATTCTTTTAAAAGCCACACCAGTTATAGTTTCAGGCCCAGCCAGTGACAAATACAGCAGCACAACTTTGCTTGGGAACATACCACAACCAGAGAGAAAGAGGAAAACCATTTTGTTGGATGATAATTCCCCCTTGGCACCACCACTGTAACAAACCTGCCATAGATAAATGTGTAATAATTCTGTTGTCCTTAACCACAACTGGCAATTCTGTGGTCATAGCAAACTCTTCTACTTTGCTGCAGTCATAGGTTTCCTGATAGACTGAATTAATAAATATTTGTAGGCTTCTCTTCCATTCTTACCAACTACCTCTTATCAAGCATCTAGTGTTTCTGCTGCAGAAAAAGAAATGGCACAAATATCTCAAGGTATTGATTCCTTTTTGGTATCAATGTTCCCTTGTCTGTGGACAACAAATGTAAAAAGAGTCAGGTGGGAAAACAGGCATTCTGCTGTTGTTTTAACCTTAGCCTAGAATGGCTTCAGCAACTGTGATATATTAGAAGAACAAGATTTTCAACATCAGGTACTTTAAAAATCCTCTCCTAAACTCTTTATTCAGGTACTTATTTGTAAGTGGCATCATGTCACAGAATAGGAAGCAACCAGCACTCCTCACTGTTTTCATCTGGACCTTTGGGATTAGACCTCCTCTCCCAAGCATTGCTTTGTAAACTCATATGGAGGCACGCTCTGGTGATCTGAAGAACTTGGGGTTTGTTTGTGTTCTTAACAGTGGAGCTAGTCACATTGTCTGGCCTGGACAAAACATTGACTAATTTTAACACCTGAAGAGAATCAAAGCCATTACCAAACATTACCCTCCGAGAGTGTCTTTTGGGTGTGAGCCCAAATATGGAGATGGTTCTTTTCTCCCATAGATCACACATGAAGTGTATCTCATCTGACCCTCCTTGAAACCCATGAGGGTTCTGTCATTAAGTCAACAATAAGCCCACAGTTTATTATTTGTAATGTATTTCTTATTTGTTCAACCCAAGCACTGCTTTTAGTGTTTTCTGGATAAGCAGAAAGTTCAAGAGGGAACCTGATTCCAGTCTCCAACGTGTTTTTTCATCAATGTAATTCCAACAGCTTCTGATTTACACCAATTGAAATTCAGAACTAGGCTCAGGATCCTTGCCTCCTGTGTTTCGATTCTGCTCCACAACGAACAAATGCGGGAAAGAGACCGGTGCACAGCAAACAGCAGCACAATTGACCTGTGAATTTTTGCACGTTTTGCTGTTTCCTAATGTTTGTTTGGATTTCGCGTGCTGCCCAGGCAAAATTAATTGCCTGCACATTTCTGAAAATTTAGTCCAATGATCTCTTTTTCTATTTCCTGGACTATGTATGCTTTTGGCTGCCAAAAATAACTCCAAGAGACACGTTACATGGAAGCTGGGATTATCCATGGAAAGTAATAGTAGTACTGTCATGCACGAAGAATGAGCAGGCTGCCGATTGTAATATGTTTAAAGGGTCAACAGAAATCTATAAGTGGTCAAGAAACAAGACAAACATCGGCCACCAGTCTGATGGGAAAAGCAACATCCATTAAGTCCATTAAATTTAACATTGAAATCAATGTTTAAACCACAAGAAGTAATTAGTGTAATTCATATTACAGACCTTTGGATTTTTGAAACCAGGTTTAATTATATTGAAAAATGACAGCTTCATTTTCCCTCTATGGGTAGGTTACTACCATGTTCCCGATACTTTTATTAGGGCTGGGTGCCGATATCAGGTTTTTAATGACATTAAGCAAAGTAGTGTTTCAGCCATTTGAGGAACAATAAATCAGGTTAGATTCTTTTTGAATGGAGACAACACAGATCAAGTGGCTTTTAAATCATTTTCCTTTATCACTGAGTAGTAGAGCCAGCCCATGGAAAAAAAAAAGTTGTAGAGTGTAGAGTGATATTTGGATTCCCTGGCTCCCTTTCCCTGCATCAATGGACAATTCATGAGCTATTGCTAAGCTCTGGAAAGGTATCTCTATAATCCTTTGCCAACACAAACTCCACATAACTTTTACAAGGTCTTTCATTAGCAGTCTCAGATTCGAAGGAAGATCAAGTGATACTGCATCTTCTGAATTTAAAACCTTTCAGTGTTGTGGAAGGTGTTGACACGGATAGTAAATGTGGCCATGAGGATGCACACACAAATGTTAATTTTCAGAGTATTTTCATTGCTGGTTTTGAGGAAGGTAAAACGTTTATCTTATTTCTATCTTCTTGATGTGTATCTACAGTCTTTAATTGTTTCTTCTTTCTTTAGCCACATTTCTTTGCTTCTTCTGTTTAATTGGGGATCTTTTCTTTATGGACTAAATTTTTGCAAAGCTATTAGAAAAGGTCCTGGAAAAACAGTGGTGGCTTCTCTTTCAGCTTCCATTAACACAAAAATACTTTGTGAGTATGCAAATAACTGATGTTAAAATTAGTACCTCTTGCTCTGGTTCTACCCTGTATTTGGGATGGAGGAGGGAGTTTCATATTACTGAGCGGTGGGCCTCCTCCCCCATTATGCACATGCAGAGAAATAGGAATGTAAATGCTCAGCCCCAGCCTGAGTTTATACCTGAGTGTACTGAAACCACAAGCTTGCCCCGATTCTGGTTCTTTGTGCTTGCTGAGCAACACAAAGTGTCTGAGTACAGGAGTGTGTGACTAAAGATTGTATAGAAAACCATCATGGAGTGGATAACTACTTGGCTTGTCGTGGTGTGTGGTCATTCATTTAACCAGATAACAAAAGTAAAATTAAAATACTGAGTTTAGGTAGCTTTAAATTTTTTGAAAATATGATATGAAACCCCCAGCTTCTCCCTACATCAGAGAAAATAAATTTCAAGAGATGTAAAGTGTATGATACTCCTCACAGACACCACAAGGCCTTGGATCTCACTGTTCTCTTCCTACTGTGGATGCCCGGGTTATTTACCACTGCAGTCACGGTGATGTTTACAGGTTTCTCTTTGCCCTGGTGTGCAGTCAAGGATATGGTGAAGCAGTGTGACCCCAGGAGAATGCTTTGTCAGGTCTTTGAAAGCAGCCCTGATGAGAAGGGCTTGGAGGTGTTGGTTAATGAGAAGCTCAACATCAGCCAGCAATGTGCACTTGCAGCCCAGAAAGCCAGCCATATCCTGGGCTGTATCGGAAGAAGCGTGGCCAGCAGGTCGAGGGAGGTGATTCTGCCCCTGTACTCCATTCTCATCAGACCCCACCTGGAGGACTGTATCCAGCTCTGGGGGCCCCAGAAAAAGAAGGACATGGACCTGTTGGAGCGAGTCCAGCAGAGGGCTATGGAGATGATCAGAGGGCTGGAGAACCTCTCCTATGAAGACAGGCTGAGAGGGTTGGGGTTGTTAGCCTGGAGAAGAGAAGGCTCCAGGGAGACCTTGTAGCAGCCTTCTAGTACTTAAAGGAGGCCTACAGGAAAGATGGGGAGGGACTCTTGATCAGCGAGTGTAGTGATAGGATGAGGGGTAATGGTTTTAAACTGAAAGAGGGGAGATTTAGATGAGATGCTAGGAAGAAATTCTTTACTGTGAGGGTGGTGAGACACTGGAACAGTTTGCCCAGAGAGGTGGCAAATGCTCTATCCCTGGAGGTGTTCAAGGCCAGGTTAGATGGGGCTTTGAGCAGCGTGGTCTAGTGGAAGTTGTTCCTGCCCATGGCAGGGGGGTTGGAACTAGGTGATCTTGAAAGGTCCCTTCCAACTATAACCATTCTATGATTCCATGAAGAGATGAAGCTACCAAGTAAGAACCCAGGAAATAAAATAGGTATTACTGCAAAGAAGGGTGATGAGTCATATACAGGAATGGCACCATCAACAAGCCATAGTGATGCAGACGCATACTTGATGCAGAAGACAAAGGAAAGGAGTGGAACAGTAGAAAGAAAGGCGGGGGAGACATGGTATGATTTTAAGTGCTGCGATCCTTTTGTCAACTCTTTGGGTGAAACACTTGTTTAAACTGGTAGAGAAGAAAGCCCAGTATCTAGGACTGAACATTTCTGAAGCAGTCTGTACCAACTAGTGACTGTTATGAAAAAGTAATTCTCTGTACGACGCGGGAGCATTTTGCTGACTGTGAGGATTATGAATGCAGGTACAAGAGCTCTCTATAAGGCATGGGAAAAAGTCTGTGTGTGAAAAGAAAGAGGGAAGGAGAAGATTCCAAACCTGTACAGAGATTCCCAGCATAGATTACTCTTTGGGCATGTTGATACTGTATGGGTAGAGGTACACTCATCCTGCCCGTGATATTCACTGAAAAAAATCCTTCTCGGGAGGGATTATTAGCTCAGGCTTGGGGCCAATGCAATCACATGGCTTCTGTCAGCTTGGAGCGTGGGCAGAGCTTGCTCATGGCTGTTTGCAATATGTGGTGTAAACATACCCAAAGAGTAATAGCAGGTGGTAGCAGAGGAGGTGGATAGAAAGGAAGGCTTGGAACAAAAGATGTTAAGCTTCATTTGGTGTATGATGAGCCAAATTCATCATTGGTGTAACACCCTGAAGTCAGTGGAGTTATAATAATAAAATTAGTCCAAAGAATCATATCCGTCCCTGGCACTCTGTGCAATGCCTTTGATCTGATGAGGTATATGTCATGGCAACGTCTTGCCTGCTGAAATCAGAACATGATGCCTCCAGGGTGAAACATCAGAAAAAAAACTCCAAATGGCACTGGGAAGTCACGAGCTAAGTTTTAAATGTACATTTTAGTCTCAAAACCTGGCAGAGTTTTCTTTTCTTCCTGCATATTTGCCCCAAATGGTAACAATATAATGAAATCTTTGGCCACACTTTCAGTGCTCAAAACAGGATTAATTTCTTTCTGTTTGGCTAGTACAAATAACTGCACATGAAGACTTTATGCAATAGCAGAGGGGGTTATTTTATCTTGGCTTTGTCTGAAGCGATGGGAGAAAAGGAGGTAACGTGAATATTGTATTTAGCTTTCTCCATCCACAGAAGAAAAGCCAGTGCTTCATTTGGCACTCTCTACTTATGCAAGTGTTTGCATTGCTTCTCAGCTTCAGCTCTGCAAGTCCTGAGCAGGCCAAAACCAATTCCTCTTACCTGACTCCTCCTTCCTTAAAAAAAAAAAAAAAAAAAAGCCAACAAAAAGCCCAGAAATATAAACCAAATATCCCCAAGAACAAAGTACATTCTTCCCTCTTTTTCATTATTCAGTAAATGTACTCAGAAGTTATACTGGCTAAACCATATCCTCAGCTCATTTGCAGCAGCTGAGAATCTGGTCCTCATCAGTGAAGGGTTTAAATAATACGGGATCAGCCAGCCTTCAGGACTGTGCCCTATCTCAGCAACTGAGGTTAGTGGTCTAGAAGGCTGAAGTGGCTGACCATCAGAAGTGATAAATTGCAAGGAACGGGTGCTTGGGACTTCTCTGATAAGCAGCTACAGCTCAGAAGGGCTTTTACCCTTTGGGCTACTCAAAAGCACGTTTTTTACGTTGTTCCACAAGAGCCATGAACTATCATCTCCTCAGCACTTGCCTACCCCTTACTTGTCCTGTGCTGAGGAAGGGATGTTGCAGGTGGTGGCTCTGCTGTATGAAACATTCTCTGGGCATGACATCCCATACTTACGGGAACAGAACTGTGCCTGCCGCTGGTGCTGCCTGTGCGCTCTTGGCAAAACAGCTTCTGCAATGCCAGAGCTCCTATAGAGATAAGGATTATACAGGTATGTCCTTTGTGGGTTACTCTCTACAAATTCTTGAACCTGTTGTGTAGCCTCAACAAAACTGGACGGGGGAGAGGTCTCAGAGTTATTTAACTCCTGCGATTGTGTGGAAAAACATGGAGCCAAAGAAACTAGGCGGCAAAATTCAAATGTACTCGCATACTGAGGCTTGGGACAGGACTATTATCCCTTCGGCTTGGTAATGTCCTGCTCAGCACAGGCGGGGAAGCAGGTAGATAACTAAACCAGCTGCCATATGTGCTGTCTTCTCTCTAGCCAGCAAAAGTAGTTGGGGGATCTGGGAAGACCTCGCGTGTTCTGGGACTACAGAGGCCAAGGGAAAGAGCTTGGGTCGAGGTAGTGCAGCACATAGGGATCTATGACAGAAGACTGTAGAAAAACAGTGTTTACGTGAGTTTTGTTATTTGAGCAACAACTGTTTGTAGCTGAGGAAGCTAGAGGCTGCATACGTGTCTGGTCCTAGAGAAATGAAAAAATAGATTTTATTATCATTTTTGCTTCTATTTATAAACTGTCTCCTTACCAGGCAACTCAAGCAGATTACTGGGCTTTGAAAAAGCACTGGGGTGTAACAGAACATGTAATTTGCAAGTAATATATCAGACAAAAGTAGTCACTTTTTTCTGTTCCTGAAATTTCTCTAAGCAGATCAGAATTTAGTTGTATGTTCGCTTTTTGTTCAACATTCTTTAAGAAGATCTTTTCCTTTTTTTTCAGCCCCCACTGGGAAACAATTTGGTGCCAGTAGCCCACACTCAGGATTCACAGTTTCAGCTGTGTGGTCTCACCGCAACTGGGCAGGTGGGTTATATGTTTGGATGAACAAGAAAGCAAGTGCATCTGGCTCAGGTGTCACCCCTGAATGTCAAATTCTTTTCCCACTAAAACCCACCATATATGAGACTTGGAAATGCATTTTGTGCAATTTATTGTTATTCTGGTTTGTATTAGCGTCATGCGGTGTGATCCCAGACAAGACAGGGCCTGCTATACTTAATTAAGGTATAGACCTTAATATAGACCTTAATAGATGCAATCTATTTGAGTTTACAACTGAGACAGGTAAGAGAGAAGGAGGAAATGGAAGCACAAAGGGGTAAAAGGACTTGGGGAAGGTCACATCTGTGTTAGCAAAACTTGATCACTCGAATGTTCATGGCAAGTAAATATGAAAGGAGAGCAGTCGGCCAAAGTAAATTCACTTTAA
Source organism: Larus michahellis (assembly GCF_964199755.1). Classification (NCBI taxonomy): domain Eukaryota; kingdom Metazoa; phylum Chordata; class Aves; order Charadriiformes; family Laridae; genus Larus; species Larus michahellis. The sequence goes on along the minus strand of NC_133899.1, from coordinate 80,780,075 downwards.
AACCTGAATGAAAATAATCAATAGTATTCACCCACTGTGTCCCAGATGCCTGAATCAATTTGATAACAAACAGTTTGTTCACTTTTTTTAGTTATTTGTAAAGAAGTGGCTTGATTGCCAGTGTGCCTAATTCCAGACATATGCCAATTCCCTAATGGTAATGGAGCTGCACTATTGCATGCCAAGACTGAGGCAGATACTCAGCTCTTTCCTCCTAGATTTTTCCCAGAAGATCTGTAGTCAAATCCCTGTTTAACGACTATCAGACAAACATATGTGCTGCTTCGTGGATCCACTTTCTATTCAGTGTAAACATGTAACACTAGCTTGGTTCCTGAACCACGGTTACGGCCCTGTTTCTAAGCACATACTTTAGTCTGCCTGCACGTAGCAGGCAAATGCAGTGGCACTGGGGTGTTTTCTGGGAGTCATTTGTGCTGTGGCACCTGGGGCTTCTTCCCCTTTTAGGAGAGTGGTCTGCACCTAGAAACTCTCCCAGGAGCTGGCTTCATCGGCCGATCGCCTGCTGGAAGAGGCTACAAGAGGGCTGAGCTCAGCAGAAACTCTCTGGGCACAAAAAATAGCTTCCTGTGGAAACTGTGAGGATGGTGCTTCTGGTCTGTCAGCTCAGACAGACTCCCCAGGCGCAGCTGTAGCAGACACTATGCTGCAGGGCTGAAACCCAAAAGACTCTTCTGGCAATTGCATCATTCCCCAGCTGATATTGATATCAGAGGAGTACAGGTACCTCAAAAAACAGTGGGGCCTCTTTGTGCTGGATGATTTGGCCCATTCTACGTAATCTCTTTCTTTCTTACTATTTAAAGTAAAAGACTGTCCTTTGCTGAAAGGAAACCAAACCATGAAGGTCTGGACTAATGCTATTGCAGGAAAGGGATGTTTTTGGTACTGTGAAACAGTCCAATATAGCCTGAATAGTGGAAACTTGCTATGCTAGGCATTTGCATGGACATCTTTATTAATTGAGAGTTCAAAGACAACTTTTTCATTCTGTGCTCTGTCTTCTGCTCTCTGCAGGGTATGAATAACCTGTTCCTTGCTTCATTCACTTTTGTAACTACCCCTGCTATTACTGTTTCCTTTAACAAACCACGGAATTGCGTTTTGAATACTTACCGTGTAATTAAAGGATATAAAATACTGTCACTATAAGTATCTTCCCTGTTAAACATGCATGGTCATAAAATATTAAGGGAAGCTAGATCAATCTATTGAAGGTACTCACATACAAAAGTGTTTTTTGTAGGTCACAGGAATTTATAAAAGAACTCGCTGCATATTATAGAGTTCTGAGCTGTATGACCCATGTTATAACCCTGTGGATATGACAAAATTATGCTCATCAAGTTACTGGCACACAACTGAATCTTTACATAGAAGAGTAAAACTTGGTGTTAAATAATGCCTAAAAGCAAATATAAAGCACCTTGTCTCCTTCAAATGGCATCCTCCCAGGAAACGCAAAAAAATCAATATATTATAGTAGCTTATGATCTCATTTAAGTGATTCAACACAACACAATTTCAATGACAACATTTCTTTTTTCTGTGTCTGCTGACTTGTCTGTTCTTTTCTCACTGAATGGCAGTACTAGTTGGGGATATTTTTTTTTTCTTCTTTTCCTTGGGACCATGTTGTGGAAGGCAGTCTGTCCTGAGGAAAAAACAGATGGTGTGTTAAGCTATTAGAGATTAACAGAGGCCAAGAAATTCATGAATGCCATGGACTATATAACTCTAGTCTGGGGAGGGCAAAGACCTGTGCCATATTAGGCTGGCTAGTCTACCCCCTGGGGCTCATGTGGGATTGTTTCCTACCCTAGATTGTCTGCGTTTTTGTCTAGTCTATTTTATGTTGATTTTTCACAGAACAAAGGTTGTACCTTTCCTGTTAAATTACCTTATAGCTACCTTATACAGGAAGTGTAGATGGCTTGTGCTGCCCAGTCATATCAATTTTTATGTCTGTCTGAATGGGATTATTGCTTTGGCCTCCAGAAGATGTTACACTTATTTACATTTGAGTTAAGCACTGATCATCACCTCCTTATGGTTTCACTGCAGAAAGAAGGTGGTGGCAGTGAGCAGATAAATCACAAAAGACACGCTTCATCTGCCTGATCTCTGGTCTCACTTCTGCCCTTAGAAATAGTGCAATAGTTCAAGTTTATAGCCTTTGTGGATTAGAAAAGCACCCTTATGTTGTTGAAAAGAGAAAATGTCCATAAACAGTGTTATTGACAGTTATTACTGTTGTATCATTGAAGACCAGGGCTCGTTGTGCTAAGTGCTGTGCAAATGTATTTAAGAGGGCTTCCCTGCTATAAACAGCAATATTTTTGTTAGGAGTAGAAGGTCTCGTTATTCCTATGACCCTCTTTGCCATATTTCACAGCTCGAATAGCACATGGGCGGTCATGCCTTAGTAGCACTCAGAAGAACCAACTTCAAAGACAGGCACATTTTTGTCATGCGAGTACTTCTTTACATCTTCTGCCTCCACCATGTTTGGAGTTCTGCCACACTCCACATTTTCAAAAAAGTAACCACCTGAAGAACGCAGAGTGAAGAAACCTAAATGGATCAAAACAAAAATTTGAGGTTGTCTTGTTTTCAGAACAAATTATTTGGATCTATAGCTTTTTATCTTTTAGTATAAGTACAGGGTCAGATTAATCTGTGACTGACTAGAGAAATGCTAGAGAAATACTGAAATCAGCAGATGCCTATAATTGTATTCTGATCAGAAAACAAAGTTCTTTACTCTTTCTGTTGTCTTGCTCCAGCAATACAGAATGCCCCGAACCAACACATGGCTATTCGAATACCGAAGGGCGAAAAGGTGCTATAGGCATTCTAGAAAGATGGTGCTGGGAAGACCTGAAAGATCAGGTATACTTTTTGTCCCTGGGTTTTTTTATTTTCTTTCTCCCCTTCCTTTCTTACATGACAACTCTATTACACATTACAAACTGCTCTGTCTTTAGTTTTGGTAACAGCATTGCTGATGCCTTGATCCGTTCATGGTCTAGGGCTCCTTTCAGTCCTTTCCAACAATGCTACAGCCCAGCCAATTATTTTAGTGTGTTGATGCATCTTTTTCTTTCCCCCTTCACCAACTCTTATCTCACAACAGTCTCTACATTTTCTTTGGTGTGCTCTCTTCAAAATGGAGAGTTCATAACTAGGTCAGTATCAATAAGAAAGGTGAGTACGGAGTGAGCAGAGTGCTAGTCTGTGCTGAGGAGCCTCCTTGCCCTTTACAGAAGGAATCTGTCACATTTGCTCAAATTTAATCAGCTTTTAATGGCCTTATTTATTAGTTGCTAAGCTGTTTACTTCCAGAGAGCTAGAAAAGATCGCTCGCATAGTAAGATGTTAGTATTATGTGGTTAGGCACAACTTCAGAATGTCTGAATTTGTGTCTTGCTCTTTTTGGTGGATTAGGACCACAAGAAACTTATTCAGTAATATCTGGGTTTAAGAAGTGGGAGTCTGGATGAGATTTCTGGCTCTAGAGCAGATTTTCTGAGTGCCCTTGGGTGACTCAGTCGCTTGTCTCTCTTTCAGCTCTGTCTCTGCCAGACTGATGTAATATTACATGCCTAATATAGGTGCTGAGGAAATAAATTAATGGATGTCTGTGAAGCATGCAGATCATTGATGTACGGATCGGTACTTCTGAGAGACACCAGCAGAAAGCTTGTTGGGAACAGAGATTGACTTGCTAGGTTGGAGAGGGAGAAAACTGTCCAAGAAGTGGACAGGAGGCTGCTAAAAGGAAGCAGGAGACAGCCTGTAAAAATTAGGGCTGATACAAAAAAAGGTATTCATGACCTGTTACGGAAACTATAAAGAAATGTGAAGTTTGGATGTTGCCTTCAAATTTGGACACTTAGAGCTCTCAAATAATCCCACCGAAGTTGAGTAGGAAAATTCTACAGGAAGGCCTCCTGGCACACAAAAAAAATCTATACACAGATATCCACATTAAATAAGCCCTGAAAAATGCACGCAAACATACTCCAATGAAAAGCTACATTGTAATCCTTCCTGTATGAATTATAGTACATATACAATAACTGCAATGAATTCTGCAGGGAATGTGAGAACGTAGGTACCTATTCAGATTGGAAGCCATAAAAAAGGAACCTCTAATAACAAGTGGATCCTAATGTTTTTTGAAATAAGTAAAATAAGAAAAGGAGCAGAGGGAGTGAATTGCATAAGGAAGGGAAAATCCTGAACCCATGCTGGCCCGAAAGGAGTGTCAGAAAGAAAGAGCTCCTTTAAGTAAAAACACTCCCAAATTAGACCTTTGTCTGACCAATTCAATAAGAAAGGAAGAGAGAATAAGGAAAGTCATTCAAACGTATTCATTAAGTTGCCAGAGAAATGCTTATTAAAGAAACCCTCATCTCGATTCCTTTTTTGGGGAGGAGGGAAAAGGAGAAGGAAGAGAAAGATTTTCTTTTATTTAACATTAATTCTTCAGAGGCATTCTTCCTATTATTCCTTCTATTTTGACTCGCTGCATTTGAAAAATATGTTGTCTTTTAAATAGATTTATTCCTTTTAACAGCATTTGACATCTTTTGTCAGAAGTTCCTTCATTTTTCCAGTTTATTTCTTTAACGTGTATTTGTTTAAGTGGCTTCCACTGTATTAATTGATGTGTTTGTGTCTGTTCAGAGCAAATGCATTCTCCTCACAGGGATTTTAACAGGCATTTGTTTAAGTGGGTTTTGCTTTTCTGTGTCTATTTCTGCTTGTTTTTCTGGTAGAGAAGGAGACATTACTAACATTCAGCCGACATAATGAGTCCCATTAACTCCCAATTCAGCTTGCTTTTTGACCACCTCTCTTTTAATGACTGTACTTTTCTTGACTGCAAAGTTTGGGGAATAGGAAAACTGTTCGCTCTGCTGGATTTTAATACATGTTTACATCCTTCTTTGCAGAACAGCACCACCTCTCAATTAATGTTACTCTTAGCCTTAAAGGAGCACTTGGTAATAAATAAATAAATGTGAGTGTGTGTGTGTATTGGAAAAGTGTGGTGTGAACCAGAATTTTTACAAAGGCTGCTGAGCATTTTTAGCGACTAAGCGGCATTTGTGTTCTAATATTTTAAAGCTTTTCCATTGATCTCCTGTTAACTGAGAAGCAAGAATTAACCTCAATGACAGTGCTAGTAGCTCTGCAGTCTATTTTGGCCTGTTCTTTAAGTAAAAAGAGCAACCTAGATGAGAATTTTGTGCTTCACTGGATATTGAAAGATGAGGCAATAAAC